>NC_139255.1:19923088-20344581 GCF_977018435.1 Lepisma saccharinum
TAAAGATCTAAAAAAAAAAAGCAAACAACCTAAGTCAAATTCAAGCAGCAAGAGGAATATACAGAAACCAACATGGCATCCAGAAAGAGAAATCAATAGTCACACCCATAGCACAGTTTAAAAAACTACATAGCTGAAACCTTAGAGAAACATAAAACTGCAAACACAATATATCTAGATTCTTCCAAGGCATAGGATAGAGTAAAAAACATGGCTTGCTTATGGACAAACTCAGCAACATAGGAATAAAATAGACAAGCAATCCTCTTTTCAGTAGAAAATTCCAATTACTCAAGTAAGCTACATCATACGTAGTACATAAGAAGAGCAAATTTACATCATCAGCAGTAAACCATCATGCAACTTCTACCTGCTGAAACAACTAAGTGAGTATAATGTATCAGAAAAATGCCTACATTTCAGCCTAATTTACCTCTACATTAATAACACTACCAGAATACTAAAGCTTCAAAAGTGAACACTAAGAATAATGTTCAGACTAAAGTATAGAGCATCTTGCAAAGGATTATACTCCCTAAATCTACAAATCAATAACAATTATTCTAAATACTACGAACTTGGACAAAATATAGTCCAATACACAACACAAGAAGGAAAATAATTACAAGTAAAACAGCAGACACTCAATATCTCAAAACAATCCGGTAAAAATATTCTACAACAAACTGCCTCATAACATAAAACTGCTAAGTCCCCAAAACATATACAAATACAATCAATAAAAAATACTTGAAAAGGGAAAACTGACTACAGTCTCACAGACTTGATGTAAAATAACAGCAAAACTTAGAAGCATGCACAGTCAATAGTGCTCAATTTGCATACAGTTCACATGCAAACTATCATGAAAAGGTTCAAAACAGTCTCCCAGCTCAGTTCTCATCTATACTTGGACAACAAAATCCTGCAACAAATTCTCAGAAATCCTACCTTTCCTACCCTTGCTTAAATAGCTAAAGTGCAATCTTCATACTAAAATATTGAAAAAAGGCATATCTATTTACATAAACGTGTGTACACATGTGTTTGTCTGCGTGTACTCTTAGATAAATTGATAAAAAAGCAATATAGTTATAAATCAAAGACTATACCTAATAATATTAATTTCAAAATAAGCTGATATAAAAAGATATAATAACTACAGTATAAGCTTTTAATTTTTGTTAATTACAAAAAATGAAAGTTAAATACAGTAAATAAACCTGGTCCCTTACATTGAAAAAGGAACATAAATTGAGAGTATTTGAAAATAAAATCCTTAGGAAAATATTTGGGCCTAAAACAGATGAGGAGACAGATGAGTGGAGAAGGTTACATAAATTAGAAGTACATAATTTGTATTCATGTCCAGATATTATTAGAATGATTAAATCAAGAAGACTTAGGTGTGTAGATCATGTGGTACGAATGGGAGAGGAAAGAAGAGTATACAGGATTCTTGTTGGGAAACCTGATGGTAAAAGATCAATAGGAAGACCAAAACAAAGATGGAGGGATAATGTAGAGATGGACCTAAAGGAAATTGGTAGGGAAGGAAAGGAGTATATAGATCTTGCTCAGGACAGAGACAGATGAAAGGCATGTGTTGCTGCAGCCATGAACATTCGGGTTTAAGAAGGCTAGAGAGTTAGTTAGTTATACATTAAATAAGCATAATATTTGGATTGTAAGTAGAGAATATAACAAATGTACAATGCATTTTGCGAAAACTGTCAACTTTGCATTATAAGCAGAAAATTAAACCAGTTTGCCCTAGAAATACATTTTAAGAATAGCCCAAAATAGCATGCGTAATAGAAAATTAAGAAAACTTTCTGATGCATAAAAGTACTGACTACTGCTGAATGAATCAATTACTGTAAAATATTATTCTCTGATTCAAGTAATTTAACTGTAAACATTATCTTTTGTGTGTAAAATATAATTGTAAGTTGAACTGATAAGTACAAATATTAACTTTATACGCCTTCATACACTCTAAATAACATAACTTTGATATATAAATTAGTAACAATTTGTTAAAATTAAGTTAAACTGTAGAATTGTTTTCTTAAATAAATATAAAAATACTAAACAAATAATTCCTTCTTTTCCTATTTAAAGAATGCCAAACAGTGTAAACCAGTTGTTAGTGGCTAAATAACATAACATTTGAAGGCAGTAACAATATTTTTAAAAAATACTGTTTTTTACCTAACTTTGTGAATTAAATACTAGTACATTTTGTCAAATTATAAATAAAATATACCTATTTCTTTGGTATTTGTACTAAAGTGAAGAAAATGTTACTAAAACTTGGCTAGTACAGTAAATCTGAGAGTTTTAGCTTTATTTGTCCGTAACTGGATATAATTGTAACTTCTTAATCTCGCCAAACACAATCTTTACCTCAATTTCGGAAGCTAGCTGAACTTTAGCGTTTCGAATTACATATAGTGAAGGCCTCTATAGTGGAAAAATACACCCAGTCTGTAAAAATTTGGAAATGTTGTCTCCTTCTCTGTCGAACCAGACCAACAGTGTTCTCAAGTGTTTCAATATATTTCTTAACATAATTAACTTTTCAAGAAAAGAATACGTTGTGCCCAGATAGCTTAGTTGGTATAGCGTTAGGCTTTTAACCTATCTGTCCAGAGTTTGAGTCCCTGTCTGGGCGATTACAATTTTTAAATTTTGTCATCGGATCTTTTGCAGAATGGATATAAAATATGTTTACAGTCTAACAGATTATTATTTATCTTAAAATTTTGCAAATAAGCTTTTAAGTTTCTCAAATATCAGCATCTTTAGCTAACAGTACAGCATAACCAGTATTATGATGATAGAAAAGTTCTGGTGGTAGAACCTACACCTACTGTAATATCTCTGTGGTATTAACTTACATGCAGCCCATAACTTTTGGGACTGTTTCTCCTCCGTTACATTTCCTCGCCATTTACCCTTAGCGTCGCGATTAGCCTCAGAAGCAAAAAAAGCGAAATCTTATATTTGTTCTTTTTATATCTCTGAAACCACATATACTATAGAACTACATTTAATAAATTTTGCAGTCTTCCTGTTTGATCTGTTAAATAATCCAGTCAATAAAAAATATACTTACATAGAAAAATCTGTTTTTCAGATACTTTAATCGGGTAATCTGCTTTTGCGTACTTCCTCAGAAATATACACAATCATAGTTCTTTATAAATTTAGCACCTGATATAGAATAAGTCGAAGACTAGTTAGAGTTGGCCTGTAAATGCTTCTGGTACAAGTAGTTACTTGAAAAAGCAAATATTGGGTGTATAAAAAATAGCATTCTTGTGAAACAGTAAAAATCAACCTCATTTCCTCGTAATATTAGCTGTAAGTGCTTCTTGCAGATTAACAAAGCTCTGGCGTGTGGACCTACATCACCTATAATCCTTTGTAAGGTTCGTGTTGTCCTATAAATTGTCGATATACATACTAAATCCCTAGTTACAGCCTAAGCTTTTAGTTTCAATCAGAGGATTTCAGTGTTCAGATAGTGATTGTAGCCTCGTATAATAAACCAAATAGAAATAACCCAAGTGTTGATGCACCCAAAAAACCAGTAATACTTCAAAAATACCTTGAAAAAGGCTATAAGGCTAAATTATTCTTCTAGCGTAGAAAAAAAGTTTAGCAAGTGGACCTATGGTCCATATAGTCAGTCGTCTGTGAACTTCGTCTTGTCCTGTGAATTGTCAATATATTGATAAATGGTTATATATTTTTTTTAAAAGAAAAGGAACAATGTTGGTAAGCGTCCAGATATGGACCCATCGATAAAGAAATTTCAGTCTTTATAGACACACAATAATTTTCGCTACACTAAAAATTTGGCCTCGTATAAAGGTAAATAGTCGAAATGATAAACATTTCGTGTACTTTATCCAGTAAGCCTTAGCTAGAAATACAATAACAGCGTTACAGACATAAAAATTAAGCAAACTTTGATATTCTAGTGGCACATAATAAATATAAAATATCCTTTAAAATACTCTGACAAATAGTTGTGGGTTATCTGAAATCAAAATTATCAAGCCCTCTCTCCTGCAAAATCTCTCTCTCTCTCTCTCTCTCTCTCTCTCTCTCTCTCTCTCTCTCTCTATCTATCTCTCTTTGTGTGTGTGTGTGTGTGTGAGTGTGTGTGTGGATGTGTGTGTGTGAGTGCGTGTGTGTCCAAAATGTAATAAAAACACGTTCAAATCGTGTTGAGTAAATATTAGGCTAAACTTGTGAAATAAACAGATAAAAATTGAAAACTCACACTTTGTGTGACGAAAATATAACTAAAAATCTTTCCTAAACAGATAGAATTGTGTTATTTTGGTAATAATAAGCCTAAACTTGTGAAATAAACAGATAGAAATTGAAAAAACACACTGTGTGTGTCGAAGATATAACTAAAAGTCTTTCCTGAATAGTATAAATAGTGTTATTTTGGTAAAAATAGGTATAAAATTGTAAAATAATAAATTAAAAAGTTGTAAAAAATGTCTTTGTGAATCCAAAATTTAATAAAAAATGTTGCCTGAATAGATGAAATTGTGTTTTTTGAGTAATATTAAGACTAAACTTGTAAAATAAAAGGGTTAAACTTGACGAAACACACTTCATGTGTACAAAATTTAATTAAAAACACATCTAAATTGTGTTATTTGAGTAAACTAGAGAATAATCCTGTAAACTTGGAAAAAATCTCTCTCTCTCTCTCTCTCTCTCTCTCTCTCTCTCTCTCTCTGTGTGTGTGTGTGTGTGTGAGTGTGTGTGTGGTTGTGTGTGTGTGAGTGCGTGTGTGTCCAAAATGTAATAAAAACACGTTCAAATCGTGTTGAGTAAATATTAGGCTAAACTTGTGAAATAAACAGATAAAAATTGAAAACTCACACTTTGTGTGACGAAAATATAACTAAAAATCTTTCCTAAACAGATAGAATTGTGTTATTTTGGTAATAATAAGCCTAAACTTTTGAAATAAACAGATAGAAATTGAAAAAACACACTGTGTGTGTCGAAGATATAACTAAAAGTCTTTCCTGAATAGTATAAATAGTGTTATTTTGATAAAAAATTAACATAAAGTTGTAAAATAATAAGTTAAAAGTTGAAAAAAATGTCTTTGTGAATCCAAAATTTAATATAAAATGTTGCCTGAATAGTATAAATAGTGTTATTTTGGTAAAAATTAACATAAAATAGTAAAATTAATAAGTTAAAAGTTGAAAAAAATGTCTTTGTGAATCCAAAATTTAATGAAAAAATGTTGCCTGAATAGTATAAATAGTGTTATTTTGGTAAAAATTAACATAAAGTTGTAAAATAATAAGTTAAAAGTTGAAAGAATGTCTTTGTGAATCCAAAATTTAATGAAAAAATGTTGCCTGAATAGTATAAATAGTGTTATTTTGGTAAAAATTAACAAAGTTGTAAAATAATAAATTAAAAGTTGAAAAAATGTCTTTGCGAGTCCAAGATTTAATAAAAAATGTTGCCTGAATAGTACAAATAGTGTTATTTTTGTAAAAATAATGATAAGCTGTGAAAATGTTTGACATAAAGTCAAAGTTTGGTAAAAAATAAACTCGATAATATATTAAATAGCACACAGTAACATACATTTACTACCTAAATCAATAATTAAAGGGTCCTAGGTTCGATACCCCGTGATAAAAGCAAATAGTGAAAACTGTAGGCCCAGTCCCTGATAGGTCTCCCTTTTTCCTAGTACATATAATAAACCCCTACGCTTCGTTCTCCTTGTTCAAAGTAAAGTTCTCGCTCCAATCTAATTGGGTATCCAAAAACCTCGCTAAAGCGTCCTGTGCCTTAGAGCAACCCTGAGCGGAATATTAATTGGCGGCGGAAACCGGTTCTACAAACGACGCATAGCTTCAGAGATTTGACCCTTGCTGCGCATTCTCAGACATCCTTTGTTGTCTGGTTGAATCCCTCCCCTGCCCTACGGCATTGCATACCTTTCTCCTGTTCTTGCGTACTGGTTAACCTTGAAAAAAAAACCGGTTCTGAAAACCTACCGACGCGTTCTCTGATTGGTGAATCAGATTCCTTCTTTGTTCTGTCGTTGTGACGTCATTTGACCTTGAACGCACACTCCCCAAATTCCTTTCTCGTCTACCTGCGCTGAATATTAATTCATTCTCTCTGTCTGGCATCAGAGCGGAGTCGAGATTCTGAGACAGTATTCTGTCTAGCGTGTGAAACCACCGTGTTTCATAATATAATGAAATAATTGCATAGTACTAATTAATAATATTGCATATCGCGGGTTCGAGTACCGGGACCGTCTTCTTTTGTACCATTACCACCGTTCATAGCTGTTCATAAACCATAGAAAACTTATTTTCAATATTATAAACATTAATATTATCGATTTATACGTTACATACTTTGCAGTAATGAATATAAAACCATATGCATAGCGTTTAGTACCTCTAATTACCTTCTATATACATATTTTTCATAAAATAAATAATTATATATTCATAAAAAGTTATAAACATGCAAATACATAAATGTAAAGTATTCTAAGTACATGCAAATGAATTCTAAGTACGCGCAAATTAATTAAAACCCGTGCAAATTAGTTATAAGTACATAGAAATTAATTGCGAATATTAAATAGCGACCGTCCTTATCTATTATTTCAACTACTCTAGTCATAATAGAGTTAAATCTAGCAGTGTGGATAAATACAATATTTTGATTAAACCTATATGGAGCCAACTTAAAACTGGTAGTGGCATTAAACACTACAATACTCTACCCAAAGAATTTGTGTAAGTAGATGATGTGAGAAAACTTGTCCGTCATAGCAGGAGAAGAAAATGCTGGCAATAATAATTTCTATAATGAAAAAATAGGCATTGTAGATATGATTAGTGCTAAACTAGCCAATTTTATTGTAAATGACAGTAAAGACATAGAATACTTAATTAAAGTTATTAATACTCTACCTCCCAAATTCTGGAAGGGTCCTGGTTTATATAATGACATTATTAACAAACATCCTTTTGAAATGCACTTACCTTGTTACCAAAATTGTTGTCCAGGGACTAAACTAGAATAAAGACTGGAGAAAGGAGACAGAGGAATTAATCCTTTGGATACAGCTTGTAAAGACCATGACATTGCCTACAAAACTCACAATGACCTTAGTGCTCGTCATTAGGTTGATCAAAAATTGGAACAAGTAGTATTTGGAAGACTTATCAGCAAAGATGCTTCATTACGTGAAAAAATAGCAGCATTAGGTGCAATTCACTGGTAATTATTCTATTCATTATAATTAATAAGCAATTTCACCTCTTAAAACAAAAATATATATAACACCATCCCCTATACATGTGTTAGTCTGCTTGTGGGTGACAGGTTATTGTTGGTTAATCTTTTCTGTTTTCTTCGTTGGTCTCATTCAACACTGTTGAACCCACACGACTCTATCGATTTCCTACATCACTTGAAAAAAATGTGTGCACGTACATGAATGTTGCCAGCCTGACTTCAGACAATCTTTTCTTGGTCAATTAATTGTTTCTTGTTTTGTATTGGATGTTGCACATCTAGGGGTATGGGTATTGTTATTCTCTTACATGTCTACACATCTCTTACGCTTCAGACCTCAGTTACGAGCGACACGTGTTATTTGGAAACGAATGTACAAAAATAAATGTAACATTTCACACCGAAGTGACAAAACAAGCTGCACGCGTCGCTTGCGTGTCACACTGGCCTATTTTCTGAATCTTGTCTGTGACGCTCTTCCTCGCTCGCAAAGGAACATGAGTCAGATTGTGTTCAATTTGTTATCCGTTTGTTTCCTTTTTTCGGTAAGTAATACGTCATAAGGTCATGTGACTATGGAAAGGGAAGGCTCTCGCGTGGCGTGCGGAGCTCTCTCTCCTCTCTCTTACTCTGGCAGCGGTTGGGTACACATCTCGTAGCTCTACCTCGAACTGGTAGAATCGGTCTGCTGAAGTCATCATCTGTGTACTGGTAGTAGTTATTATTAATATATTTAAGTTTAATCTAAGATCCATGTTACTTGATTTAGCTAATTAGTTTCATTTGAGCACTATTATTTATGTTATGTTTAATTTTACCATTACGCAGATGGTCCTTTCAGAGTTGACCGATATCCCCTAATCATGTTCATTTGTATTCAATTAGATTTATAACTTCCCTATTCAACATTGCTGATTAATAAGATATTTTCCACTTAATAATATTACAGAATTTTGAACCAACCCAAATACGTAATCGGAAATACAATCTGATTTCGGTACATTTATTTTGGCCTATAGGAAGAGTGTTAATATTTGTAAGTTGAATTATGAATGTCAATCAAACATTTATACCTATGATATGTTACGCTAGGTTTTTGTTTGGAAAATTTCTATTGTTGAAGTTACTAATGTTATATATTACTAAAATTTCTATTGTTGAAGTTACTAATGTTATATATTACTAAAATTTCTAGTTGTTGTTTCCTCAATAAACTATTAAATATAATATTTACTTTTCGTACTTCCCACACAGGCCTCAGATTCTGCTAAATATTTTAATAAGTAAAGGTAGTCAAATTGTCACCCTATAGTACTATATAGGAACCAGTGGTATAATCCAAATCTAAATTATATGAGAAAATACTTGGGTGGTGACGTGTCTCCTTGGTCTGCTGATTCCGCATGCGCATGCTTTTATTTATTTATGTATTGCTTTCCTTTTCTTACTTCAGTGTGAAACCTAGTGTTCGTTGTAACTTGCGCCTTGTAACTTGGAAAGAAACCTTCACAAATAAATGCAACTTTTGGTACCGGAAAGATCCGTCAAGCTGCACATACATGTACCTTATCTCAATTTCTATCGCAATGCTCTTTCCTAGACTGTGAAGGAAGGTAACAATTCCTGCGTGTGCAGTGTGTCTGGTCGTGTCGCTTGTCAATTCGGTTTCAAACCCAGTGTCGCGTGTTACTTCTAGCTTGTTACTTTAGTGTGAAAGCTCCTCTAGATTTAAAAGCAAGAAAAAACAAACTTGTAATGGACATTGCTTGAAAGAAAGCTTAGAACAGCAGCAGTCGATGAAGCTTTTCGAATTTAACTGGTCAGTTATTATCATTGTAATCATTATTATTAGTGGTACTGGATTGGGTTATGGTGGAAGTAGTAATGTTAGTAGCAGAAGAAGGAAAATGCTGGATAGAAGTGACATCGATGTGTTTGGAGATAATTTTCATCTGTTTAGGAATTAGAAAGTTTGTGTTACATTTTTTAGTATTGAGTTGTATATGGCTCTGACAAATTCGTTTCCTGCCTAGAGACAACTCAGTAGTTACAAAAGATGCTTGCCCCCTAATTCCACCGACAGGATATTGGAAATGAATATATAGTAAGGTCGAGGAGTGTAAAAGAGAGTTTGTGTGGGATAGACGGAGAAGTTAGAGTGAATTGACTTGAGTGAAGACGTGTGTGCGTAAGACTCCTAGAGAGGATACCACAAGCCATATCACACCATAACATGTATGTGTTTCCAGGGGATATGCATGTAGAGTCCAATAAACCAGTCAAAAGAGTTCAAGATCGATCGAGTTGGTGTTTTAAGTCCACTATATGCACAGTAAGGCTAATCGAGACTGGCCCTACAGTTTAATGTGGGATCCGAACCGCTATGTGACTCCACCGGGTATCAAACCCGAGACCCCTTGATTACAAATCGACGACGCTACCACATGCATCACCAGGGAGGCCCCGTATAGTGTTATTTGAACGGTGGAAATTTGGATGGTTGTTCATCAGAGGCTGCTCGTACATGGTGCAGACTAGCGATTTCCCCCTCCTATCAGAATTTCTCAACATTTTCACATGAACAAACGCAAAAATCTCAGTCAGTTGTTGATGAACTAGAAACAACACTTGAGGAATCCCTTGCATTGCCATCAAAACCTGTGTCTCATACCGGGTTGACTAGAGCATGCCGATGAGCTCTTGATCTATGTTCACTCAAGCGCCAACATAATTATTTTGAAATTGCACCTTCTTCTTCTTTGACTCAAATTGACATCAACAAGTTAGACAATATGGCAAGCAAACCAGTACATTCATATCATCCATGTTTTCGGACAAAAGGTAAGAAATAAACATAATTGTGACTTAATGTGCCACTTCATTGAAAATTTCTGCATTTTTCAATTCCTTTCAAAATATCGTAGATTAACATGTCTTATTGATGCAGTTCCTTCATTTGTTGCAATTGCCGGACCCTGTGGACGAGGGGTCAGTCCGTGCTTGAGCACGGGAGAGGCAGGTCGAAGCTATGCAGTCGTGCGAGCTTAGATTAGGGATGGCCAAACGGATCCACATCCGGATCCAAAAGTTACGGATCTGGATCAGGATCCGAAAATTCCGCATCCGGATCCGGGTCTGAAAGTTTCGGATCTGGATCCGGATCCGATTTTCGCATCCGGAACTCTCGGATCCGGATCCGAGAGTTTCGTATCTCAATCCCATTATAATATTACCACACCTTAAAAGGAATTATGATTTTCTATTACAAAGAAATATTTCGTTAGTCCTACAAGAATTTTTTTCAAAGTGTTGTTCCTAAAATACTTTGCTACACATCGGCTGGCTAACACACTCGTGCACACATGTCAGAGGTGATTTTGTAAATGCCATTGAAACGAATATGTATTCATTCGAATGTATTGGAAATTAAAACACACATAAATGTAAGACATTCCATTCCAGGATGAAAACTTTAACACATATAACAAGATCGAAATGTTATACAAAAATTTTACAATTGTTCTACAGTTACAGTTCTACAAATTAAAATAAAACATTATAATATATGCAGTGTTAAATAATTACAAAGGATAAGACTAACAAGGGAGGTTATCTAAAAGTCCCCCTCCGATTTCCATGATACTTGGCAGGTGTATAGTGGGGCCCAATGGAAGAGATATGTGTTTTTTTGTTTCAGCTAAAAAGCACTTTTAGGGGGCAAAACCCCCTCAAATGTCAACATGAGGACAAATTGAAGTGAGGATCTGACCCCTGTTTCCCCCTCCTATTTCGATGATACTTGGCAGGTGTGTGTATAAACGTGCCCAAATGAAGAAATACGTGTTTTTTTGTTTCAGATAAAAAACGGTTTTAGGGGGCAAAACCCCCTCAAATGTCAAGATGAGGACAAATTGAAGTGAGGATCTGACCCCTGTGTCCCTCCGATTTCCATAAAACTTGGCAGGTGTATAGTGGGACCCAATGGAAGAAATAAGTGTTTTTTTTTGTTTCAGCTAAAAAACAGTTTTAGGGGGCAAAACCCCCTCAAATGTCAAGATGAAGACAAATTGAAGTGAGGATCGGACCCCTGTGTCCCCCTCCGATTTCCATGATACTTGGCAGGTGTGTGTATAAACGTGCCCAAATGAAGGAAAAAAGTGTTTTTTTGTTTCGGCTAAAAAACTGTTTTAGGGGCAAACCCCCCACCCCCAAATGTCAATATGAGGACAAATTTAAGTGGGCATTTGACTTATGTGTCCCCCTCCGATTTCCATGAAACTTGGCAGGTGTATAGTGGGGCACAAAGGAAGAAATACGTGTTTTTTTGTTTCAGCTAAAAAACGGATTTACAGCGCGAAACCCACTCAATTGTCAAGATGAGGACAAATTGAAGTAGGGATCTGACCCCTGTGTCCCCCTCCGATTTCCATATGAAACTTGGCAGGTGTGTGTATAAACGGGCCCAAATGAAGAAATACGTGTTTTTTTGTTTCGGCCAAAAATTTGTTCTAGGGGGCAACCTCCTCTCAAATGTCAAGATGAGGACAAATTGAAGTAAGGATCTGACTCCCGTGTCGGCAAAACCCGCCTCAAATGTCACGATGACAAATTGACGTGGGGATCATCTGACCCCTGTGTCCCCCTCCGATTCCCATGAAATTTGACAGGTGTATAGAGAGGCCGTATGCCCCCTGTTTCTTCCTATGCCATATTTACGTGGTTTCGGGGTCAGATTCCCACTTCAATTTCTCCTCATCTTGACATTTGAGGGGGGGGAATGAAAACACACATAAATGTGAGACATTCCATTCCAGGATGAAACTTATAACATATATAACAAGATAGAAATGTTATACAAAAATTATACAATTGTTGTACAGTTACAGTTCTACAAATTAAAATAAAAAAGTTCTCGATGTGGATTTCGGATCCGGAAGGATCCGGATCTGACCATCCGTACTATACACCTGCTACGTTTCATGGAAATCGGAGGGGAACACAGGGGTCAGATCCCCACTTTAATTTGTCCTCATCTTGACATTTGAGAGGTGGTTGCCCCCTAGAACAATTTTTTTGCCGAAACAAAAAAACACGTATTTCTTCATTCGGGCCCTGCAAGTTTCATGGAAATCTGACGGGGAGACTTAGACCTCCCTTGTAAGTGAATTAATTAATTACAAATCGCGCACGCGCACACACACTATATATATGTGTGTGTATGTATATTATATATATATGTATATTAGCATGTAACAATATGTTATAAGCACATTCTTACTTTCCAAAGAAGCGCATGTGGGATGGCAAAACGGATCCGGATCCGAAAATTCTGGATCCGGATCCGAAAATTCTGGATCCGGATCTGAAAATTCCGGATCCGCGGATCCGGATCCGAATCCTTAGGATCCGGATCTGGCCATCCCTAGCTTAGATAACGCGTGACGCGTAAAACCGAGTGCGAGTGTTGGGCCAAGTGGAAAATAGGAATCTGATAGGTAATAGTATTGACAATAGTTAATAAGAACAAAAAGGATAGCAATGGATCGAGAAAATACCATTTTGATAAATCTCGCATATGGAGCACGAAAACCTAGTGCAATGGAATTTACATGAGTTCATTTACAGTCAGTTTAAACTTAGTATTGATGAAATTTTAGCAATACAAATACCGACAACTGCGCGAGGTGTTTATTTGAAATTGGTGCGTACTATGTTAAAATTGCTAGAACAGTACTCAGGTGAATTAGAATTTAAATATGATAATGGGAACGTAGTGAAAGTAAAAATTAGCGACGCAAGTCGAATAGTGAAATACGTACGTGTATTTAATTTACCTATGGAAGTTGAATTAATACAAGTGCACCGGAAATTCAGTGAATATGGAACAGTGGATGAAGTGACAGAAGAAATGTGGAGTGAAAGTTTCCTTACCCTGTGCCCAGTGGCGTACGTATGGTAAAAATGTCATTAAAGAAGCCAATACCATCATTCGTAACTATTGGCAAATGTAAGGCCCACGTAATATATACGGGACAAACTCCAACGTGTGAGTTCTGTGGTTCGGATGAACATTTAAGATACAGTTGTAACCAGCGGCAAATGACTACCCTACGGGTCCCACCGAAAGTCAAGGTAACCTACAGTAAGGCAGCATTGCCCAATGAGACCGGCATAGTAAGCTCAGAGGGATCAGCAAGTGCATCGCATCAGCAGAAAAATGAGGTTACCTCACACATGAAGCCAACCAGTAATAATGAGATGGAAAAACAAATAGGAAGAACACCAGAAGAAAAACGAAAGAACCTCAAGATAAAAGACACTCGATGGAAGAAAAAGAATCAAGGGAATTATTGAAGAGTGAGGAGAAAAAGGAATAATTCATGGACACATCCCTCCCCCCACTACCTTATCACCAGAGGAAACTGCATCCGCCACTAAAACACTGAGTGACAAACAAGAATCAGAAGAAGACAGTGATCTCATTTCAACTTGTGGGAGTGAGAATAGTAATAAAATGAAGGTAAGTGAAACTAAGCTTAAACGAAAAACAAAAACGAAAAACTCTATAGCAAAACGGCGTTCTACCAGACGATTAGGAAATAACTTTCTAAATAGTGCTCCAATTATTGGATTAAATTATCCAGTAGTGAAGATGGAGAATGGTAATAGAAGTAAAGAATGCGAAAAGGCAGCTCAAGAAAATAGTATTTAGAGTAATTTATTTATACGGAAAATATGTATTATACAAAAGTGTGGATTATTGTAATACTATTAATAGCATTATATAGAAATATGGAAACATCAGTAATACGAGTAACAAATATAAATATATAATATACAAAATGAAACAAACATAAAATCAGTATGTACTTTCTTGCATCAAAAACGTATAGATGTTGCGATGTTGCAAGAAGTAGGCCGAAATTCGCTAGAATGTAATGAAAATTACATAGAATATAATAAGTATAATTCAAGTGGTACAGGAACTGCAATTTTAGTTCGTAAAGGAGTATCATTTATTCAAGTACAAAAAGAATCCAGTGGAAGATTAATCATGGGGAAATTGGGTACCTTGACATTAATTAACGTTTATACCCCGTCGGGATTAAGATACCGGAACGAAAGAAGTATTTTTTATACATATACAGTACCACAATACATTGCAGGTAGTGCAGGTTCAATGTATTTAGCAGGGGATTTTAATTGTGTATTATGTAATGTGGATCAAACACCGCGTTATAATTTTTCAAATGCTTTGCAAAAATTGGTGCACAATTTGCAGTTAAAGGATGTGTGGCAAGAAAAAAGAGGCAATGAACTCGGATACACATACGTTACTGCAAATAGTGCCTCGAAAAAAGATAGGGGATATGTTTCAAGTGAACTAAAATCAAATATTACCTCTGTTCATATGGAACGGGTGGTTTTTAGTGATCACCATGCTGTAATTACAAAAATGAAATCACCGACAAGGTTAACTAAAATAGGGAGGGAAATTGGGAAAATGAATACAACACATTTAATTGAAGAAGATTTTAGATTTGGCTTTGAAAAACAGTGAGAAAAATGGACTAAGAGATCATTATATGAACAAAATATTAATAGATGGTGGACAGAAATTTTTAAATCAAATTTCCAAAGATATTGTAAACAATACTCCTGGGAAAAACAACACGAATAATATAATAAATTTATTTTCCATTACGCAGTCTTAAGCGATCTATATAAGAAAAAGAGAAACGACAGTGACACGCAAACGAAAATTAAAAAAGTAAAAGCACAACTACTGCGCCTACAGGCAACAAAAGTAGAAGGAATACGTATACACAGTGCGCTCCCCAACATAGATATTGAAGATGCAATAAATTTAGTTCACGTAACAAATATATATCAGCGACAAAAACAGTCTGATAACAAAACTGCAGGATAATCATTGAGTAGGCCATAATGAGGGGAACAAAATACAACAAATAATGTATAAATATTTGGAAAATAAATATTCAAACGCATATCAAAATAATGAGAAGGCTAGTCAATATTTAGACAAATACATACCAATCCTACAATCAGAAGAAATGGTTGGATTAAACCAACCATACACAAATGAAGAAGTGTATAAAGCAATACTACGGGGAACAGCACCTGGGGAAGATGGAATAGCGACTAATGCATATAAACTTTTATGGCCAACAATGGATAATACTTTAACAAAATGGGTTAATACAATATTAAACAAAAATAATTTAGTAAATAATGAGACAACAGGAATAATAATTTTAATACCAAAAAATGGTCAACCCAAGGAAATGAAAGATTATAGACCAATCACATTATTTAATACAGACTATAAAATATTGACTAGATGTGTAGCTAATCGATTAAAGTTGATTTTGACAAAACGGGCTACACCATGTCAATATGGAGTAGTTGGAGGAAAAATTTTCCATTTATTGACACTATTACGAGATGAAATAATAAAATCTCAAGACTCCCAACAAAATAAATACCTCGTAGCGATTGATTTTTCAGAGGCATTTGATAGAGTAGAACATAGTTCCTTGCTAAAAACAATGCAAAAGATGGGTATTCATGGACAAATGTATGAAAATATTAAAACATTAGTGACAAATATAAGCTTAAAGGTAAAAATCAATGGGTTTATAACTAATAAATGCTTAGGTAACACAGGACTTCCTCAAGGAAGTCCATTAAGCTTACCTCTTTTTGTAATGGCCTTGGCACCTTTCCTTGAACACTGTCGCACGACCATAAATAATATCAATACAGGAACAGAATTTACGATTGGAGCTTATATCGACGATGTCACAGTCATATGCAGAAATCAGGCAGCGATTAAGAACTTATTGGAAAGTATACGACAATATGAAATAGAATCTGGTGCCTTAGTGAATATGACTAAAACGTGTTACTTAACATTAGGAAAACAACGTGAACAGCTTGCCTGATGTGATATTTAAAAAGGTGGATCAAGTTAAAATCCTAGGAGTGTTTTTTACAAATGACACTACAAAAAGCATAAAACTTAGTTACGATTATATATATCAGAATATTAATTATACCATACACAAATTTATACAACGACCCATCACTTTATGTACGCGAGTCAAAATAGCAAATGTATACATGTATATCTTATCAAAATTGTGGTATGGAGCCCAAATTTTGCCATGTGATAATCGTAAGCATCAAACGATACAGTATATTATAGGTACGTACATGATATATATTTTTTCAATGGACAAACAGAAAACAATATGAGGGACTATTACCGCAGTGAATATGGGAAAATGTTACCTAGTAAAAAGGTTATATGCTAACTATATTCAACACACACTGTATGACTCAACAATAATGTAATATTGATGAATGTAACTACAAATGAAGGGTTGGTTAAACCTTGTTCAAAAGTAGTAGTATGTAATAGAGTTATATTGTTAAATAAATAAATAATAAAAAAATTGGTTAACACATCGCGCTGCGACGTCAAGGGTTCCGGGTTCGAATCCCGCTCGGGCTTGGTTGTTTGTGAATGTCCATTCATCAATTTCATCATTTCATCACTCATCCCCATCTTCGCAAATTAGTCAAGAGACACAAAACGCAAAGCAAAATAACATAAATCAATCAATCAATCATTTGTTGCAATTAAGAATGAAATCTGTAAATCTGTAATCTATAGACATTGTCCATCCCCCTACCACCAACCCTTTTTGCTTCGACTCTAGGGCCTCCCCGATGGCGCAGTGTTAGTAGCGTCGTCGCCTTGTAATCCAGGGGTCCCGAATTCGATACCCGGAGGAGGCACAAGTCGTTCGGATCCCACTTTATACTGTAGGTCCAGTCCTGATTAGCCTTACAGTGCATAAACTGGACTTAAAAGAAACAACAAATCAAAATCAAAATCGCTTCGACTCAATTGGAAATACAAGCCTGCATGTACAGTCCAATAAACCAGTCAGTCTACTGCTCTTTGGGCGGTGTTAATTAGGATGGTCATTCATCAAAGGCTGTCCTAATTATCATCGTACAGTAGTGTAATTCTTTATTGCATTAGCATCATTGTTTTTGCATAAGTATATTACAGAAGAAAACTGATATTAGTTTTTCTTGGAAACTTCTTATGTAGCAATGTGATAAAGGTGAAAATATTAAGGAAATCAAATTCTGCCCAATAATTTGTCTACTGAGTTAAAAACTTACAAAAAATAAAGTCTCAGTACAAATGCTAAAGATGTACAGTGAAGATTTATGTAGAATAAAAGATAGCTTCTGAAAACATAAGAAAATAAAAAACCTATTGGTTTGCTTCGAACATCACACATTTCCATTCCAACGTGCCATTTAGAGAAAGCGTTTCGTATAGGATATGATACACAAACTAAGAGAAAGAAACAGTGTGGAGAGAGGGAGAAAGGAAAGAAAGTCAGAAGGAAAGAAGGCAGAAACGTTCCCTTTGAAATCACGTGATCCGAGGCGGGGGTGGAATGGAAGGGGCGGAAGGGGCAGAAGGCTTTGTCATGAATGATTGAAAGCTCGAACAGGCCGGAAAAATTCCACAAGTTAACACGAGATGTGCATAGATTTGAAAATTCTGTCCGGACCTGTTTCCCTTTGCAGTACCCATTTCGGCTGCAAGAAAGTTCCTAATTGCCTTGCTTAAAACGGAACCAAAAACAACGAAGAGGAATTAGTATGGAAATCCGTATCTGGAAACGTTATCTGTTTTTTTCCTTTTATTCGTAGATTTACAAGTAAAACACAGAATTAATTGTAAGTCAAATTTTGTTTCCGAAAAACACTTTAAAATATATTTCCTCTTTTCAGTAACTCCGAAAAAGAGATTTAAACGTTCAGAACTTGTTTTCACATTTACTAATTAATTTCGACATAAAAGGCTTAAGAAAAACTTAAACAAAGTTATCGAGCCGTAGTTTTGTTACTGACAATTATTATTTTTTTCAATTTACGAAAAAAATAATTCCGATTTCATTCCCGATTCGCTTTTTGTCTTATAATCAATTAACCCGGTTTGATCTACAGTTGTCAATGTAAGGTTAGAAGAGAAGCTTTAAAACCACAGAGAGGGAAATAATTCACATGATAATTCAGAGACGGCTTTCGATAATTAGACGAAATTAGCTTTTGTAAACATATCCGCCCACCGGTTCATACAAGGGTAGTTCAAAAAGTTTCCATATTTACCTAGTTCAAAATGTAGGAGAAAGATGAAACTGGGCAGAAAGATAATGTGTTTTCCACATAGTCACCACCCAATGTTACACATTTTTCCCACCGTTGCAAACACTTGTGAATACCATCTTTGTAAAACTCTGGATATTAAGCGTTTAGCCACGCCTCTGTCTTGTGACCTCATTGTCATCTTGAAAATGCTTGCCCGCAAAATCTTCTTCATATTAGGGAAGAGGAAGAAATCCGAAAGTGCAATATCCGGGGAATATGGAGGATGAGGAAAAATATCAGAGTCACACTCACATGCTTTGACGAGAACACGATGAGATGCATGGTCAGGTGCATTGTCATTCAGGATGAGCATACTCCTAGACAGCATTCCTCGCATGCAAATTTTAATTTTCTCACTCAATTTGGCCAAAAGGTCTGCATAATAGTCCCCAGTAATTGTGTTGCCTTTCGAAAGGTAATCCGTGAGGACAACACAACGTTCATCCCAAGAAACAGATAACGTCACCTTCTTGCCAGACACTTTGACCTTTATCTTTTTAAGATGCAGGGAATGGCAATGCTTCCACTGCTTTGATCTTTCTTTGCTTCAGCAAAAACACTATAGGATGGACACTCTTCACCGTATACAGTAAGCATATGCTCATGGATTTGTTTTGGAGCTTCGCCTTGCAGAAAGAGGAATCTGATCACGACTTTGTATTGCAATTTGTTTACTGTTGCACCTCAATTCATTGAAACACCTGGCAAGGAAACAGTACTTATTCAACTGCAGTCATATTTTGCACATAACATACACAAGGTTTTACCTATTCAACTTACAAAAGTTTGTGTTCCCACGTGAATTATTTTTATACGTCTATGGAAACTTTATGAACCCCCATGTACAAACTTGTGAGAAGGGAAATGACATTTGAAATTATTTCCTTCTCTGTGATTTTAAGCTAAACGGGAAAATGATTAAGGCTGTTTTCGCCTTAAATTAATTTCAGTAGACCAGTCGATTTCTGTGTGATGAGACGGGAAGGCGAGACAGCAGTATTGAGAGGTAAATATACTTCTGACAAGAGAAACAAAATTTGTTTAAATTTTCAACTTATTATTCGTCTTTGAATTTAAAAATGCCTCCAGCACCTGTCTAGGCTTGCTATCCTCATTCATTCTTGTAACGTGTCCAAACCATTGCAGTTCCTTTCGCTCTATTGTTTCTATCGTGTGTATGACGCTGATTATGTAAATAGTCTGTATGGTTTGTAAGACCTTTGAAATTGTCGATATGTGGGTAAAATCAGATTGTGTTTTGTCTTGTATAAATGGAGTTCATTATTGTCTCTTGAATGGTAATTTGAGGTCATTTAAATAATGTTGAATTCTGCATGCATATCATTTATAATCTATTCGACACCTTGAGTGCGATCTGCGTGTGTTACAATACATAACAGTTTCCAATAGTGGTTTTTGCTGTAACTGGTCTCTAATGGTGGTATTTCTAATCCTATCTTTTCCAGTCTTTCCTACTACTTTTCGTAGGTATCTCATCTCCGCTGCTTGAAATCTGCTATTCTGTTTTGGTAATAATGTCAAGCTCTCTGTTCCATACAGCAATGTGGGAATGTAGATTGTCTTCTAAATCATCATCTTTGTTTGTTCACTTATTTTCTTTTTACCAATTAATGTGTTGTTGAGTTGGTAATACACTTGGTTTTCCTTTTGTACACTATTACTAACTTCTTCATCCATTCTTCCATCTGACGTTATGACTGTTACTAGGTATGTGTATCTGTTTACTTGTTCCAGCTGCTTCTCTTTTCACTCTATATTTAGGGGAAAGATAGGAAAGACGAAAGGGAAAACAATGCCGGAAATCTGAAAACTAGCCTTGAACAGAAAAGTGTGGAGGAAGTGGATGATGGAACCCGACGCTTAATGGCTGAAGAAGAAGAAGAAGAAGAAGAAGAAGAAGAAGAAGAAGAGAAAAATGCACGGTAGTGTTTACTTACATGCTTTAACCCACTACAAACTTAAAACATAGTATTGTGAAAGAGGATTTTTTTTATTCCCACATGAAAACTTATTTTCTTTCGCTTTCTCCAAAGATTCCCGGAACAGAGTGTAGCATTTTTGTTTTTCTCAATGTGCTGTTAAAGGTTTTATCATTTTACAATTGTTTGTTTTGAATTTTGAGAATTAACGTCCGGACACAAATAATTAATTTTATCTGTCCAGTATTATTTATCTTCTTCCATACACGAACAGTAATTAAAAATGCAGCAGTCCAGATGTTCTAAGCTTCGTCATGATTTCAAGATGGTTGGAAGTTGTAGAAGTGGTACTGATCGTCGTCCTGTTTTTCGAGTTGTTTAAAGTGGTTTTTCTATGTTTGTCTTTAGTTCTGGTGTACTCGTGTCTCCGGTGTAGTATTGCCTACGCTGTATCAAAGGATTCTGATGAACTACTGTGGTGGAGATTAGCAGAGAGAAGATTGTCGTTTTCGGCACTCGCGGCAACAAGTCTGCATGTGTCCGCCATGGTTTCGCTCAGCAGCAGGGAACAGCGCTCAGCAGGTAAGTGGACCCCAGGCCGGTACTTTCACCTCCTCTGCATGGCCTTCATCTGTGGTGACGTACAAGTGAATCCGGGACCTGTGAAAACGGTGGCAAATTTCTCTGTGTATTACCAAAATACACAGAGCATTAAGAATAAGGTTGCTGACTGTGCTACTCTTGCGTATGAACTCGTGACATATGACTGCCTACGTGGTTAACAGAAAATGTCTGTGACAGTGAGCTGCCTTTCGCAAGCCGTTTCAGCATATATAGAAACGATCGTGACACTCGTGGTGGGTGAGTTATGATCTCTATTAACTCAAAATGGCCAAGCAAAGTATGCCACGACTTAAAACGGAACTGTGAAATACTGTGCGTGGAAGTTTCAGTGACCGGTGCCAAAAATCTTCTCCTTGGCTCTTTCTACAGACCGCATTGAAACAGTCCTTCGTATCTCCTGGAAGAATGCAGCGATTCTTTACTTGCAGCAGTTCCTCTAGGGGACGTTGCCTTTTTCGGTGACTTCGACCTCTGTATTGACTGGCAAGACCCAGTGAATGGAACAGCAAAGTGCAAGAATGACGCATGCTTTATTGAAACTTTCATTTGTGGTTTAAACCTGAAACAACATAATTTGTTCAACACCAGGAAGGATAGTAACCTGGACTATGTTCTGTCTACCCTAAACAAAATTAGTATCACTCCACGTAAGAACCTGCTGAGCTCCGACCACGACAGTTGGACGTGTCCATTTTCATCCCCCCACCCCCTAGAAGAGGGCGTCGACCCCCGATCCAGAAGAAGCGCTACCTGTGGAACCGAGAGCCGTGGGAGGAGATAAGGCTTTCCCTCGACTCCTTTCCCTGGTGCCTTCTAGAAGATGGAACCGTCGACGATGCAGCTGACCTATTTACAGCTGTCATTTATGCTGCAGTGAACAACCTTGTGTCTACAGGAAAAAGAGCTTCTCGTAGATATCCGTGTTGGTTCGACTCCGAGGTGCGGGATGTATTTGCCAACAAGAAACGAGCCTGGCAACTTTGGAAGAACTTCCCGAGTGAGCACATGCAAAACACCTTTGCTGCTCTGCGACGGCACTCAAAGTATATTCTTCGGGAAAAATACAAGGAACACATACATAATATGACTGCAACAATTCCGGAAAATCCAAATAAACTTTTTTAATTTAATGAACTCAAGAAAAAATAACGGTAGAATTCCAGCTGAAATTAAATATGCTAGTGAAAGTGCGATGGGTGACTGAAGGGCAGAACTCTTCAACGCTTATTTCCATGCTAACTTCTGCCAGCCGTCCTCCCTCGCAGCGTTGCCAAACGTAGGGCCAGTCTGTTCCTCCTCTTTAATGACGCTTGCCACTATCCCCGATGAGTGAAAAATCTATTGTCGTATCTTTCTGCTCGTCGTGCACTAGGACCGGATGATATCAACACCGTGTTTTTCAGGATAACATTAGAATCCCTGTGCTATCCCCTCTGCACTATCCTTAACAGATGTTTCTCGGAAGGTGTCTTTCCTCACGCTTGGACACAAGCCAACGTCACACCGATTCTCATAAGTGATAACAAAAATCTTGTTTCCTCTTACAGACCAATCTCCTTACTCTCTTCTCTGTCCATCATTTGTGAAGGAATAATCAAAGACAGAATCTAGAAATTTGTTTCTCCTTACTTAAGCTCCAACCAACATGGTTTTCTTCCTGATAGCTCCTGTCTTTCAAACCTGTCTATTTTTTTACTCGCATGCTATGAAATGTATTGCAAATAATTCACAATTAGATGTAATATATTTTGATCTGCCCAAAGCCTTTGATACTGTTGGTCATCGTTTTCTGATTCACAAATTATGCAATAGATTCAACATTCATGGGAAATTTCTAACCGTTCTCACAGATTACCTCAGCGATCGCCAACAACGTGTCGTTCTTCCAGGAACTCCATCTTGCTTTCTTCCTGTGCTCTCTGGAGTTCCACAGAGCAGTGTTCTAGGACCTCTCTTGTACATATTATTCGTCGACGACCTTCACAACCACCTCACAGCTCCCCCTTGTAATTACCTTCTGTAAAATTTTCAGAGAAATCTCCGCTTACGACGATACTCATTTACTACAGAATGTCATAACAACATTTACTTCCTGGTGTCTGACATGGGGCCTTACATTACATACTGAAA
This sequence comes from Lepisma saccharinum, assembly GCF_977018435.1. Lineage (NCBI taxonomy): Eukaryota > Metazoa > Arthropoda > Insecta > Zygentoma > Lepismatidae > Lepisma > Lepisma saccharinum. Next base: position 19,946,377 of record NC_139255.1, read on the forward strand.
AGTGTATCACTCTCACTATCTCTTTCAAGCAGAACCAGTTAAAGTCATCTTACTCCATCTCTGACAATAACATCAAAGCAGTATCTTCTCACAAAGATTTAGGCATTGTTTTCAACGAAAACCTCACATTTGAAGAACATATTACAGGCACCACAAAAAAGGCAATGCGTCTGTTGGGTTTACTGTACCGTTTCACTGAAATTAGTGACATCTCAGCCCTCACATTATACTTCAAGTCATTAATTTCCCCGATAATAGAATACTGCTCTCCCGTCTGGTCCAAGGCTTGTCCCACACAGCTCTCTAGAATCGATTCAGCCTTTCACTTCTTCCTGGCTATATTTCATTATAGGGTTCGCTCTTTACGCAATTTTTCATCTCCGCATCTCTTGTCTTTTCTAAAGTTACAGACTGCATCTCAGCGCCGTTGCAGAATGATTTCAGTTATTTATACAAAATTGTCAATGGCATAAATTCACTGCAACACACTCTTTGAGGAATTCCAGTTTCGTGTACACATGCGCAGAACAAGCAGCACAAGCTTATTTTACACAAAAAAAAAACAGACTACAAATTCAAAAAATATTTCTCTTTTACAGACTTTCGACACAATTCAATTATCTCTCCTCAAGTATTGATATATTTTCTTCTGAGTTTGCCTTTCGGTCTTCTATTAGAAGAAACGTTTGTAATAATATCAAGTAGTGTTTGTTGTATGTCCGTGAGTATAGGTTAGACATTTATTCCCCTATGAATGTTTTTCCTTTTCTTTGTAATTTTTCTTTGTAATTTTATAATTTTATTTCTTTGTTTTCAATATTTCCATTTTTATGCAATAGCTTAAATGTTGTGTTCTAATTTTCATAAACTAGAATTTCCATGAAAACGTGGTTATGTGACAGAATTGGCTACAAAACCTTAACGTCGCCATAATAAACGAGGCGTAATAAATAAATAAATAAATAAATACGTTTTGCTCATATTTATGACAATTTTAAGTTATTAACCCATTTCTTTATTTCTACATTCCATTGACTTTTAGTCTATAAAAGTGCTAGACCTTTTAATAACAAATTCATTTCAGTTATTGTTGAGTATACTTGAAAAAAAAAATTAAAACCAGTTTCACTGTGCAATTTGTGTCAATCGGGGATCGAGCTTTGGACGTTACAAACTATTTGAGGAGGCCCGCTGTGTACAGGTTATACGATATTTTAATTCTAAAAACCGAACCAATTCACTAGGTGTACTCCCCGGTAACGTAGTTGCAATGAATGGGCCACGACTTCGATACCCGGTTGAGACACATAATGGATTGGATTCTGGATTCCATTTTAAACTAAAAGCCCAGTCCCGATTAGCCTATCTGTGCATAAAGTGGGCTTAAAACGAAAGTTCAAATTCAAACAAACTAAAATACTAAATTTGTCTAAGGATGGACTTAGTTGGAACCTTGTAACTCGAGCCTGCTGAAAGAAACCGCACGTGAACGTGACTGGGTAACCAGTAGAAAAGAATATGCACGTGCTTTCCTTGGACTGCGGATCAGGAAACAATGATATGTATTAACTTTTTGCAATATTGTAGCCATTTGTTTTTATATTTTATGTTTACATACTAACTTTTGATTTGCAACGACCGCCAGTAAATTTCAATCTTTATAACCAATAAATTAGGATATATAGCTATGTAGCCTATATACATATGTATGTATGTATCTATATAATACGTCGTTCTTTCCTCAGTTACAAGAGAGATACAAACAAGAAAATCATTCGCTCATGTATAGGCTACTTCAGTACTTTTCAGTTCTGATTAACTTTGCTTGTTTTTCGTAGAAAACATTCACATAATGTGTGCTTCTTCTTCTTAGTAATATTGCTATAACGCATGAGTATGGTTCAGCAATACTTCCACAATAACTATCCCTTTACGGCACAATGTAATGCGTGTGTGTTTGTGTGTTGTTGTTTAAAAGTATTTGAAAAATAAATAATTACTTCTGAAAATTATTAATCTCTTCCAGGGGAATAAATGCTAACTTGTAATTCCCAAGGAGTTGATTTCTTCTCACTGGTGTTTAAGATGTAATGCGGTGCATAACCAACATAATTTAACTTCTTATGTTGAATGTTAAGCTAATGTGGAACTACGTATCAAGGAGGGATAGAAATTGATGCACCTGTCTAAAGCTTTTTGGTGTTCAGAAAGTGTCCTGTGGCATAGAGTGGAATGGTTTACACAAAAGACTGTTGGGAAGGTTTTCTATTAAAGTTTAGGTAATTTATATACAACAGAATAATTTCATAGAACTGTTCAATTTAATATGCTACCGACGTAAACACAGGAGTTGGTGTCTTTCTCAAATATTAAATTTCTCAGTTTGCTAAAGCTTTCAAATGTCAACATTGCTGCTCCTACTCTTCAGTTTTGATTGGATGCATACATAAATACCTATTTTTATTTGGTGAAATCTAACACCTCGGGCAGAATTATATCATATTTTTCTCCTACGTATCTTTACCTTCTCCGAGGATCACACACACAAATCCTCCAGCATCTGGAATTGAAGCACTGAAGGGAACATCCGAGTGCTTCCTTCATCGGGGATTAGGCGAGCCATTGAAGGATTAGCTATGCACGGCTGCTTGAGGAGCAGTTCCGGTAAACGGATTATGTTTATGAAGTCCACACGCCAATTACACAAAGCCACATCAAAACAAACTGAACTTTGTTGGGCAGGTTTATTCCGGTTGAACCTGCAAAAGGTGAAGTCACGATGCCGTAACTGACGCTCTGGTTTGTTTTATACTAATCTGGAGTTGACGGAGCTAGCTAATTGATTGGTTTCAAAGGAATCGCTTTCAGAACAAGTTCAGGAACTATTACAAGAAGTGAACAAATGTCGTCGTCTAACACAAAATAGCTTTGACGTTGTTTAGGCCACAACGCCGGGGAGTGATTTTAGACTGAAATTTAAATCCCGTAAGGTTTTTAATTAAATTATATCTCGGAAAATACGAACACTAAAGTTACAAATTATACCTCTATTTTTAAGCACACATTTGGCTATAAGCCTGTGCTTGAAGAAACAATTTTTGTTTATCAAGTAGACGAAAAAGAAGACGAAAGTTTAAAAAAATCTTTTTTTTACGAAATTTGAACTTCGTCTCGACCCCACGTAGGCAACGCCGTGATTAAATGGTTCGAAACTGTACCTGCGTATTGCCTTATATGTGTTCCATTCACACGGCACGAATTGTGTACTTGTTGTTGAAGATACTTTGGAATAAAAAAATGCTTTACTAAAACAAAAGCTGTTCTTATTTCCGGCATGAAATGCACCCCCCCACCCATTTACTATTTGCCAGAATCTAAATAAATTCCATGAATGCCTAATAACGTAACTCAAGGCTGATTTGGCACTCAAAAAATGAATCACCGAACATTACACAGTCACAGTATGCTCCAAAAGTCACAAAATACATTCTGTAAAGCGACCTCAACTTCCAGTGACACATACGTAACGCCGGCATTATTGAGGACTAGTGTGCATGTTAATGAAAGATAATAACTTTGAGCTCCATATTCTGTCCAATTCTGCAGAACTGAATGGTTGTACAAAGCATCCCGCTCCTTTGAAAATTATATCTGATAGTTGCTTCATATCATCCACCACACGTAGGAAATTTCAGTCATAGAAAGCCTATCTTCGCAGAACATTATTGACCCTTAAGGGCAGGAAGAACAGTTTGTGTTCAGTCAGACGCGTGGATTCTAAACTGCTCCTCCCCCACCGATCTTTCCCTGCGGCGAGCTGGGGAAAGAGATTGATTGATTTACTTTATTTTACTTCACATTTTGTGCCAGTTTTGACTAATTTGCGAAGATTGGGATGAGTGATGATGTGATAAAATTGATGAATGGACACTCAGAAACACCAATGCCCAGGCCAGGAATCGAACCTGGGACCCCTGGCGTCGTATCGCGATTTGCTAAAAACTCCACCACTGGGCCGGCTGTGCAAAGAGAGATATGTGTGCTGGGTGATCGTAGAACTAGGTGAGAACTTAGCATTACGCTTATGGGAGTATTATTTTAGTTGTTCTCTTGGGAATAGTAAACTTCCAATTGCGTAGACACACACATGAACAGAAAGAGAACACGTTGAAGATTTGATTAGTTGTACTAAAAGTCGAAAACTCCCATTTGATTAGCCGTAACTGGACGGTATTGCTATCTTTCTGCATAAGGAATGGGAATCTGAAAATATGTACTTATCATATTTTTCAAGCCATGTGTCCAGTTTAATAATCAACTCCAATAATCGCTTCCACTTGCAATATGGGAAGAAATTCATAATCTCTTGTATAGTCGGGTTTCTTTTAATAGCAGTGTCCATTCCGATGATACTGGAGTAAATGCTCATCTGGTGTAAAACCGTCACTCGTCGTTCTTGATTGTAATGCCGACCTTGATGCTTGAGTCATCAGCGTAATGTATTACTCAGGTTCGAAACAAGCGTAAACAATGGACAAATTTTTATCCTTATGATCCATTTCATCAGATCATCTTTTTCATGCACGTTGACACACCTAGGCCTTGAGCCAGGCAAGTTGTCGGTACCACTCGGGGGGGGGGGGGGGCGGGTTCTAATATGGTTTTTTGGTAGGGTTGGGATGCCTAGAGATGGAAAATATGGGATAGCATGTCATAACTCTTTGCCTTCTGTGTGTTATCACTCCACTCCCCAGGTAACCTTCATGTAAATGGAAAGTTTTGATAATTTTTAATATTTTTACTTTTACTTTTAGAAATGACAATTACAGTAATTCTGATCTAAATAATGATAATGATAATAATTAAGATTATAATAATAACACTAATTAAAACATGTGAATAATTTAATAATTTAATTGACAAGTTGGATGGTATTTAAAACATTACTGGTGTCAATTGGCTATTTGCCCATCATTAATGCCGATATCTCTGAATTAACAACTGAAGTGCTCAGCTGTGAGAATGACCGTAGCAGTCCAAGGACAGTGTAAGAGTTCATTGAGGAACGTGGGCAATTTGTGCAATGACTCCAAAGTGCGATTTCCCTGAATCAATGGCGTGGAGAGGCATAGGAAGGATGGAAGCTGGGCAGACAGGGAGATGTATCTGTAGTCCTTGGAGTGTCTCTAAGTTCCATTTCTCGCCAGTATATTGGTTTTCAGTAATGAGAAATGTGCGACGAAGGCAAGGTCAAGGCCTTCCGCGAGCAACAACAGCAAGAGACAACGGGTACCTCTTGTTAACAACCGATTGGAACAGACGACAGAATGCAATGAAACTATAACATACTATTCTCACAGCAATTGGGCACAGATATAATCTTAAACTGTCTGCAATCGCCTTCTTAAAGATTGCCTCTATGCATATAGACTCATGGTGTGTGTTCCATCACCGTACAGCTTTCCATCCGTGGAAACTTGGCTGAGGAACGTTGCAATTGGGGCCACAACGAATGGGGTTGAGTGGTGTCCTCCGATGAGTCGCGATTGAGCCCCCAGCCTTACAATAGACGTGTTTAATCTGGGGGGAATGTGGAACCTGCTATAACCCTGTTCTTGTTCAAGAAACATTCTAAAATGGAGGTGGTGGAATGATTTTGTGGGTTAGAATCAAAATTGTGGGACATACGAACCTCCACGTCATCCAAAATGGCAGTTTAACGGCTCTTAGATATGAAGACGAGAACCTCAGACCTGTTTCCATGCCGGGCGCAGATACAATAGGTGATCGTTTCCTTTTCATCGGCGATAATGCTCGTCCTCACAGAGTCCTGATAGTGTACAACGTGCCAGAGGACGAAGGAATAGTGAGTATGGAATGGCCACCGTGATTACTGGACTTAAATCCCATACAGAATGTCTGGCATGCACTTGGCAGACGCATTCTAGGTAGGATGGCACCCCCCCCCCTCAACTCTTCCAGAGCTGAAAATGCCCAAAGTGAAGAGTGGCGAGGAATCCTCCAAGCTCTCATCGATCACCTCATCGAGTCCATGCCTCAAAGATGTGCAGCGGTGTTGGCCGTTCGAGATCACACACCATACTAGAGGCGAGTTACTGCTGTAACCCTGTCCGTTTCTGAGCTGTTCTGTTGGTATACACACTGCTCTATAGTGACACACATCATGTGAGCATTTGTCCAAGCGACTGTAGGGTCTTTCTGATACCTGTACTAATACATACTCTACTGTATCTGTTCTGTGAATGTTCTTTCAGTTGCATAAACATCGGCTGTACATGGTTTTCGTCTAGTTGTTTCTGTTGCTCTCTTGATCCAAGAATAAGGGCGGTGGATAGTTATGGCAGGTCAATTATCAGACAAGACACTATTTGGTGGAATTATTATGACACCACAGAATCGGAATCTTCAAATAGGCATTCTCTTAGAACCATTATCATGGGCATTAGAGACATACTTGCAGAAAAATGTTATCCCTCCCTGAGGAAATATCTGGAAATTCAGCCACAGCGATTGATGGTTTGGCTCTTATTCATAGGGCAAAATAAGATGAGTCAAACTTTGGTGAGGTCTATCTGCCTTGTCCATTGTTTTCCAGAAGGAAATACTAGTCCAAGAATCGGTGTCTGATTGATACGTACAATGAGACGTCTATAAAGAACACGGAAAGGATAATCACATGGGAAGAATTCCGGCATCAGCCACAGAGCATCTCATCTTCCCAGATTGTCAGAAAGTGAAGGAGATTCCTAAGTCACGTAATGAATAAAGCAACTCTAATTGAATTTCTTTTTAACGAATGTAGGAACCCAGAGCGTTTTGTAAATCATTTGAATAAAACACTTCGCGAACCGTGGAGATAAATGAAGGAACCCCAAAGTGCTCAATCTCAACCGTAAACATGAAGAAGAAATGGTAATTTGTTGGTGAATACTGCCGCTGCTAATGAGGGTTATGAAGCGGTAATGAGAGGCTCAGATGACACAAATGTGTGTTTCAGATTCCATGAAAGAATCATGGTTAAATTATTTCTGAAATATAGTACTAAAATACCCATGTGGGTTCTTGACATTAAGAAAATTGCTTCAATTGTTATTAAAAATGTTTGCCGATATATGATAAGTCTCCATATGCATTTGCAGGAAAAGGAAAAGTGCATCCTTCCGGACAACAGACAAACACAGAAAACATTTTTTCACCCTCGGAGATCAATGGGATCTCAATGAAATAGTAATGGGCAAGTTGTAGTTCTCGTGCTTACTGTATGGTCCAAAATCTTCCGTACATTGTGTGAATGACATGACATGTCGTCTATTCGGTGCAAAGAAGGGTGAGATAGACATTTATCAACTTGAAAGAAACATGCTTAACGTGCGATTATCAATCCGCTATATGCAAGAGATGTCTTCTGAATGATCCACGTACACAGACCAAGAGGGAGAAGGTGGACATTGAAAAAAACACGATGGAGCAGAGGAGCTGGTAATGGATTGGATGAAATGGCAGCCAGCATCTTAAACTCTGTTAGATCTACTAGCCTGCAACTCCATTAGAAACTGTCTCGCCAATGGTGCAGTGGTAGCTGCACCGAATTGTAATCAAGGGGTCCCAGATTTGATACCCGGTGGAGGTACATAGTGGTTCGGATCCCACTTTAAACTGTAGGTCCAGTCCCATTTAGGCATACTGTGCATAAAGTGTACTTGAAACACCAAATCAATCAACCAACCAATTCAATAGAAACTACAAACTGCGTCTTCTGCCTAAATAACATCATGTGCACTGACAAGTGTCGACTACCCACATGTGAAAATCAATGAGTGATGACACCTATTCAGAAGATGATGATGATGAATGTAAATAATAAAATCTTGTTTATGTTAAATTATAACATATATTTAAGACTTAGCCACTATTATTATTGAAAATTGTAAGTAAAACTTGTGTATTTAATCTATGTAAGTATAGGTATAAGCAATATAATAAAGTTTTATTATTATTATTATAAGGATTATATTAATATTATTACACTTAATAGTTATAATTATTATAAAATAATATTGAATGTTATAAGTCTGATGGAATTAAATTTATCAATCAATCAACGTAACGAATAGCGATATAGTTATTCACAAGACATGAATATATTTTCAAAGTGATTTCAAATCATTTAGTTACTTGATCAAATTTGGTATGATTATTCAATTAATGCAAAATGTTTATTAAACCAATGAATCGGGTCTGGACTTGTAAACCCTCCCGTTATGCAACCATGCTTCCACCCCTCCCCGCACTGCACATGCTATCGCCGTGTGTTTAAAGTGCAGGTATAATTTGGTCTGGGAATCTGTGAAGCAAGGCCGCGCATAGAAGTAGAGAGAGGAAGATAGCAAGTGGGAGGAGCGAAGCAGTACTCAGCGATGCCAACTGATGATATTTGACGTTGCATTTCCCTCTTCATGCATTCACCTCCCCTCTCACGAGTACATTGGTCGAGAGCCCTCTTGAGTCACTATACTCTGTCGCGTATGTCGAGTGGGCAGGGGTAAGCTGTACACGCTTACCACCCTCCACGCAATCCTATTCCCATCCTTACCGAGTTACAATATAATTGATTTGCAAAGTAATACGACATAAGAAAGGTAACTTTTCATAATAAATTATCCATTGTTTCTATTACAGTGTTAAACCCGGTGGTGGCACATGCCACATTGGTTCGGATCAAACGTTAAACTGTAGCCCCAATTCTGATTAGCCATTCTGTGCATAACCTGGACGTAAAACAACAATTCAATCAATCAATTCAATCAATTAAAGTGTTAAACTCGCAGCATTATTTGTTCGGACATGATTCCTAACACACAAACAAAATGAAACAACACCGTAACTGTTCTAATTTAATTAAAAAATATTATTTCCTCAGTACTTCCATAGCTTTCTCATTACTCCACAGAAGTTTCATACAAGAGACTGCCCTCCTTTAAAGACCTCAGTTGGCTGAACCCTCCGAAGGGTGGAAGGCCCAATAAAACTCAGAGGAGAAGAGGCCTCCATCACATGGAACTCAGCCAGAGGGGCTCCGGGGGAAACATCCCTTTGGCGAGTTCTGATCTCTCTGTTGCCAGCTAAGGTCCCACAAAGAAGAGCAGAAACAATGTCACAGCTGTAGAATAGAACGTGCAACTCCCAACGAGCCTTCGGACAATTTTATTACGCATAAAGCGAGACGACAAACCTGACAATAACAGAAGGTCACGCTCGGTGTTTCTTTCATCTCAATAACGTTAAAAAAATATTTTTCCACAAAGAGTAATAATTCCCTGAATCGTGTTTTCAAGATATAAAAATTCATTACAATTTGTTAGGGATGGATTTCCACATTTTTCCACATTGCCACATAAAGAAAAAACTTATTGAATCAGGAGATCTGATTCGAGAGATAGTTTTAAAGGATGATTATTGATAAGGTTTTTTGTATTTGTGCTACATATCTTTGATTTTTATCTCAATACATTGAAAACTGACTAAAATATATATTCAATGCCAATGTGTATGTCTATGAATTTGAATTTTTTTTGTTTGTGTATTGTGAAGGGTACATGCATGTTTTATTTCTTCTTTCATGTGTAGAAGTTTTAAGTAAATAAATAGTGCAAAAGAAAGTCTTGAAGACATGTGCAACAATTACATCCAAACTAAATAGAATTTTCACAGTTGTTGTACGCAATCTGTGACGTGTCAAAGAAAATTAGCACAGATTTTATTCTTAACTGCACATACAATACTTGTAGAAATTGTGAACTACAGTAACTTACAAGTAATTATTACGACTAAATGCTACCTAAATACAGTGCATGTAATCATAAATATTACTTTCTTGGTACAATACGTTATTGCAGAACTTAATTATCGCATTCACTAAGTACTTGATTTAATTCAGATATAGCTATACATTTCTTGGATATTTGTATTTACGTGACTGCTTTGTAACATATGAAATACTAACTAACCAACTAACTCTCTAGCCTTCTTAAACCCGAAAGTTCATGGCTTCAGCAACACAGGCCTTCCATCTTTCCCTATCTTGAGCAAGTTCTATATACTCTTTTCCATCCCTACCGATTTGCCTTAGGTCCATCTCAACGTTGTCCCTCCATCTTCGTCTTGGCCTTCCTACAGGTCTCTTACCATCAGGTCTCCCAACAAGAATCCTGTAAACTCCACTTTCCTCTCCCATTCGTGCCACATGGCCTGCCCACCTAAGTCTTCTTGATTTAATTAATCTAATAATATCTGGACATGAATATAAATTATGTAGTTCTAAATTATGTAACCTTCTCCACTCACCTGTCTCCTCATCCCTTTTAGGTCCAAATATTTTCCTAAGGATCTTATTTTCAAATACTCTCAATTTATGTTCCTCTTTCAATGTAAGGGACCAAGTTTCACATCCATATAATACTACAGGCAAAATTACTGTTTTGTATATTTTAACTTTTAGTTTCTTAGATATTAAACGAGAAGACAAAAGTTTATGAAGAGAGAAGTAACATGCATTTCCTGAATTAAGACTACTTTTTATTTCCTCTTTAATATAATTTTCATTTGTTAATATTACTCCTAAGTATTTGAATTTGAAAACTGGTTCAAACGAGTTGTTATCAATAATTAGATTTTGATTATTAACTAACACATGGTTTCGGGCTGTAATCATATATTTAGTTTTCTCTTTGTTAACTTCCAAACCTATCTCTTTAGCAGTTTTGAAAAATATTTTAGCATTATTCTTAATTGTATTCACATCATCCCCCAGTAAGTCTACATCATCTGCATATGCTAACAACTGAGTCACACCATTTAATTTTAGTCATTCTTTAGTTTCTTTTACCTTCCTAACAGCATATTCTAAGGCAAAATTAAAGAGCAATGGAGATAATGCATCTCCTTGTTTTAACCCATCATGAATTGTAAATTTGTCAGACATATTAATACCCACACGAATTTTACTTTCTGTTTCACTGGTGCATATTTTTATCATACTAAAAAGCTTCTTGGGTATTCCAAACTCTACTAATATATTATATAATTTATCTCTTTTGACCGAATCATATGCATATTGACATATGAAATACTTCACAAAATCAATTGACAGGACTCAAGAATCCTTAAACGTTGTAGCAGAATATGTAGAACAAAAAAATATTGTCGTTTGCTTCGATATTTCAATTATCTTTGTAATTGAAAATTGCATAAAGAACATTATGGATACAAGTGACCATATATTTTAAGTCTCATAAGCTACTGGATCACAGGGATTGAGCCCATTACTATCAGCGGTGATATTTGCTACTCGTATGTACGTACATTGAAGACACAGCCATTGAAAATCGTTATTGTTCCCAGATGACATGAACTAAGAAACAAAGTATATTTAATGATGTTATTATTTATTGGTTGAAAAGGAATAGCTTGAAAGCTAAATTAAAGACTGGTATTTTTCTTGATAAGAGGTTACTATTTTATGGTCACCGAAAAAAAAATAGATCCAGAGCTAGACAAAATGTGAGCACTGTAATATGTAAATGACAAGCTACCAATCTGCACTTATTGTGTGCACTCTATTCTGTTGTTGTGAGACCAATATTGGGGAATGCAAGGCAGATATGGAAATATAAATGTACTACAGCTAGGCAAGATACTCTTGAGGAAGATTCGTTAAATATTTGCATTCAAACTTAAGTTATTTCAATGGTATTACAGTTGAGATAGAGTTTAAGAGAAACACAATATCCAAGCATTAAGTAGCAGATGGAAACAAACTAAAAGCAACCTGATTGAGGATAACATTAGATGTACAATGTCTATGAACTCTGATAACAATACTGACTACTCATAATCAAAAAATTATAAATTGATATCATTGAGAATCGGTATGCAAATATAAATTACTAACTGAATCTGGTTGAAAGTACTCAAAACTAAGATTGAAAGTTAAAAGCTTGTTATTGTATATATGTAGTTAATATTGTGATTTTGTTTTTATTTATATGTATGATATTAACAATATTCATAGCATTCAACATCATACAATTTCTACATTTGATGACAATATACTGGCATAATTTTGTATAGGTTGAATTTATATTGTTTAATTCATTGATTGATGTTCTTTATTTTACTTCCCTTTTGTGCCATTTTTGGCTAATTTGCGAAGGTGGGAATGAATGATGGTATGATGAAATTGATGAATGGACACTCACAAACATCTATACCCAGGTCGAGATTTGAACCCAGTACCCCTGGCGTCACAGCGCGCTGTGCTAACCACTCCGCCACGAGGGCCGGCTGGAATTTATATTTTAGTTATCTTATCGCACAATGTTATGCTTACCGTATCCAATCCAATTATATATATATATAGCCCCAATCCAACCACTCACTGACATAAATGTTCTCCATGAAGGAAGCTCCGGAGGCGAAAAATGCCCGATAACGACCCCCCATGAAATCGTCCCAAAAGGCCGAGAAAATTCAAAAATCGCTCAATCGGCCCTTCCTTAAGGGTGAAAATGCCCTCTTTTCACGTCCTTAGCAACCGTTGCCACGGGAATTTCTTTCGCACACATTGTTTCCTTCAATTCTTAATTGTCGAGATACATTATATTTCTCACAGATCAATAGCACACAGATGAATGAACTCATGGTTTTGAAAAGGTGCCTCAAACAAGGGTGATACAATTACGTATATATTGTTATACTCAATGCGAAATTATTATCTACATCGTGGTTGTTTTAACTAAATGTTTAGAGGTATAATAACAAACAATTATTTAGAGAGAGTGCCGTGCTTGTTGTTGTCCATGGAAACGGACGTTGCTAGGGAACTTAAAGAACGTTTATTTTCACCCCGAAAACTACTGAAAGGGAATTATGCTAGACTTTTCGAATGTGCCTGGTCAAAGCAAACTATTGTAGGTGTTGCGTCTGTTGCGTCCCAACGATTTTGATTGGCAATTGTTCTCCCATTTAAATACGAGTACATTGGGAATTTGATGCCGAACGTGCTGCTATTACATTAAATTGCAAGTTTAATTTAATCTTAAGCTCAGAAATGATGTCTGAACACGATAGTTTAATAATGAGTGCTGTAAGAGTAAGACTTTTGAAAAGACGATCGTCAACAACAGAAAATATATCGGAACTCAAAAAAACCTTAAGTTTGCACAGTACTTTTTTACATCACTTTAATCACATCACAATTTAAGTGATCTATTGTTGACGATCAGGTAAAGAATAATGCATAATAATTCCGCGCGACTGAAACTATTATCTTTATAACTGTTGTTAATAACTGACTTTTTTTCATGTGATATTATACTTTTCCACGTAGCTAGTAAATATGGTCCTTTGTTTTATATACACACATTTATCGTCAAGAATAGTTATTACATAAAATATGTTTTCTTCTGTTTCATGTCTCGTAACCTCTAGAGCTATCTTATTTACAGGTATTATAATTTTAAAATTGTTTTACCAAGAAAAAGAAGGACGAAAATACGAGGGGAGAATATCTGCTTAATACAATGATAACATACGTAAATATTTAATTATCAGATAGGGCATAATGTCAGTCATAGTGTATAATAATATATATCAAGCATTTACGAACTTAATACATTTTTCTTTATAATTTTGGGACTTTCTTCGATTCCTACCCGCCGTTGAATTACACATGCTCTCAACCAGAAAGAAAAGCAAAGCATAGTGTAAGAATCTAAATTTTTGTATTATCGACCCATGGAAGCTAGAGACGACCCAAATGATGTCAAGTTTAGTGTTCTTTGTGTATAAACGTAACATATTTAGCTCGTTTTCGCAACCATTCCGTTGCGCTTTAATATATTAATTCTTAGGTTCAGGAGAATGTAATTTTCGGAAACTTATGACTGGCTACATTATCTTAAAACTTTGCTAAACCCATTTTTATTATCGATTTACACGATAAATTCTTACCTTCATTGAAAATAACGTTTGAATAGCCGTCCCATCGAGCTCCAATGTAAAGCTTAGGGCAACCAAATGACGAACGAAATTATTTAGGGAAGCAACTGGGGTTGCGCCGCCACCGGAAAAGTTTGGCAATGAACAGCCCCATCTCAAAATACGAGCATCAGAATTTATTACAGAGGAAAGGTAGGAATTTGAAGGTAATGACGGAAAACAGTTATTACTATCCAATTATGTTTAAAAAAGTGAAAATAACAAAAGACGTAAATATTGCTTTTTCAATTTAACGTCGCTATTAAATTCGTTTATGCAAAACTTCCAACTAATTATCTTGAAACGATTATTACTTACTCAGTTCATTATTAAGAAAATAGACAATAATATTTTGAATATTTGTACCTTATTAGATCCCATACACACATAAAGTTACTTTATAAACTTTTCAAATTAGCGAACTTATACACATGTTCCCATCATCCAATACAATATGCAGACATTTTCAAAGTCATTAAGATCATTGAGGAACCCCATCTATAACATGATTGCGCACACAATTTGGCCGAAAGTCATGCTTGCGAGCGTACAAGACGTGGCCAAAGGCCACGTCGAAAGTACGCGAGTGTGAAATATAATACTTCTTGTAATTATTATAATAAATAAATAACTGCACTTATTTCTATACAAATGAAGCAGTGATAGGAGCCGCGGTAGATCAGTCTGGGTTCGAATCTCTATTCGGAAGTGGATTATTGTGTTTGTCTCTCCTGAATTAAAAAGTCGAAAACTGAGATTAATTTATATGAAAAAATTGGTAGCATTTGAGTTTCATGCGTCGAATTAACAAAAAATTTAGAGCATGTGGCTACCACGCGGAAGACCTGGTTTCTAGACCCGGGGCTGAAACAGGAAATTTTCAGATAATTTCCCTGCTTCTGCGGGGCTCTGAGTTCCACCCAGCCTCGGGACTCGTGGGGAAACCCTGAGGGGTAAAGGCGCGAGGGTGTAATTTTGATAACATCACAACAATGGTGGACATCAATAATATAAATAAAGTATGGGTCTGTAACACTCTTCGGGTAATTTTCTCGTACGGCAAGGCAAAGCTAGGCTTAAGGGTTCCGTAGTTCAATTATTTTAATTTTTAACAAACTATAAACATCCATATGTTATCCACGATTCGAACCCGGTAGGCCCTTCTCCAACCACTCCGCCACAGAGTTCGAAAGCAATTGGACAACAGCGACTATAAGTAGCATGTATACTTTCTCTAATTTGCAAGGCATAATTGTAATCTGCTAATCATCAGAGAGGAGACTTCCCTGGGGTGAGAGTTCCACACTCGGCGAGACACCTATCGGGCCTTTCTGACACCTCGGGAGTATTGACCGCTGAGGGCAATTCATCATTGTCATAATTGATCTCTCGGGGGGGGCCAAAGCCACGACACTAGTTATCGAATTCATTATAGTGGCTTTGAATGGAGCAGCTTCAATCCACGTACAATGGTATCTCAGTTGGTGGGAAATGAACAAATAGGCACTGCTGAGCTCCCATTCTGTTAGTACTAATTATTGCTCATTGGCTGTTCAAGCATGAATAACCATGAAACTTTGGATTAAGCAAAATGAGTGTGTTAGTTAGTGTTTAAACTGTGTATCTCTAATTTAATAGTAATACTCGAGGTTCCACAATAGACGCGCGTAGTCAGGCACGTAGCTAGAAATATATTTCGTGGGGGTCCGGACCTAGTATCTCAATAATAATAATAAAAATATAATTATATTAAATTTAAATAATATTATTAATATGTAAATTAAATAATATCTTATTTAACATGAATATGTACGTACAAAAGCTGTTTGACAATAGAGACTAGCTCAAGTGTAGTTAAGATTCGCCAAAATGTGTATAAAA
This sequence comes from Lepisma saccharinum, assembly GCF_977018435.1. Taxonomy (NCBI): domain Eukaryota; kingdom Metazoa; phylum Arthropoda; class Insecta; order Zygentoma; family Lepismatidae; genus Lepisma; species Lepisma saccharinum. The sequence continues at coordinate 19,962,316 of NC_139255.1, forward strand.
ACAACTGCCTGCCAAGGAGATTTGTCAAATAGATAAATAATTGAATTTTTAGTCAATAACTCAAAATAATGTTAGATCCAGTTGACAAAAAGTAAAGTTATTGATAAATATTGTATGCATATTATTGAAAGTAGTAGTGTGAATAAATCTTTGGTACTGTCAATCAAAGGCGTATGATCCCAATCTAACATTTGTCTTCCAGCAAGTTCGGAGAACATAAATAATCCTCTATTATATTTCCATTGTTTAACTGGCAAGTATATCGGAGGGGGGGGGGGGAGGTCCGGACACTATGGACCCTTCTTAAATATGTCCTTGCCCATAGTTAATTCTTTGAAGGTGTGGTGTTGTGAACATTTCTTTTCGTTTTAAGATTTCCTAGGGTAGATAGTATGTTTTTGGGACTTTCTTAATCTGGACACTATTTTTTTAAAAAATAGCTGTCATGGTCATATGCATAATTAATGTAGAACTCTGGTCCTGATGTCGAAATATTTGTTCTTCAAGTCGATAAATCCGAATATGCTATTGTATTTCCAACAGAATAAAATATAAGTTAGGTGAACTAAAAGTGGCTCGTGTTCCCAAGGTGGGCCACATTACGAAAATCATATTAGTATTTAACGCGGCTAACACATGACACTACATTACTATACCCAGTTCCCCTCAAGTATACCATGCAGAAAACGAACTATCTCCATCTGTCAGCAGGCATTTTATTTAAGTTATTGTGGAACCCTGGCGTCGTGCGCAGACCAGCCCTCCACGGAGGTTGGCTGTTCGTTGTTTCTGTATATAATGCAGGTCAACAATCAGAAGTTTGACACCAACAATTTTCTCTAATAAAATGTAGAAAACTGAATAACCATGAATAAATATGTTTTCTTGAGAACATACATCATTTCCAAAGCCAACTATAAACCGTGGTCCACCTTTGGGACCTTTGAGCCACCTTGGAAACAGATGTGACGGTTTTGTATATATTTTTCTAAAGTTACAAGATATGTTACAATATATGCATTTGTACACTTTGCTAATTAGTTACAGAAGTTATTTCTTTTAATTTCAGAAATGTATCTCTTATTAGAGATTTGTAAATTGCCCTAGATGCTTAAATAGAATCACCTTTGGTTCACCTACCTAACTTCCTGTAGACGTAACCTGTATGGTTAACAAGAGTAGCATCGTACATGAATTTTAAGTATGCAAATGTAAAACAAAACGTCTGCCATTTTGATAAATGCGGTATAGAGGAAGAAGGTCCCAACATTGAAATACGCCTACTCCAGGAAATTTCAAAATAATAATGTTTGAAGTATATACAGGGAAACTCCTTTTTACATGATATTATATGGAGTTATATTGTGGAACCAGGGCTAACCAGAAATTAAAATTTTCTATATAAAACTTACGATATTTGGACCTCATCATACTTCGGGGGCAAAATCTTTAAGAAACAATGAAAATTGATGTCTAGAATTATAATATATAGGTCTTGATCAAACAAACAAAAAATGAGCAGATTTGGACCCAAGATGAACATTTTGATGTGTGTGAATGAGTAAAATTGTCTTTATCTTTTTAGTGTTAACTACTGAATGCATAATTATAATTCATTCAATATAATTCATAATTACTTTGATGTGTGTGAATGAGTAAAATTGTTTTTAACTTTTTAGAGTGTTAATTACTGAAATATTTATAAGTGAAAATGTAATGGAATTCTTATGTTATAGTAGTAATTGTATTTTGTTTGTTTTATTGTACTAGATTTTGCGGGTTAAGTGGTAGAGCAGCCACAGGCTGAACTTCGCCCATGAAAAAATAATTTCTAATTCTAATTCTAATTGTAACTCATTTTTAGGATACTTTTTTTCTTGCTGCTGTTGATAAGCATGCACAGGAGGAAGAAACAAGATATATCTGTAACCTAAAATTTCTTGATCTAATATAATGAAAGCTGATGCCGTGTAAGTACACTAGGCACAAATGTAACACGCGCACACACAGAAAGATAATATATAAGAGTTTCGTTATAGTCTGAAACAGTACAGTATCCAAAATGTAGGATACATGTTAATTGACAACCTTTCCGAAAAGATCAGCAATTGCACATTGTAATACCTAAGCTGTTATCGAAACATGATGACATGTTGACAATGATGTTCCATTTCTTTGGAATCGTTTATTAGAATATGTATACATAGGGTGACCATACGTACCGTTTTCACCGGTACCGTCCGGTTTTAGAGGCGTGTCCCGGTCGTCCCGTCCATATTATTAAAAGGCCACTATTTGTCCCGTTTTACATAAAAAATAGGAGTTAGTTTGAAAACCATATTTCATTTATTAAGATGTATCATTTATGTGATCCATCATTTAATAAAAAACATTAATAACGATACATTAATAATAACAATGATTTTATAATTAGGCGTAACCGATTTTACACGGGGGGGTAAACTGACCTACTTGGAATGTCCCGTTTTTGGGTCAAAATATTATGGTCACTCTATGTATACAATTCCTGATTTTGTTCATTAACTAGCAAAAGATCAATCACATCCTAATGCGAAGACATTGTCCTCCTTTCCAACTAACTTTCTGTCTGTCAATGTATCAAATGTGATCTATTGTTATCTCAGGAACTAGGAACTGTGAACTAAATGGAGAGCCCATTGAAAAGGAGGTGTACACCTATTGTACAATTCACCACGGCTGAATTGCATAAGGAAGATGAACAAAAAATGGCCCTAGTTAAGCTTCTAGGAAAACATACAAATATCTAATGAGAGTTAAATTTCTGATATTAAAATAAATAAAACTCCTACAACTAATTAACAACGTGTACCAAATGGATATTTTGTGACATTGCGAGTAACTTTTTTTTAGTAATTACAAATCAGTTACATATGTTCCCAAGGTGGGCTACGGGGCCCAAAAGTCGCCCCCGGCTTATAATTGACTTAGGAAATGATGCTTGTGCTCAAGAGAAAACATATTTTTTCATGTTTTTTTCACGTTCTACATCTTGTTAGAGAAAAATGTTGGTGTCACACTTTTGATTGTTGGCATGCATTATATACAGTAAGAACGAATAGCCGACCTGCGTTAAGGACTGGTCAGCACAGTCCCTACGACGGAAGGGGTTCCACAGTAACTTACATAAAATGGCTGCTGGCAGCCCGAGAGAGTTCGTTTTCTGCATGGTGCGCCTGAGGGGTGCTGGGTATATTAATGTAGAGCCTTTTGTTAGCTGTGTCGCTGCGCGAAGCGACTTGAGTCGCTTTGGTTCAATATGCGTAACTTACGGAAAGCGACTGCAGTCGATTTGAAATATTCTCGTCGCTGCTGATGTCGAGTGCATTACTGGATGATGCTGCCACCTAGCGGCTTTCGTTTCAATTAGTTTTCAAGGACAAATCGTGCATCTTTTCTAAACAAATGGCCTTCGTGTACCGCCTTGCGTACGTAAACAAGAATGGCAGCGCGTAAGGTTTTGAAACTCTCAGATCACAGAGATGTAACAGAGCTTTTGGATGTTATTTCGGACTGTGAATTTAGTGGATCAGATATAATTAGTGCTGAAGAAGATGGAGAAAGTGACTGTGTTGACGATGTGTCAGTGAGTGGTACATATTCGTGTTCAGAATGTGAAAGTGATTCTGTAAATGGTGGTGTTCATAGTTGGTCGATGATGGATGGTAGTTCACGCTCCAAAAATCTGGCCTTGTGCGATTGTGATTCTTTCGACTTGCAGGTTAGTGGTGATCTTACCAATTTTGAAACTCCGTACAAATCATTCCAGCAGTTTATGCCAGACCACTTGTAACATTCCAAATATAATATATGCAATTTGGGAATATTACTCGTACCTTTTGGTACGTCTATAGAGTTTTTTCGGAGAAAATAAACTCTCCACCGCAAAATACGATAGCGCTACGGCGTATGGATGGTGTTGCCATCTGTCGTAGATAAGCTAAACTATACTCTCCTCCCCCTTCCCCTTTTCTTGCACGATGCTCGATCGTCAATAGCACAGTTCGCATCCGGTCTTCGAAACAGCCACATACAGTCGACTAGCAGCGGAGCAGGATCGCCTTGCCTACACGCAATTCCTTCGCCCACGTATTGCAATGGTGAGATGGGAATACAACTTTGGAAGCCACGATTTCTAGACTCGTGAAAAGGCGCACGAATGCAGTTACGTGATCCAGACCATGTGCTTGTGATTGTGATAAGGACCATCAGAAGGATTGCACCAAGGTATAGTGGACGTTTATAGATTTCGATCCTGTTACCGACTTGCCCTTTTTGAACTGTACAATTACTCCCCTCTCTTGCGATTGTTGAGCGAGCTGCTTGTTTTGGAGTTTCTTCTCCAACACATTACCCCCCCTTTTTGACCAATGGATATAAATTAACGTGCCGAGTATATTGGTACAGTGCTTTGGATAGTGAACTCTAATAATTTATGCACGCATTTTTGGAACTGATATTAATACCAAGTCAAAGTACGCCCAACACGAAGCGTTAGGCATTTTCGCTCCAATATTTCGTATAAAAGTCCAATCCCAAAGAAAGAGCGATTAGCTGACTATTCTCATGCCTTTTGGAGACTGAATAATCGATTGTGATAAAAGAAAATAAATTTGTTTTCTTTACGCAAGGAATTGCTGTATAGACCCTGTTGAAAGATACGAAGCAACGGTTTAAAATCGCGTTCGTCAAATGACACTGCTCGTTTTTGTGTAATTCTTCCCATTTTCCATCTTTAATAAGTCATATCCCCGAATACCTTAAGCAGTAGCCTCAAAGCCATGCACAATATATATATATATATGTAATGTACTTATGCGTGATTGCACGTAGTTGTTAAGGATTCATTGTTATTGAAGAACACCTCCGTAGATTGTTATCGGCATTGTGTTGCCTTTTGTTAAGTAGTACAGTTACGGGAACGTAGATTTTCAATTGGACTTGTTCCTTGTACTCCCTTTTTTGTAAAGAATAGTTTCCCTCTTAAAAAGAGTGGTTGAGGGTCATGTAATAATACTTAACTTTCACGTTGTTATTAAGAAATCAAGATAATCTAAAACTGTTGAAATAAAAGGAGGTTAAAATTGAAGTCTTTTTCTTTTATCTTTTCTTGCTTGCTTCCGTCCAGTTAGAGTTAAATCGAACACATTGAAAGAACGCAATATATACATATATATGTTTTTTTGAATAAGAACAAGGATACTGTCCTTGAATGGTTAAAAATCTTGTATACCTTTTTGACTGTTCTCTCCCCCCCCTCCCCTTTTTTCTTCTTTTGAAGATTAGAGTGAATATTAAATTATGCATGCCTGTTTAATCAATTAGTATTAAGAGGGTTTAATTGTGATTAAGTTTCTTTGTGTCGTCATTTGTTACAGGAAGATTTCTGTTGACAGCATAAATAAGCAAAGTAGTAATTGGAACGGAATCTTCGTGATTTTCGACCGTTCCTCGGATTCCTGCGTTTAGCGGAACACGACGTTGCCTTTCTGTTGGTGGTTTACATGTTTGGAACATATCTACCCAACGGAAAAGTGGTGTCGGAAGGTGTTTGTGACCCTTGCATGGAGTGGGCGCTAACGAGGGTATATTTACCACGCGCTTCCATTAACTTATACATTAACGTACCGGGTTAGTTAGTTGCCTTAACCAGGCAAGCGTCACAAAGTTTTGGTACCAGAGCAGGTTTAGTGATTTACTTTACCTTTTTCAAGTAACTTTGCAGAAAGAAGAAATTTTTACACAACCCCCTCCCAAAATGTTTTTTCCCTAGCTTAATTTTTGTTTTTCTTTTCCATCTTGTGACGATTCTTTTGGTAAATTCCTGCGGCGTTTTTTGGAACCGATTTTTTCCTATGATGGCACCTCCAGATGAAATAAAGGTTTTTGACGCTGGTTGCCAAACCACATTGTCATTTCCTGTTGCGCCTTTTCTTCCAGGCACTACTTCTTCCGTGCCTTCAGCTCCTCCACCCTCCCATTTTTCGTGGCCTCATCCGCCACTTTATAGGTATCCTGATTTACCGGTTCGTTCTTCAACGGCTATGCCATTTCGGACATCCACACCACCCCCAACCCCCCTTCCTTCTGTTCATCCTGTTTCTTCGGGTACGTCTCCGGCCCCGACATCATTAGTGACTTCCCATTCTCCGTTGGAGACGATAAAAATGAAAAACCTCAATAGGGCAATTGATGCCTTACCAATATGTGACGGTATGGACCCTCCTCGGCTTTTTCTGTTTATGGCTGCGTTACAGCGCCTTATTGGAAATGGTCTTGTTCCCCTTGAATGGATTTTACATAATGCCATCCGCCGTACATCAAGTTTCCTTGAGACCACGTGGTTGGAGGCGCTGTCTCAGTCCATACCTTGGGGGGATTTAAAGTCGAACATATGGAACAGTCTTGTTCCGAACCATCACTATCTTATCTTAGTTAACCAACACGTGACTCGTCTCCAACGAATAGACGAAAATCTATACCCCTTCGTCACGGACGTCGTCAATTCGGCGTCCGCTTTGGCTTTGGTTTGGGATGAACCAACTTTATTACAAACCATTCTTCTCCATCTCAACCACATCTCAATGGGATGTCTTTTGCTTCGCGGCCACCCCCAATCTTTGGCAGAACTTTTCGCCTATGCTAAGGAGGTGTTTTCTATCGAAACGAATAAATCTGCTTCTTGGAGACAGTCCTTTAATCTTGTGGCGCGTGCGCCCCAACCCCTTTTTTCACCAAATAAGGATGCTGGCCCTTGTTGTTCTTATTGCCGCCGGAGAGGTCATTCCCTCTCCACGTGTCGCCGCCGTTCGAACACTGTGTCACCTGTGGTTTCGGCACATACACGGGTGGGTCAGACACTACATAATTCTGCTGCCCCCTAGACCTACTTATGTATCAACCTTTTTGGTTTTTTTTCAATTATTTAAATTGCCAACATAAGAAGTGTCTTAGATGTAAGGGTATTATGGTAATTTTTATATGCATATTGTTATTAAGTGTATTATCCATATAAATGTGTCTGTTTTTCAATACAATGTTTATGGAGTGATATTATGTAAAATTCTTATTGTCTATATTTTGGGAATTTTGGTTAATCACAAATATTTGTAATGCATGCGCTCTGTGATGATGCTACTTCCTTCTCTTCCTTCCTTCTGTAGGTTGTAGTCTTAACTTTCCTGTTTCTCTTTCTAACTTCTACCTTTATTATTCTTGATTTGATTCCTTTCTTTTTTTTCATATTTTCACGAGACTACTTCTATACTACAATTACGCCATGGGAGACTTTCGTTGCATCCTTGCTAGTGTGACCATCGTGCGACGAGTGTGTACCACGCCTCGGAACATTTCGCAGTGTTGCGCATCGCTTTAATTAATGTGTAGGCCTTTGCCTTTCATATTGTTGCAAATGAAACAAATCCCTATGCAAATCAATTCCTGGTCAAGACATATGACATTCCTCCTTGTTCAAGATATCATTCTTGGCATGGGTGTTCTGCAGATGACAATCGGGGCATGGTTGCCATTGACATTAGCATGGGACTTTGTAAAAAACCAACACTAAACATGTACTTTGCTCAAAAAGATTGGCTTGTGCTACACCAAACTTTTCATCAGTTATGCCACGAGATGATTATTGTTTACTAAGATCATTTATCCACTTCAATAATAATGACAATCTAATGCCAAAGGGGACTCCCGGATATGACCCTTTGTTCAAAGTGAGGCCCATAATTGATGAATTGGAAAACATTTATTTACGTAATGTACAACCAGGGAAGTGTTTGTCAGTAGGTGAAACTATGCTGAAATTTACAGGAAGACTATGGTTCAAACAATACCTTACTTCAAAACCAACTACCAAGTGGGGAGGGAAATTATGGTATCTGTGATAGTAAAACTGGTTACCTTTGCAGGTTTGATACATATGTTGGGAAACAATACGATGATAATGGTGCTGGAGGAAGTTTAGGGGAGAGGGTTGTAAAACACTTGCTTGAAGGTTTTGAAGACAGTGGTAGAATAGTATATATACACATTTTTTTTCAAGCCCTTCACTTTTTGAACGTTTATCCTTGGAAGGAATTGGTGCATGTGGAACAGTGAGGTCTAACAGAAAAGGACTACCCCTTGAAATGAGGAATATAAAAATTAAGGAAGGTGACAGCCCTAAAATTTTGGTACAGTAGTTCACAAATTTTTTGGCTTGTACCGGGCAAGATACAGGTCGTGTAAATATGCTTTCTACGGTTCACACTTCTGAATGTCAACCGGTTAGGAAAGAACCAAGAAATCACCTACAGGATATGAAACTGTCATGGAACCACAGCTGGTTGTCAATTATAATCACTGCACGAATGGAGTGGACAAATTTGACCAGTTATGCACCAATTACAGTTATTCTCACAAAAAAGTAAATGGTATCAAGTTTTGGTACTTCTTTATTGAGATGGCTCTGGTAAATGGAAGAATTACGTTCAATCATGCCAACAAGAAGAATATGACAGGAAGTGAATACATGCATGCAGTTGTAGATGGACCTTTGCAGAACTATTCCCGTCCAGCTCCAAAAAAAGTGGGTCGCATATTGTCTGATGTCATTCCTACAGCAAGACTGACTGAGAGACATTTCATTGAAATGCAAGCTGATAAAAAGCATAAACCTAACTGTGTAGTTTGTTTCAAATTTGCCAGTGCAGTGTGTGAAAAAAGGGAAGGTGACATGCAAGAGGAAACAAACCATATACTGTTGCAAGAACCCTTTGTGTCATTTTCCTTGTTTCGAGATCTACCACACAAACATCAACTTCAAAGCTACCTGCCAGTACTAGACTGTAACATAAGCATATTTTTTCATTAAAATCTACCTTAAAGTGTACTTATATAGAAAACAGTTTTACTTTTGTAGAAGTATACGTAGTAGGGTTCTAGAATAATTATTTAATTTTTTCAAAATTATGAAAAATCCTCAAAAAAAACTACGCAGCGAAGGTCACATTCGCTTGAAAAAGTCCGCAGCAAAAGAGTTTTAAATACTAATATGATTTTCGTAATGTGGGCCACCTTGGGAATACGAGCTACCTTTGCCTCACGTAGGCTACATTACTCTTTCAGCAATTCTCTGGAGCAATTGAAAACAAGTTTCTTCGCAAGTGATGACTTGAGAGGGCTCGACCACAGAAAAAGGTGTTAGAGAGATACGATGTCTCAGATACCAGTCGTTTGCATCAGTGTGCACTGATGCACTAAGTACCGTTTCGCCTTCCGCACTGTTCGGAATGTCAGCTTTGTAGTTAATAAAGAGATTCTTTACATTTAGGAAATGACGAATTGATAAAACGTTAATGTTATAAATTGAGCATGCGACGGAGCCTAGTTGCCTTACAATGAGCGAATCCGCGAATCCTTTCACCTTAGCATCCAGAGAAAACACATAGTTGGAAATAGTTTCAAATTTATCTCTTCCTCCACTTTACAATTATTCTATAGGTCTTTTACAGTCTTACGTCGGGCGACCTACTAGCTGGTAAAGGAATTGGGGAGCGGGGAAGCTACCAATCAGCGCGATCGCAGCAATCTGTAGAACGAGGTGTGAGCAGAACTTCCTCCACTCGACGTCGTAACTCTCGGCGCCACTTCTGTTGTCTGGTTGGCCTGCTGCGTATTCCCCGCTCCCCACATCACTTGCCAGCTTGTAGGGCGCACATCGTAACAGTAGAAAATACCTTAATTAACAATTTAAGTTGCTTCAAGTTCAGACGCCAGAGCCTCGTTAGTCTGGAAAATGCAGTCCAGGATGTACTTCCTGGAAGAGTTGACATTTGGGTATGTTAGGAAAGGCAACCCCTTGCACCCCTAAAGCGAATAAATCAATCAGTTGAAACTTTGTTACAAATAGCTAATTACAAATGGACCCGAACTACTACAATACCTCTACCGTGTATCAATCACGGATTACAGGACAACAGCGTTAAGACCATGGTACTGAAAGAGAAGGCGGGGATAGATATGAATTCAGAGTAGGGCATTTCATTTCTCTCTTTTGTATTGCATGTCACAAACAAACACAGCCCCCTCAGTCAGCAAGAGAGAGAAAGGGTTATTACCCAGAGGGAATACAGCAACCCAGCTCTGGACAACTCCTGAAACACGCTGATACAGCAAGAAGCGTGCTTTCCACGAGGAACCGCTGTTGAGGTTGTTGGGTTATTTTGTTATTTATAGAGAATGATGATAAGCGAAACGTCACGTACCGGCACACAGACGAAGGCAAAGTAGGAAAAAAAATCGATGCAAGCCGACCCTATCTAGTGCTTCGCTCGTGCGTGTTGCATTATCTTGTACTGCGGGAGCTTCACGCATGACAAAGAGCGCCGTCCTATCTCGGTTGGACATTTTAGAAAGCAACTGTCCGCTTTCCAGAATGACAAATAATGTGCATTTATTTCAAGAGTCATACTCGACTACCCATAAACTGGGGTGTATATATAAAAATAATCACTATTTTATTATACCCTGTTATCATGCTTTGGATCGATAAATATTGTATCAGGATTGTTAAACGTCCAGGAACACATCAGTTCTAATGGGTTCTATTGGGTTCTGCAAAAGAACCGGAATCTTTTTTCTCGCGAAATTTAAATTCGGCCAAGTTGCGTATTGTTTCACTTCAAGACAGAACTTGGACCGGTTTTAAATTGATCCGGAAAAAAAAAATGTTTTTGGCCTGTATTTAAATTGATCTAAAAAAGGTTTAGGAACATTATTTAAATTCACCCAGAAAAAATGGTTCCTGGACAGTATTAAAATTCATCCGGATGAAAGGTTCCTGGGCCGAATAAAAACACTTTAAACATAAAATGTTTCTTTACGGTCTAGAACCCATTTATACTTGCAGATTTTCTCTCCTGAACCAGAAATGAATTCATTTAAAATTCCTAGACCTTTAACAACACTGTTGTGTATTTTAAATTCTGGCAGTTCAGGAGTGTAGACTGCTGGAAACATTGTTGAGGAAACACACGTTGAGTGGTCGACTCACGAACTCACCACTAGATGTTCATGGTCAGAATTCCCTACTGTACATGGGTGTTACTTCGTGTGTGTTTCCCTTGTCAATTTCGTCCAATCACCATTCATCCTCAACGCCGCGCCTAGCCTGAAGGTATAGAGAAAAGCTGGTAAGTACAAAGAATACAAATTATATAATTCAAAGAACACATACATACGCTAATGGACGTTGTTTTCTTGTACGACTATCGAGGCGAAGACAATGAGGATTTCAGATGCAGGGATACGCCAGGGGTGGGTACGGGTGGCCAACAGCTCACCCAGAAGTTTTCTTGCCCAACCTATTGCCAACCCGAACAAATTTATTAAATATATATTTAGAAAAATACGAGTACTTCATTAAAATATGTATTCTAGTCTTGATTCCATGTGTATCTTTTAATACATACTGTCGATACTAATAAAATTCTTCCCAAATTACCAAGATGTTTCAATGTCCATTAGAAATGGTTTAGTTAACTGAGTAAGATAAGGAAAACTTTAGCAAAAATATGGCGATGCTTAATATTTTTCATGTATAGTTAAGTTCTTATTTGAAACTTGAAACTTAGACTTATTTCAGTTAAGACTTCCGTAACTGCAAGAATTGTAATACCTGGCTGGAACCGTAGCGCACGTTTAATGAGGTGGGAGGTTCAGAAATCATGAGATATAACTTTTAAAAAACTATTAAAACAAATAAATAATATTTTATTTCTTCCTCTGTTTATCCCTCCCGTCCTCTTTTCTTCTCTCTTTCTCTATCTTTCCATCCACTTCTAATTCTTTTTCTATATGCTTTTCTCTCTCTCTCTCTCTCTCTCTCTCTCTCTCCCTCTTTCTATCTCTATCTTTCTAACTCTTTTATTCTTTCTTTTTCACCTTCTTTTCTCTCCCACTCTCTCTCTAACTATTTTTCTACACTTATTTTGTTCTCTCTTTCTATATCTATCTCTTTCTATATCTATATCTTTCTAACTCTTTTCCTTCAACGTTTTATATCTCTCTCTCTTTCTCTTTCTAATTGTCTCTCTCCCTCTTTCTGTCTCTATCTCTTTCCAACCCATTTTCTTCGCCTTCGTCTCTCTCCATCTCTTCTTAACTCTTTAACTCTTTTACTTCGACTTCTTCTCTCTCTCTTTCTCATTCTCTTACTCTCTCCGCCTGTCTCTATATATTTCATTCCAACTCTTTTCTTCGCTGTCTTCTCTCTCCCTCCCACTCTCTCTCTCTCTCTCTTTCTCTCTCTCTCTCCAATTTCTTATTCACCTGCTTCTCTTCCCTTCGCTCCTGTTCTGTATTTCATTTCCTTAACTGCGTCAATTTCTCTACTTTTATTTCTATTTGCTTGCTTTCTTTTTCATTTTTACCCTGTCCTTCATTTGTGTGTGTAGCTGGTTTCTTATTTATGCAAGAATAATTTCTCTCTCTCTCTGTGTGTGTGGGTGTGGGTTCATGTATCAATCTTTCTATCTTTACAGTCTCATCATCTATCTATACGCGCGTGTGTTTCCAGATATAGCTGAAAAAGTAATTGTTGCCTTATATAATTTCTGTGCAAATACAGTAGTACCATTACTAAATTAAATACAAAGAACATAGAAAATTCGTAGGTTTGTAAAGTAACAGGATTTTAATTACAATAAGACCTAAATTTCTCACATTATTTCTATCCTAATGTACGAATAACATTCAGTAAAATGCAAATTCTACACATTCATATTTAACATGTAATCGGTAAACGTTGATTGTCAGCTTAACGAAAGGACTCGAAATCATAGTGAAAGATCTTCATAATTTCCAAAGAAGTTATGAGGGAAATATACAATTTTTGGATCACGTTTTTACTTTAGCAAAAATCTTATTCAATAACTGAAAACGTTGCACATAGCTAATTACACAACGCTTTCGATTGTACCGGAGTCATTTAATTAATTAATTTCATCGTGCCATGAAAGTATCAATACCATCAAAGTGTACATAGTTTCCAAATTCTGAAAATTTTGAAGGAAAGCAACGTAAAAATGCTCCATTATTTTTCCACACGTGACAGTTCTCGTGTATGATAGGGGTAATAATAATTTTCCCTTCCCATACCTCTGGAAATATTGGGATTTGCTGGAACAGAGAATGGGCCTATATAAACTTGCGATCAGATATCTGCGGAAACACACAACGATAATCTCTCGATGATCGAAATGTTTTCAATTAAGAGTGTAATGAGGAACGTCGAACGAATGCGGACATTCTCTCTATGCAAATATGGAAATGGAACTCGTTATAATTTCCGCTTGATTATTAGTTGTTTCATCAACATGAAAAATTCTGGTGTTTATAATAAACGTGCATATTTCACAGAGGGACACAATATAAAACTATACAGAGGCTGTATAGAAAAAAAATATTTTATATTGCCATCTGCAATATCTTCCATAAAGTAAGAGTTTAGTTTATACATGCGTCTCTGTAACTTAATTATGTTATGGCCATGAAGAAATATGGAACATGATGTCAAACGTTTTTGCATATTCATATATTGTGATTCTCTGAATTACATCCAAAAATAAATATCATTGTATGGTATTTCAAGAATTATTGGCGATATTCGATACTTCTTATAATATAAAAATCTGAGAAATATTTCTGTATACGTTCAATCATATTTTTCTGGGAGTCACAGTTTGGCGCCCATACGGAACAAGCATATTCTAATTTGCTTCTAACTAAACATTTGTAGAGCATACACAAAGAACATATATCATTTAAACATTTAGCATTTCTTATTAGAACTCCAAGATTGCTGTAGGCATTATGGGTAATGCAAGAAATATGTTCAGTAAAATTCATATTATGGGTAATAATTACTCCTAGGTCTTTAATTGAATACACTCTTTTTATAAATTCGCCGTTAATAACATACTTATCATTTCGCTCATCATTTCGTGCTCTAGTAAATATCATGTATGAACATTTCTTATTATTAAACTTGATATCATTCTCTACACTCCACCTATGAACCATATTTATATCAGTCTGTAATTTCCTAGTATCCGTAATATCCCTAATTTCTCTATATATTTTAACATCATCTGCGTACACTAAACACTTTGTAAATTTGATTGTACCTGGTAAATCATTAATATGAATTGCAAGGAATAGAGAACCCAGATTTGAACCTTGTGGAACCCCAGATTTAACATCATAAACAAAAGACTGCTTGTTTATAAGTTACATATTTGAAAAGATTTACATATCGTGTTGATAACTTGCAAGTTTTCTTAGATGAATATTATGATTAATTCTGTCAAAAGCTTTTGCGAAATCTATATATATATATTTCATGTACACTAAGTCTCTCATGGAACGCATCATGTATATCTTGGACAAAATTTATCATATTTGTTTGTGTATATGTACTTGGCAAGAAACCATGTTGATTGTCACTTAAGAAACATTTTACATGATTAAATAAACGATTGTATAGGATGGACTCTAATACTTTCGCCGATGCACAGAGAATTGATAAGGGCCTGTAACTTTCTATTTTTGAACTTTCACCAGATTTTAAGATGGAGCATACACGCGTTTCCTTCCAGATATCAGGGAACATTTGTGTTTTCATTATTAAGTTATAAATTCTAAGTAGAGGATACATCAGTACCTAAGAGCGTCGATTCAAAATGTAAGGTGGTATTTCATATGGGCCGGTAGATCGTTTGCCTTTTAACTGTTTTGTAGCACTTTCATATTCTATCTGACTAACTGGCGAAATTGCTAATGTGTATGATATAATGGACTCAGTGCGTTCGTCTATTACACATGGTTCAGATGTTTCAGCATAGACGGACCTAAAATATTTAGTAAAACCATCAGAAATATCTTGTGCAGATTTGAGAGAATTTTCTTCAAAATTCATTGTGCTGCTAAAAGCACCATTATTACTTTTGTTATTTCTAATAAAACTCCAAAACTCTTTAGTATTTGATTTCAAATTGATTTTCAATTCCTTTATGTAGTTGTAATGGGCAATACTTATCATTGTTTTTCTCTGCTTTTTAGTTTGCCGAAACAATGACTTATTTTCTATTCTAAATTTTATAATTTTTCTGTAATACTCTTTTAACTTTATCAATTTAATGATATCATTATTAAACCAACATGGGTATTTATTTGTTGTCATTCGTCTTCTTTTTGGGACTGTGGCAAGAAATACTTCATGAACTCTATACAAAAGAAATTAACCGCCTGATTTACATCAGTAATATTATATAATACAGACCAATCTACCACTCCAAGCAAATAATACATCTGCATGAAATTTGCTTTTTTAAAATTATAAGAATAATAAGCTTCATTTGTTATTACATCAGTAGATTCCCTCATAGTTAGGTGTACAATCAATGCAGGATGATGGTTATCTTCTTTTACAAGTGGCATTTCCTCCCTACACATATTCACATTTTTTGGAATTTTACAACCTTGGTGACAATGAAGTTCGACCAGAAAGGAATACATGATTAAATGCACAGAGGCATAGGCGGTGGAATTGGTGACCCGCAGAAGTGACGCATGTGTGTAAGAGGAGGCGTGTGAGCAGGCAAGAATCGTGATCCCAGCATGTTGCACCCAAGGTCACGTAAAGAACGAAAACGGGGAACAATACGCGTGACGTTGAACTTCGACCAGGCACCAGACCCATACGGAAATTCCAGATAGTGGCGCATTCGACGGAAGCATGACATCACGGACACGATAAGGGAGTCCGCCGTATATAAGCGCGTGCTGTGCACCGAGGAACCGCAGTGCATCATCACCATGGCCAGGGGCAAACCTATTGACAACACCGTGAGGAGAAGAGTGGTGGAGTTGCAACGGGATGGACTCAGGGAACGGGAAATAGGGCGCCAACTGAACTTACCCAAGTCAACCGTCCACTGCATCATCAAACACCACCAAAATACGGGTACTACAGAGCCAGGTAAGGCCCCCGGTCGAAAACGCCTGCCGAGCGTGCGTGACCTACGGATATTTAGGCGCTATATCCAGACCAACAATCATGTTTCTGTGGCCGAATTACGACTGTGGACTCGAGAACGCTTTCACATTGAAGTGTCAACCAGAACCATTCGCCGTTACCTACAGCGATGCGGTTACCGAGTGTACAAGGCGAAACGTAAACCCTTCCTTTCCATGTTGAACAAAGGCAATCGACTACGGTGGGCACGAATGTACCGGGGATGGACATTTCGGCAGTGGAACAGGGTTTTGTGGACGGACGAATCCATTTTCAATGTTGTGTACGGAAAATACGGAAAACAGTCATTTGTCGGAAGGAGGAACAGAATGAAGCAAAATGTTATGCACGTCGGGTACAGAAACCTGCGTCAGTGATGGTATGGGGAAGCACGACGGCATCTGGGGTTGGCCCACTACACGTCTGTGAGGGCATCGTGAATGCACACGCCTATACACGCATACTGGAGCGGCATCTTCCCACAATGCGAAGGCACCTGTTCCACAGGCAGCGTCTCATCTTTCAACACGACAATGCCAGGCCTCATACAGCGCGGCTGACAAGAGAATGGTTGACTCGCCATCACGTGCGAACTCTGCCATGGCCACCATCGAGTCCCGACCTCTCGCCCATTGAGAATGTGTGGCGTGTTCTTAAGCGACGTGTGCAACAGAGGGGACCCACGACAGTGGCTGCTCTTATCGCCTGCCTGCAAGAGGAATGGCACCGCATCGATGTGGAATACCTTGAACGACTCGTCCGCAGCATGCCCCGACGCATTGCCACAATTATTCGCCGACGGGGCGGCGTCACACCATGGTAAACAGGATTCCCTCTAACAGTGGTCGAACTTCAATGTCACGTGTAGATGGACGAAAATGTTTTATTTTGTGTGGACACCATACATTGCTGCGTTGCAGCGGAAATTTATGTTTTCCTTTGTTCCATGTTGCCTGCTGAATAAAATATGTTCAGCATATGCATGTGTTCTCCTTCTCTTACAACGCACTCCTATATTTGTGACTGGTCGAACTTCATTGTCACTAAGGTTGTAGTAAGAATAAGATCCAAAGTTATATCGAGGCGATTTTTAATATCGTTTACAGAATGAAGGTTATAAAAATTTAAAAAAATTAACAAAGCTCTACAAGAGGGTCCACAATTCTGTAACTCACAACCTGAACTGGTAATCGTGGGTAAATTGAAATCTCCAATTATAAGGCATGAAATTCCACGAAATGAGAGTATTCACGATGGAAACTGCAAGTTGGAATGTTTGACAGTAAAATCATTAATGCACATAAATACTGGTCTGGTAATGTTTCAAGTAAAGTCATATGTAACACGCATGAGTATTAGTCTTCACATTCACCACAACTTGAAGTCCACTTTAAGCAAAATAAGTTAACAAGGAATACACTTAAAGTTTAAAGTAGTATTAGACCCACTAGTGTCTAAACCGGTATTGAATATGATACCAATTAAATTCATAGAAGAAAATACAATTATTATTGTTATTAATATACCTATATAAAACGATAGTTCGTCCTATTCTTGAATATGATAATGAATTATAGTTTCTGACAGCTACCAGTAACATTCAAAAAGTTGAATCAGCTAAAAAACTTTTATCAGGTTATTATTCTCAAAGTTTAAAAATAATACTATGATCAACATTACTCTGAATGGTTAACACAGTTGAATATGCTTACCTCAGAAGAAAGAAGAAAAATGAAAAAGATAAATTTCGTACAGAAGATCTTTACTTTCCAAATTGATAGTGAATATTTTTTTTTTATAACATTAGTAGTGTAATCAGGGAGGTTCAACGCCGTACTTGGTACGAGGCCTATTATTTTCATTAATTTAACCACAATGGAAAAACCTATTTTGATGATGTTTTTCTTGATTTTATACTATTGCAAATCTGTGATTCTTCATCTCGTATTTAGTACGAGTGTCATAATTTCTTTCGAGTTAAAGTACGTAACGCCTACACCCACGCACACCTACACCCACCCACACCTACACCCACCCACACCCACACCCCCCTACACTCAACCACACCCATACCCACATCTACACCTATTTACTTCCGGTCCACTTACGGTCTATTTCCGGTCTACTTCCGGTCCACTTCTGGTCTACTTGACAGACACCTGTGAGTTTTTCCAGTTTTTCTTAAGTATACAAGTACATATATTTTGGGGATTCAAACTCATACTTGGTACAAGGCCTATTATTTTTATTAATTTAAGCACAATGGAAAACCTATTTTGATGATGTTTTTGTTGATTTTATACCATTGCAAATCTGTGTTTTTTTACCTCGTACTTGGTACGAGTGTCATAATTTCTTTCGAGTTAAAGTACGTAACACCCACGCACACCTATGCACACCCACGCATACCCACACCTACGCATACCCACACCTACACCCACGCATACCCATGCACACCTACGCACATGTACATCTATACACACTCACGCACACCCAAGCTATACAAGTTATTACGCAATGTTTACGCAACAAGTTATTACGCAGACTCGTATCTAGCGTGTTGTTGGTTATGGCGTAATGGGTGTTTTCTGATTGACTTCCTGTTTCAGATGTTTTCATCCGCGCTTAGGTTACTTAAAGGGTTTTTGCATTACAGATCAGTCAGTATCGTGAGAGTGTTTTGAAGAGTACGGATGTGTTGTTGCAGTGTTAAAAGTTAAGCATTTAATTTATTTTAAAGCTACATACTATTTTATTATTTTTAAGTTTAAAAAAAGGTGTATCAAACGATTTTTTTTCATAGTAATTTCGATCAGCTTGAGTTTTGGTACATTTATTAATTTTTTCTATACTTAGTACAAATATATATTTTATATATAATAAAAATAACTAATATAAAATAAAACGTCGTGAATATTTTTGGGTTTAAAAAGCAACAACATAATCAGCCTGTAGAGAGAATTCCAGTAAACATGGATGTATTTAGAGAAATTTATCATCAATTTAAAGGGTTACTTACTTCTTGTTCACTTCAACAGTATTTGGTCTCATGTTGACGAGGATACTGGAAAGCACTTATTTGCATTTTATAATAACTTACCATCATATAAGTTACCTGTTAGTGGAAAAATTCAAATAAACGTTTCACCACCCAATGCGGCAGTTTAGCACTTAGGTCTAAATTTGTAGAATTAAACATAGTACATTACTTCCTGATACGTCTAATGATGTGGAAGCTGGTAAATTTTTGTATGCTGAGATAATTGGAGAGTATGATAAATTGATTCCTCTGTTTATCGAAATAAGAATAATCTATCCTCTTATTAATATATAAAATACCTAAAAACAAAAAAAAACCATGGATATATTTGGTAATAGAAGGCGACAGGAGATTCCAGATAATTCCAGCGAGATTGCTAGTTTTTGATGCACGTCTAAAAATACCGAAATCAGATTTACTCATATTACAGAATTCGCTAAATCTAAATATTCAAGCAGAGATTACAAATCTTCAAACTCAACTGATTGATCCTATAGTAAAAATTGATGGAGAACTCAAATCTTTGCTTGAGAAATATACTAATTGAGCTTCAATAGATAATCTTCAGAACTTAGAAGAGAATATTGCCAACTTGAAAAAAGAACTTGATAAATTTAGACAAATCCAGAGAACGAATACCGAACAGTTGAAACAGCAATTAAATGACCAGGCAAATAGTATTCGTACCGAGCTGCAAACCATCATTCAGAATATCAAAACTCAAGAAGAATATGAGCAGGTAAATGCTAGTATTGCTAAATTGCAAGAACAGTTTCAATCTTTCGAAGTTCCTACATTGCAAAGTATCAAATCTGAAATAGAGACAGATGAACTGCATGCAGCTATAACAGAAGTTCAATCAAAACTACAGACATTGGAAGATTTTATCAATAATTTACCTTCACCTTCTGAATTAAATGCTATTGCTCGGAGCGTTGCCGGCATCAAATTACAGTTGGAGACTTATGAAGATTTGGGGAAAATACAAGGTACCATAGCTCACATAGAAGATACTATGGCAACTATGAGAAATGAGCTAACAAGTGCACAGGAAACTCTGGAATCGAAACTGCCTGTCATTACTGATATTCTAGCTATAGTTCAACAGCAAGTTACTAAGCTTGAAAGCTTGAATACTGAATCAAAATTATCGCAATTCCATCATCTTATTGACGACATTCAAAGTAAATTAGAGACACTGCAACAGTCTACACCTACGCAGGATGACATAACGCAACTGCAAGAAATTTTGAAAAATGTAGCTAATGCAACAGAACTTGATGCTATAAAATTAACTCTTACCACACTTCAGAATACAGTAGCTGCTTTGCCTACTTCTCAGAAAATCTCAGCTATGAAGAGAGCAGTACATCGAATTTTAAAATCTGAGAATATCAAAAACATTCAAACAAAAATTGCGCAAATCGGAGAAACTGTTGCTACTCTCCCCAACAATCAAACAATTAACGAACTACATGCATTATTTACAGAAATCAGAAGTCAATCACACGATCTTGCTACCCAGAGTTCTAAATTGAAACTTGTAGAAAATTTACAGGAGATTATTTCTAATATTACGTTACAAATTACCACTCTTGAAGCAAGTCAAGAATCTGCTTTATCAGGTTTTGCTTCTCAACTTCACGATCTCAAAGAGGAATATAAACAACTGTATGTTGATGTAAAAATCAAACCTAGCTACGATGAGTTGGTTCGTACTATCAACGAACACTTTGAACCTGTATTAAGCAGACTAGATGACGTAGATATTCGTCAATTTTATTCTATGGAAATTGTTAGGTTACGAAGTGTTCCAAATGCTCGAGGGCACTGGACGTACGTCAATGCTTTCAATGTTTACAAATTATATCCGTACACTCAGGTACATGAGTTTTTTTGTTGATGGTATTTTACGATTTCTGAAGTTTAGTTTTCTAAAACATGGAAAACATATTGACGTTCCTCAGTTTACTATAGTGCAAAAAGATGGTATACTCAAGGCAGTTCAAATACCTATTGCATACTGGGATGTTCTACCAATAAATATAAAGTACATGACGACGAACAATTATCAGTTTTTGATATTGAAATTGGTGACAAGCTAGTATTTGACATAAAGCGGTTATACCCTGAGGACAATACATTTTATATTATATTCTCACTTCGAACTCGATGTCAAGACAAGATATAGTTCTAGAATTACACAAACCAGCCCGTCGCAATTACAAGCGATTAAGTGTAGTAACAAAAAGTATAAATTAATTCTTCCAGGCTGATCTCATCGAGATGGCCCCTGCAAGGGGGACTTTAAAAAATTTGGATAAGATAAATCATTGTTACAAATATATGCTTACAATTATTGATACCTTTAGCAAATATGCATTGGCTGTTCCCCTAAAATCCAAGACTGGTACTTGTGTTACCGAGGCTTTAAAGTCGATATTTAGTGAGAGAAGGATACCAAAATATTTAAGACAGATAGAGGGAAATAATTTTACAATTCTACATTTGCTAAGTTAATGCAACAAACATTATATTAAACATTACTCTACATACAGTGATCTGAAAGCTAGTATAGTGGAACGATTCAACAGAACATTAAAAAATCTCATGTGGAGGCAATTTACTCTACAGGGAAATTAAAAGTGTGTCCAAATTTTACCCGAGCTAGTTCATGATTACTACAATACAGTACACAGTACTATTCACATGAAACCTGCTGAGGTAACCAAATCTGTTGAGCAACGATTGATTTCTACTGTTTATTGTAAAAAATATAAATATTCTACCAAGAAGCCAAAGTTTACAATAGGGGATCAGGTAAGGGTCAGTAAATATAAACAGTTATTCGAGAAGGGTTTTACTAAAAATTGGAGTACGGAGTTATTCTCAGTGGTTCAAGTTTTACCAGGGAATAGAAATACATATGTAATAAATGATAATCATAACAAAATATTGAAAGGGAGATTCTATGAAGAGGAACTTAGTAAAACAAAATATCGAGAAACATATCTAATCGAGAAAATATTGAAGAAGAAAAATAATAAATTGTATGTGAAATGGTTAGGTCTGCCAGAAAAATGTTGGATAGAAGCAAACCAAGTTATTCTTTGACACCAACATGGAATGTGGTACAGCGTTTACCAGATGTAGTGGAAACTAATAAAAAAATGGAGAGTTGTTACCTGATAACATAAGATGCGTCATTGCAGGCCCATCAGGTTGTGGAAAAACCACTTTGTTGGTTGATAATTTCTTGCTTGCCCCCAATTGGCTAGATTGGAAAAATATACACTTGTATGTATTCTCTAAAAGTTTAGAACAACCGAAATACCAACAACTCATGAAGCTCTACGAGGGACTGGGCATAGCTACATTTACATCAACAATAAAACTTCTCGACCAATGTTTGAAAAATTATGTTGTGGTATTCGATGATATTATTCTTGAAAATCAGAATGAAATTAGAAATTTTTTACACAGGGTCGTCACAAAGAAATCGACTGCTTTTATTTAGCTCAAACTTATTCCAAAATTCCCAAATAATTACTACGAGATAATACAAACTTAATCTGCTTGTTTCGTCAAGATCATACTAATTTGAAACATGTGGGAGACTTAACTTACAACCAATTTTCAAAATTCTGTTCATCTTGTTGGAACAACGACGATTTTGGATTTGTTACTATCGGCATGACTCGGAAACCTAACAATGGTAAATTTAGAAATAAAATCAACCACTTTTTAAACGGTGAAACGATATAAAATAACCATTAATCAAAAAAAATATGACGAAACGTAAAATAGAAGATAATTCGAAATTACGAGAGTACTTGTCCAATCGTTTCAAAGGTTGGAAATCAGAGAATCGAGGTTTTTAAAAACAACACAAGCGTCAAGACCAACCTATTATCGTTGCAATCAGTGGTCTCGGTAAAGAGATTAGTAGTGTTACAGAACAAAATAAAAATCTCATCAATGAATTGGTACCTCTTACTGCTAAAAATTATGGAGATTTTCCTCCTACCCCTTTATCCAGCATCCACACTCCTCTGGTACTTAAGGAACCACCTGCTAAAGCAGTTATAGAAGAATCAGAAAAAATCGAGTAGTGTCCCCTGGCAAGGGATTATTTGAATACAGGAAAATTCGAAATAAATGAAGTATTTGGATTGTATCCAACTATGGAGGGTAATGAAGGTGTAGTATGGAAAAGTTACATTCGAAGGGGATAACATAAAAATTAATTTGTGTGGGAGTAACAGCTGGTCCAGATATCCTGGTACCGTAGGGCTATGGGAGCTCATTACCAAGAAACAACCAAAAAATTTACAGAAGATGATTATCAAAGTTACTCTGAAATTTTGACACTCTCTGATGCTTTCTACCAAAATAACGATGCCAGTTAAAAGCGTGTGAAAAAGAACAGCGGGGATAAATACAAAAATCTGATCAAACCTATTTGGACTCAACTAAAACCGGTAGTGGTATAAAACATTAAAATACTCTACCTAAGAAATTTGTATGGGTAAACGATGTGAGAAAACTTATAGATAGGTGGCTGGTTATAGCAGGGGAGGAAAATGCTGGGAACAATAATTTCCATAATGAGAAAATGGGTATTGTAAACATGATTAGTGACAAATTAGCTAATTTTATTGTAAACGATCCTAAAGGTATAGGATACTTAATTAAAATTATCAATACTTTACTTCCTAAATTTGGGAATATATCAGAGGGTCGAGGTTTAGTGAATGATATTATTAATAAACTTCCGTTCGAGTTACACGTACATGGTTACCAATATTGTGGTCCTGGTACAAAACTTGAGAAACGAATAGAAAGAGGAGGCAGGGGTATTAATCCTCTGGATGCAGCTTGCAAAGAACATGATATTGCTTACAACACACACAGAGATCTGAATGATCGTCATGTGGCTGATCAAAAACTGGAAGAGGCAGCTTTTGGAAGATTAACAAGCAGAGATGCTTCTTTGGGTGAAAAAATAACAGCCTTTGGTACAACCATTGCTATGAGTAAAAAACAAAAATTAGGGTGGGGTTTGTAATATAAATACCCTGAAAAATAAAAATAATAATAAAACAACATGAAACCAAAAGGAGTTGTATACCAAATACCATATCACGATCTAAAAATTTTAAAAAATAATTCGATTTTAACTAAAAAACAACAAGAAAAGAAGAGACAATGTATAACAAATGAAACGGAATGAAATTATTACTTAGTACGCCACAATTAAAAATTTGCAAAATACAAGAAAGAAAACACACAGTGGAGGATTCATATTTGGCATTCCAGCTATCCTGGCTGCATTTGGGGCAGTTGGGAGCTTTGATGGGAATAATGCTGCTATTGCCAAAACTGTTATTAATTCGAAAAAAAATAAGGCAGAACTAGAAGAGCAGAAGCGTCATAATCTTGCCATGGAGAAAAAATAGGCAAAGGTGTGAAGTCTAGAGCACTCAGAAAATTAAAAAAGAAGAAGAAGCTCTTACCAACCAAGATATTGAATCTTTATTTAAAATATTTAAAGTTAAACACTTCAGGCAGGTTTTCATGTCTGATTCTCTCCCTAAAGTTAGTTCTCACTCTCGAGAATGTGGCGTGGTGAATTTGGACAAGTCCGAAAATGTTGGTACTCACTGGATATGCTTTATAAACAAAATGACAATGCTTTTATTTTCGATTCTTTCTACAGAATTAATTCTTTACTTGAATCATGTTAAAATTTATTACAACGACGATCGTATTCAAGATTTCAATCAAATTATATGTGGCCATGTTTGCATTACGATGTCAGAATTTTAAATAAAATACCAAACATAAAATTAAAAGATTTTCAAAAAGCTGTATTATATATTAAATATGGGAATTTTTCATCTCTCCAGCGAGACTTCGGCTTTGAAACTGCATCTTCACAATGATATTATCTATCCAAAATCCATAGCTCTGAGAGCATTCTACAGCATGTATCTGATACCGAATATAACTACCTACAACAATACTATATTAGTAGGTAATGAAAAAAGAATTATTCCTCCAGGACAGTATAACTTATCTACTTTACAATTTGAACTTCCAACCACTGTCTTGCTTTCTCAAAATTCTGTAATACACAGAGTAGAAATTGTAACTACCAATGAAACAGTGGACATATCTACCATGGGAGAACTTTTAGGATTCGAGAACAATAACAAATTAGAACCAGGTGTTGAATATTCACTGTAATATTGCCAAAGGTATGATTATCAAAGCAGAAGAAAATTCGATTGGCAGTCACAAGGAAACAGGTATTTTTGCTAAATTTAAACCGAATTCGGAATTTATGGAACCTATCTTCTATTCCCCAATCCCACCAGTCTATTTCCCCGTTTCTATTGATAAAGTTAATTACATAGAGATAACAATTACGAATGAGAAAAATGAATTCATCGATTTTGCCGGTGCTAATAGCACTGCGATAATAGAAATTAATATTTAAAATATATAAATAAATACCAAGATGGTAAATATCGAGAGTTATGAATTACAGTCTTTCCCTCCAAACAGGAGGACATTTGTAAATTTGTATCAGCCCAATAAAGAGATACAGTATGATATCACGGTGGGGGACGGATTCATTCATCCACATAGATTTCATCTGTATATAAAATTTGATATTGTAAAACAAAGTAATGGTGAAGAATATCCCTCCCTGGGGCTAATATAAAACTTATAGATAATTTTGTTCCATTCTTATTTTCTCAAATTAAAGTTAGGAAGCGTGGTACAGTGATTGACAGGATTGATTGTCCTGGAATTACATCCACTACAGTGGGGACATTGAAACTGTCCAAATCAGAGAGTGCATATTATAAAGTTGGTGGGTTTGAAGCTGGAACAAAAATTCAAGCAACAAGTCACACAGTACTGTTCCCCATGACATTGCTATTTGGATTTTTCTCTGATTATAAAGAAATTATGTGGAAAAGTGGTTTGAGTGTCATATTTCGCAGAGCACCCGATGATCATAATGCTATCATGAGATACAAAACTTTGAATGCAGATGGAACAACTAATGAGGCTAGTTTACCCGAAGCTTCGAAATGTGTGATCCAGTCTATGGAGTTGCGAATGCCTATAGTTGAATATGAGTCTAATTATGCTCTCAAATACAAAGCCAACATTTTGAAAAATCCTCAAATTCCGATTCAATTTTATACATATCAATGCATTCAGAGGTAAGTGGAGTTTAAATTGTTTGAATTTGACCTTACTAATCAGTTCCAATCTTTGCAATATGACATGCCAGAGTTTGTAACTGTGCTGTTTCAAACATGGAGAGATGACAATCTCGAAAAAGATAGCAGCCAGTTTGATAAGTGTAAAGTTAAAAATGTGTATCTGAAGAATGGCAGAAATGAAGTATTTCCTCGTGCAAATTACAATTTAAACATGACAGAACAAGATTATTTAAAATTATATGAAGCTTATAGTACATTTAAAAGAGTAACTGAAGGTATCATAGATATGTATTATAATCCAGATGAGTTCATAATTCACAGACAAATGTTTTTAATAAATGCGTCAAAAATAAAATTGGTAGTTATAAATGATAGAACTAATATAAAATTGATATGTGAATTTCATGAAACTCTACCAGAAAATACAATATGCAGTGCAATTTTAATTGTGGAGAAATCATATATTTATGATGTAAAAAATGAAAGAGTGATAGAAAAATTTTAATAGGAGAGAATAATATATAAAATATTCAACTATGTGTAGATTCTTTTTTTGTTATTTTCAAAATTTTGGTTTGATGTTAGGTTTATTTTTTTCACATATGTTGAGTACAGTTATTATTAACTTCTAAACTAAAGTGTCCCCAAGGCAAAGTATGGATTCCACACTCGAGAATACACATCTTGTCGTCGTGTGGATCCAGGGCTACTTTTTTTTATTTTATTCGTTGTAATTTCGTGGTTTGAGCTTTGTATTCTATTATCCTCTCGAAGTATCCGCGACTGTGAAGATAGACAATCAATATAATCTTGGAATTTTAGTTTGTTTTCCACGGTATCTTTTCACGTTCCTTTGGCTTTCTTCGTGACGCTGCTCCCTGTTCTGAATGTATACATCTTCGAACGCACACCAGCAAATTCAACAATAAGATCACCGTTACATTCATCTTTGAACTTACCGAGAACCTTCTTGTTGTGGGATGGAATTCCAAATCTGTTAGGTTGAGGGTAGGAAGAAGTGTCGAAATACCCAAGCATGGAAAAATGTTTAATATCTTCGTAGAGGTTAGGTGTTTGTATGTCATAAATAAAACTATCGGTGTCTGTAAAAAATTGACAGCTTATCATTATAGAAGGGTTTCATAATATTATAATGAAATTCGAACATGTACAGTTTTGACAAGTCGAGAACTGTTGCACCAAAGTAAATATGTTTTCTGAATTTTATTAATTTTATATCTAGATTAAAAAGTGTCAAATTCTCGTTGTAAATTTTTCGCGATTTGAATGTAGGATCAGATACCAAATTTCTACATTTTTTGTTATCTGAAACCAATTTTATGTCTATATGCTTTCTGACGTTCTCCATTGTTTTTCCATAAACGGCATTATTCATTAGTTTATAAAAATCTTTATCTAATTCTGAAATGGCAGCTGTTCTGTATCTCGTGTTAGTCTCAATATAAGATTTTAACCATGGAGAGTGTTTGAACTTGAGAATTCTTCTTACATTTACTACTAGAACACCCTTCCTAATAAAGAACTGGAGATTCTTGCAGTGGACGACATCTCTCTTTTCTCTCTAGAGTTAACATAAGCTTGCTTTGATTAAAATCAGGTGGACATTTAATTTCAGGAGCCGGAGGTAAATCGAAAAAAAAATATCATGAAAATTATTTGGAAATTCAATATCCACCTCAATGAACAGACCAAATTCACGGTCGTCGAAATGATTAATATCAATTGAAATGGGATCTATCCACTTGAATCCTCCGTATGGAAGTTTTTGTATCATTGCAAATCCGTAGAGATTGTTTACGTCAGCGTAAAATATGTAATTCGATGGTCGATTTGCATCGTATTGATTCTCAGACATGTGGATATTGTTTGTTTTGCATGTCTCTGCGAGCAGTGAATTACCCCCCCCCCCCACGTACCCCCTTTCTATAAAAAGTAACATGTCCACGTCCGATATCAATTCCAACTTGATCCTGGTCTGGAGCAACATAGCAGACCATGGCAAACCAGGAAGACTGTAGAAGTATGCTGGATCTAATTTATAAATATTTATTGCTGTTTCTCTTAATACCTGGAAAACATCAGCCAGTATTGTTACGTCTAATTTGAGATACGCATCGTGATAATCGCCGAGAGTATTGCATCTCAATTCCTTCCATATTAATTTCGCATGTTCGTATTCTTCATTCGTAATTCATTTATTTTCCATTTAACTGAAGAATTCTTTTTGAGGTGGGAGAGTGTCATCGTCAAATTTAGATTCATCGGTTACATATTCGTAAGGATAAATGCCTTTACGTTTAATCAGTTCTACGTGTATGTTGGGAAAACTAGCTTTTGTAATTTTAAATTGTTCGTCAGTAAGTTTACTCGCTAAAGCATCGAGACCTGCCGATAGGAATCTAAAAGAATCTAGAAACGTCATCTCTATGAGTTCATTCGTTCCTGGAATTTTAACTTTTTTACTTATAGAAATATATCGCTCTTCGTTTTGAGCAAGAATATCTATTTTTTGCATATCGCATCCAAGATTCCTAATTTGAAAAATAGAAGTCATAATTGGATCCATTGTTCAAAATATTGATACGAATTTAGGCTTCTGGATCTTGAGGTTGCAGGTGTTACAGATTCCACTAATGTAGTTTCCGGTGAAATGATTATGGTGAAATACTTTCCGATTCTCATCCGTGAAATGTTGATCACACACCGGACACGTTTCAATGTTATTGTAAGATTGAAGTTCATCGCTAGATAATGGAAGCATTGATTTCGATTGATATAAGACGCTGCCAATGTCACGATCGTCGAATACGGTTAAACACCTTGGACAAACTTCGATGTGTGCTTCAACCTTGGTTGTTTGGCTTCTGACCAAGCGGGAGAGTAAACGAATTAGCGTGTAATGATGAACAGCATCGTCAGCAATAAGAAGCAGATTGATTTCTATGGCTTCGTCATCAACATTATTAGTTATCCTAAAAGGATGCACAAAATTCTTAACTGAAGTATACGAATATACATTTATAGCTAATCTTTTTCCTTCTCCATTTCGTACCCTGTTTTCAAACTTTGTTATGTCAGATATAGCAACAGGGTATTTGATGCCTGTCATAGCATATTCAAACTCATCGATATATTGTGTGTAATGACTAACCTGTTCCGGATGATTTGAACAATGAACCGGGTGAAGCGCCGCTAAAATGCACCACATAAAACACTTATTGTCGGTGTTATTAATATTCAGCACGGCTCTCTTATGCTGAATTTCTACCGGAAGTGGAACGTAGCTTGAAGCCGAAAAAGGTGTAAATTTGTTTACATAAGCAATTAACCTGCGAGGACTTCCGCATAGATACCAACCTGATACCTTAGCCTCGAATTCATCGTGTTTCCTAATCAATTCACTAGTAAGATTAGAATAAAAAATGTTCAAATTATCAATGTCTGCCAAATAAAGAACTTGGTTTTTCGTTTTGTGAAGAAAAATATTTCTTGTACCATCGGTTTTCTCATATTTACAGATTAGATCAACATATACTTTTATGGAGTTATTTTCCAGGTTTTGTTTTTCAAAATATTTATGATAGATGTTTTAATTTCACTCAAAAAACTAGAAATATCACAGCCTGGTTTCGAATTAAAAAGAAAATCCAGGAGTTGGTTGTTGAATGCAGATCTAATCGGCTTTTGGTCATTAGACATCTTAATTTGTTTGGAAGTAGAAGCTTCAGTTTCAAGATGATCAATTTTTCTTTTCAGTGTTCCATGTCCGGTCGATGCCTTGCAAATTTTCATGTGTTTATTTAAATTAGTAATGCTAATTATTTTTCCACATTGAGTACAAGGCTTAGTAGGTAACGAACGATTTATTTTTGAACCTGTGTTGCCACATCTTGCCCTATGGTTTCTAATATTAGTTTTGGAGATGAATTTCCAAAAAATAGCATATTCGATGAAATTGGTAGATGACATTTTTTTAATATGCTTTAAGTAAATAACAATAAGACGCACAATCAACTCAAAATTCAACAAGATTGTATTTAGTAAAAAACACTTTTAATCTTACGATTATTGATAGAATGTAACTTAAAAAAACAATATTTATAATTAATAATTTTTTCAGCTCTGGTATTTAAAAATAAATTTTCTCGGGAAAAAATACAAAATTCAATACAAATACAAATTCATACAAATTCAATATGTGTGAGAAACAACTTGAACCACCTTCAAAATAAATTAATTTTAGCTATTACGATAAAATTTTCAGCTATGATATTTATACAGAATTTCCTGAGACAACATGTAATATCTGATCACATCAAAACTCAAGGTGATCGAAATCACTTTTTTAAACTTAAAAATAATAAAATAGTATGTAGCTTTAAAATAAATTAAATGCTTAACTTTTAACACTGCAACAACACATCCGTACTCTTCAAAACACTCTCACGATACTGACTGATCTGTAATGCGAAAACCCTTTAAGTAACCTAAGCGCGGATGAAAACATCCGAAACAGGAAGTCAATCAGAAGACACCCATTACGCCATAACCAACAACACGCTAGATACGAGTCTGCGTAATAACTTGTTGCGTAAACATTGCGTAATAACTTGTATAGCGTGGGTGTGAGTGAGTGGGTTTAGGTGTACATGTGCGTAGGTGTGCATGGGTATGCGTGGGTGTAGGTGTGGGTATGCGTAGGTGTGGGTATGCGTGGGTGTGCATAGGTGTGCGTGGGTGTTACGTACTTTAACTCGAAAGAAATTATGACACTCGCACCAAGTACGAGGTAAAAAAACACAGATTTGCAATGGTATAAAATCAACAAAAACATCATCAAAATAGGTTTTCCATTGTGCTTAAATTAATAAAAATAATAGGCCTTGTACCAAGTATGAGTTTGAATCCCCAAAATATATGTACTTGTATACTTAAGAAAAACTGGAAAAACTCACAGGTGTCTGTGAAGTAGACCAGAAGTGGACCGGAAGTGGACCGGAAGTAGACCAGAAGTAGACCGGAAGTGGACCGGAAGTAAATAGGTGTAGATGTGGGTATGGGTGTGGTTGAGTGTAGGGGGGTGTAGGTGTGGGTGGGTGTAGGTGTGCGTGGGTGTAGGCGTTACGTACTTTAACTCGAAAGAAATTATGACACTCGTACGAAATACGAGATGAAAAATCACTGATTTGCAATAGTATAAAATCAAGAAAAACATCATCAAAATAGGTTTTTCCAATGTGGTTAAATTCATGAAAATAATAGGCCTCGTACCAAGTACGGCGTTGAACCCCCCTGATTTGAATTTATGATAATTTATGAGGTATAAGATTGTAGGAATCACTGTATTATTTTATAATTATGTATTCAATTCTGTAATTTTGTATGACCTATTTTGACCCAGTGATGTACCTGTTTGTAAAATCGTTCTCATCACTCAAATAAATATTATACTATACTACTATTATTATCATTATGACAACTTTACGTCTATTATTAGCATAAGACTGCGAATTATGGAGCTCAGCAACTAAACGTCAAATAATAAAAACAGAATCAGTTCAGAAATTATTTATGATATTATTGTCCATGAAAACCAAAGTTTCTATGTAACATTTAAATGCAAGGAGTGGTTCAATTACACACGCTGTTCTTAACAAGAAGTAACAAAAAGAGTGTATCTGTACATAATATACTACCATCAAAGATCTACAGTGACCATTTCATAAGAGCTGTTGCTTATAAGGTTCCCAAATATAGCACAGGACAACATTCCTTTATATTAGCAAATGGTAATTATGGTAGTGAATTAATAAAATACAGTATTACATAATTTAATTGACTATATGTTATGAATTGTAGAAATTGTATGTGATGGCGTATCTGGCGTTATTTATATAATAGAGGTGTAGTAGAACTTGTAGAAAACATTATCTTGAAATGTTAATGTTACTCTAAATATATTAGTCAACAGTATACATACTTTATGCCTGCATTTTTTAAATTGGTGCAGTATTTGGTTGCATACTGTGCTCAGTACTTATTACTTATTACTATTTTATTATTATTATTAATGTAAAGCAAGCAAAGATAAAGCGAATGGTACACATGCCAGTTAAAAGCAACACTGTACTCCATCCAGGATTGTTACCAAGCTTGTCGGAACTCGTGTTAATCGTATACCGGTTATTGATGAAGAGAGATATCTCCCAACAATGCAGTAAGGCTTTCGCAGGATACATTTCTGTCTACATTAGAATCAATTTAATACAGTTCCAAACGTGTCAAGCTACATCGATGCTTTGAGTTGCAATTAAGTGGGTGTTTGCCTAATTAATTCGCTCGAGTGATGTAGACTGTTAATGACGTCCGCACGCTGAGCTCGTGTCATTATTATGTTACAGTGAACATGTCGGAAAATTAATCTATGTACCATATTCCATTGCTCTATTGAGAAGTGAGTCGAAGAAATTTTCCAAGAGTTGGGAGTAGCTTGGTTTGTTTGATTGATTGATTGATTGATTTGGTGATTTAAGTCCACTTTATGCACAGTAAGGCTAATCGGGACTGGACCTACAGCTTAAAGTTAGATTCGAACCGCTATGTGCCTCCAAAGGGTATCTAACTGGGACCCCTTGATTACGAGGCGACGACGCTACCATTGCGCCATAGCGAGGCACGCACTGGGGCGTAACTTGGGTCCTAACTTTTGGGGAGGGGGTCAGAATCGAACTTCGGGCTTAACTTGGATGGGGGGACAGAATCTAACACGGGGCTTGCGATTTGGGGGTATAATCAACGTGGGTCCTAATTTTGGGGAGAGAATCGAATTTGGAGCACAACTTGAGGGGAGGGGCACAATCGAACGTATGGCTTACCGTTGAGGGAAGAATCGAATTTGGACTAACTTTTTGGTACAGAATCGAACTTTGAGTATAACTTTGGAGGGGAGGCATGAGTGGAGTTTGAGCTTTTGCATGGGGGTTAGACTCTGGGAAAAGCTTATGGTGTACCTGAGGGTTATTGAACATCCCCTAATTTATAAGGGATTCGGAGGCATTCCCCGGAAATTAAAAAAAAACTTAAAAAGACTTAGTTTTAGACCTTTTAGATTTGAAAAATTTAAATTTCCTCGCTTAAGTAAACAAATATTAATTAGTATATTGGTTATCAGTTTTAAAAGAAGCAAAACAGTACGATTGTTGCATTTTGCATTACATTAAATTTATATTGATGCAATACTCGTATTACTTTAATAAAAAGTTAAGGTACAATAGTAAGCTTCAGAAATTTTAGAAAAATTAAATTGAAAAGTTCTTTTGATGTCCCAGCAGTAACTGTTGACTCAACAGAAAGTCATTTGACATTTTTCTTTCCTCAAAGTGTACACATCAATCAAATGGTTTAAAACACCCTATTGCGTCGCAATTACCGCACATGCCAACCGTCAAGATTTGAGATATGGCTTCATAACAAAAACTGATTTTTTTGTCTTTTTTAAGTTGAGGGGGCAGCGGGAGGGGAGTCGCAATCGATATTGGGGCTTAACTTTTTTGGGGAGGTAGAATTGGACTTGGAGGTTAACTTTGTGGGTACAATCGAACTTAAGGTCCAATTTTGGGAAAGGGGGAAGAATCGAACTTGGGGCCTACCTTTAGGGGCAGCATCAAACTTAACTTTGGGAAATGGGCAGATTCAAAAGTTTTCCATTCTAAAAAATATCGCTAAAAATATATATCTTACTGTTACATGTGCGATTTCACAATAATTACTCATTATTATTGTTATTACTGTTCTCTTCAGGGCCCAGTGTAATCAAGGGGTCCCGGGTTCGATACCCAGTGGAGGCACAAGTGGTTCGGATCCCACTTTAAACTGTAGGTCCAGTCCCAATTAGCCTTACTGTGCATAAAGTGGACTTAAAACAACAAATCTTCAGGGCCCAGAAGGTAAAGTACCAATAATAACTTGCACATTATAATACATCAGAAAATTTGGGGGCGGAGGTAAGTGCACCCTCTTGCTACCGCAGGGTTACTCCAACGGTTCAAGATGTTACACTATACGCCCAGTCAAATTTTACACAAAGTTGGCAATCGAGGGATAAAATCCAAGAGTTTTGAAAATTGGTATGGTTGTTCGTTGGTACCTACAGTACAAGATACTAAAAGTCCTGGAGGGTAGGGGGCTAGCTGGGGGTGGTGGAGCTGTTTAAAAGTGATTTTCCTCGATTTTTGCTTATATCTCCGTAACTATCAACCCTACAGAAAATTTATTCATACACAAAATTCAAGTAGGCAAAATGTCCTACGAAAAAGGTCCTAATCATTTTTCTTATAGGAGGGATACTTTCAAAGTTGTAGGGTAGACAAAACATAGGCATTTTTAAAAAAAAGCCTTTATTGGCATTTTGTAAGTAAATTTACAGAAAATGTGTATTTTAATGACATTATGAAAATTACCGAGCTCCATATTTATATTATACATTAAACTTTAAGTAAAATCAAATTGTTTTTGTGGAAACTCATTGGTCTGGGTCTACGGCTGCGTCTTCATCGAACTCCTCTTCTTCTGGTGGAGGGCTATTATTGCAGCTTCGCTCACAATTGCCACAGACTGATGTGCATGTTATCCCAACCTTTAGACATCCACAACGTACCCCACAACCAGCTGTACATTTGCAAAATATGGTTTTCATGATTGAGTCAGGAGCTGCAGGGTCATTGGTCATGATAGGTTCGAGGGTTCCATCCACGCCTCGTTTCCATCCCCAGGCCTAAGGTGTCAGCTGGTTGCCCAACCATATTTGCACTTGCAGAAAGACACTGTATGCATGCTGCTGAGCAGAGCCTCTTGTTTCTTTGTGTAGTAGTATTTTTTTATAGTTTCTTTTATGTTATTTTACTTATGTAGTGTCTTATAATCTTCATGTATAATAATTGTACCTAGGTACTCTGGTTAGGCATTTGCTGAACCTCGCCCAACAATAAAGACCATTGAATTGAATTTAATTGAATTATAAAACTTATTTTAATGTGAAGATAAGGTGTCAATTCCAAAGGCGAGTGTAACCTGTTCTCAAGGTAGACCGCCATGTGCCACTTTAGGAACTCAACGAAAATACGGCGCCCACCCAGCGTCGAATAACATGGGTACCTGTGGGAAACCCTGGGGGGTAAAGGCGGTCAGGGGCGTGATGCTGATCACATCACCCCCACTCACGACCGGATCAAGAAAGTGTGGGGCGTTACCCCCACACCCCCTATACGCCTTCATGGCGTGGTGCTAAGCACAGGGGAGCACTTTACCTTTTTTTTTACAATGTAACTATGTGATTAAAAACATAATTAACGAGCTTTCAAAATATGTAATAAATATTAACATTCGTTAATTTCAAGGTCGTTCACACACACACACATTTCTTACTTACCTTAAAATAACAACGACTAATTTGCTCGATCCCTGACACAATAACTTACATAAAATGGCTATTGCTGGTCCGAGACAGTTCGTGTTCTGCATAGTACACCAGTAAATTAATGTACTGCCATTTGTGCCATGCGTGCTTCTTCTCTTCCTAATCTCACTCCAGTTTCCTTGTCACTCTCTGACATCTCTCTCCACGTCTCCGGGAGAAGTTCAAAACATCCTATCTTCGTTGCATGAAAATCGTGCAAATGGTCCTGTCTATTTTCCTCAAAAACACTGCTTCTTCTCTCGCTATTCCCTTCTCAATTTTATTAAACAGGTGCTTCAATGAGGCAACATTCCCGGATTCATGGAAAAAGGCTAATGTGGTACCATTATATAAATCTGCCGACAGGAATGATGTTGCTTCTTAAAGACCAATTTCCCTGTTATTACCACTTTCTATCGCCTGTGAAAGAATAATTAGGCACCGACTTTACAAATTCACTTCTCCATATACAGGGTTAGTCATAAGTCTCCATACAAATTGTGAAAACGGTGACTAATGTTTATTTTTCCTTTTCAGGCAGGTGTACCAATGAAAAAGAGATGCCACTAACGAAGGAAGAACGGATTGACATCATTTTGTTGGCTGGGAGTGGTACCATCCGTCATGTAGAACGTACATTAAATGCAACCACAGAACGCAGATAACCCATGACACCGTGCCACCTGCGTTACCCTCCTTTCATCTGTTGCTGGCTTTGGTCTTCCAGGCCTGCTTTCGTCGGCGACGGAACCTGTCCTTCTGAATTTCTTGATAAGTTTGGCCACGGTGTCATGGGTTAGCTGCTTCTGTGGGTTGCATTGAATGTACTTGCTACATGACGGGTGGTACCACTCCCAGCCAACAAAATGATGTCAATCCGTTCTTCCTTCGTTAGTGGCATCTCTTTTCATTGGTTCACCTGCCTGAAAATGTAAAATAAAAATTAGTCATCGTTTCCACCATTTGTTGGAGACTTATGATTCACCCTGTATAAATACAGCACAGCACGGTTTCTTACCAGGCAGCTCCTGCTTAACTAACTTTGTAACGCTATTCCTCGCTCGCAAAGGAACATAAGTCAGATTGTGTGCGGTTCGATATTCCTTTGTTTCCCTTGTTCGAAGAAGTAATACGTCACCAATCATGTGACAAGGAAAGGGAGGGCTCTCGCGTGGCTTGCGGAGTTCTCTCTCTCTCTCTATCTCTCTCTTACTCTGGCAGCGGTTGGGGTTACCTGTCGTAGCTCTACCTTGGACTGGTAGAATCGGTTAGCTGAGGTTATCATCTGTGTACTGGTAGTATAATTATAATAGATTTAAGTTTAATTTAAGAATTATATTAATTCATTTGTTAATTAGTTTCATTTGTGTACTATTTAGTTATTCGATGTTTAATACTACCATTACGCAGATGGTCATTTCAGATTTGGCCGATACTTACTAGTCTTCTTTATTTTGTATCCAATTAGATTGACAATTTCCCCATCCAAAATTGCTGACTAATATATTATATACGGAACAATAATATCGAATATTGAACACAATCTAAGTCCGGTACATCTATTTGGCCTTGTATGAAATGGGTTGGTTGTATTTGTAATTTAAATTAATGTAAATCGGACATGTGCATATTATACTAAATTTGTTATTGGAAGATATCTATTGTTGACGTTACTGCTGTTACATATGACCAATTTCTAGTAGTTATTTCATCAATAAATTGTTAAATTTACCTTTTAATTTTTGTACTTCCCACAAAGGCCTCTGAGTCGGGTGAATAGTTCAATAAGCAAGGTAGTCAAATTGTCAGCCATTAGTATATATAATTGTAGAGGACTAATGACATAATCCCAAATCTCAATTATATGTGAAAATACTAGGGTGGTGACAGAGAAGAGCATGGTTTTGTTCAATGTGGGAAGTACGTAACATTTTGCAAAGTAAATTTTAGGGAAAAAAGATGAACTTAAATTAATCAAATTCTCTATTGCAAACATTAGATCAAACTGGTTATTTAGATCCGTCTAGTGCATTAGGAATACAGCCAATTTCTTCCACGATGTATTGTGAAGGTCAGGAACATGTGGCGATGAGTTCGTCACGGCCAGGTGTGTCTCGGCCGGAAGTGATCGTATGATCGAATGCCTTGTAGGCATAAGTGGGTAAATAAACGTCCTTCTAAGAATTTAGTTGACTTTTCTGATTCCAGTGATGATATTATCTGACGCTATCAACTGTATATCTGAAAACTTTCAACTGGATGTAATATATCTTGATTTCTCTAAAGCCTTCGACTCTATAAGTCACAACTACCTCCTACATAAATTATCTCATCGTTTTAATATTCATGGGAATTTTCTATCTCTGCTCAAACACTACCTCCGAAACAGACAACAAAAGTTTGTACTTTCCAGAACATCTTCTTCTTATAGAGGTGTGTTTTCTGGTGTACACCAAGGCAGTGTCCTTGGACCTCTTCTCTTCATCCTCTACCTTGATGATCTCCCAGAATATCTTTCTGACTAATGTAGAAACCTTCTTTTGTTCGCCGACGATGGCAAAATATACAGTAAAATATCAAATTGAAATGACATGGCGCTTTTGCAAGAGAACTTAGATTCCCTAATAAAGTGGTATGAAATATAGAACCTGAAACTTAATCCTCAGAAATGTACCACCATGACCTTCTCTTTAAAGAAAATACATTTAATAAGCAATATTTCATAGAAAATAATTGCGTTCAAAGGGTTGCCGCACAGAAGGACTTAGGCGTCATATTTGATGAGAAACTCTCCTTTTCTGACCACATCTCTGCAGTCACTAAGGGTTCCATGTGATGCTGGGTCTCTTCTATCGTTTTACTGAAATAAACAACCTGTCTGCTCTCGGCACTTTTTACAAATATTTCGTTTCACTAAAACTTGAATTCTGTTCTCCTATCTGGTCTATGGCATGCCCCTCAAAATTAGATAACTAAATTCTGTTCTAAATTTCTTCCTGGCCATTGTTCGCCACCGAATTCCATCCACAAGACATTTACAAAAGTCCATCCTTCTGAAAATGTTAAATATCCATACCCCTCATGATAGACACATACTTGCAGACCATATTTTCCTCCATAAAATAACTAATGGAACCATAAGAAGTAATCGCCTTCTTCAAGAAATTCACTTTCGAGTAAAGTTCCGCATCACAAGGAGCAGTCAGCTTTTCACATATCAGAAATCCAGATTAAGCCTAATACAGCGTTCTCTCTTGCACAGACTACCCGGCCAATACAACACTACCAAACCAAGTTGATATTTCAGAAAACCAGTCAAGTTTTAGAAAACTACTGTGTAACAACATGTAATCCACTTTATCTCATATGTATGTATTTTAATTTATGTTATTATTCTTTATTGTTACTGATATTGTTATTTTTTGTTATTTCCATTGTTATTACATTATTATCCAATGTAAAATGGCCAAAGCTGTAATTGGAATTCTCTGGTAAATAAAAAATAAAAAATAAATTATTACGTCTGAAGTCTTTTTATATTCATAAGTGTACAAAGTAAATCTGTGCATATTTGTGATGCATATCTTACAATTGGTCATAATTTAGTAATAATTTATTTGCTTATTCAGTAGTAGAGTTGCGGGTGATTCGGTATTGAATGATTGTTTTGAAACTAAATGTGAAAATGGAAAAAAACTACTCTTGAACATGATGTTAGAAATTATTCGCATTCGCAGTACTCTTAAGAGTTTGTTTTCGACTGAAATTCGCATCGTTTGCCACCTAACAATGGAGATACAATCTGTATGTGTTTCATTTCCACAAACGGAAACTTCAAACTTGCTATCACTCCGATGGAAAAGTAATGAAGGTAATATAAGTTTCTTTTTTAAGAAAAAAAAACGTGATTTACTAGTGCTGACTTCATGGGAAAATAACTTTCACACTCAAGAATCTCATTTTGAGGTCCAGTTTCTTGGACTTTTTAGCAAGTTTCATCTCCTCTCACACATCTCAAGACCTCGTATACTGCGAAGCCCTTTGAAGGAGCCCATCTGTACTTAGTTCTCCAGAGAGACCCTTTCTTATCCTTTTCCGGAAAGACTTCCAAAAGCGATCACAGCGGTATTTTATTTTTATGGGAGATATTAGCGTCACCAGTCCAAGGATGCAACTTCGTAAGCAAAAGAACTTGCCTCGCGCGAATTTCGGCTTCTCTCCCTCCAAAATTGGTCATTCCGTTTTCCCAACAAGAAGGAGAGGTTATTTTTTCTCCGCTTTAAGGGATCTGAGATATCTCTTAGAATAATAGACTGGTCAAAGAACTCGGCTGTTTTGTGTAACTTGTTTCTTGAATCTCCATCAAACGTTTATCTCCACTCGATTCCAGCAATGGGTGTAAATCGTACCAGAAACACATAACAGCTTAGGATTATCAATGAACTCCATTTAGTTTCAAGGGAGAACAAAATGTACCAGTTACAAAGTAATAAATACAGCATTGAAGGCTAAAATTATACTTGACATTAAAAATGGGAATTGAATATGTTTCACATATCTACATTTCTAGCATTTTGAGATTTTAAGTCACTTTTACAGCATGATATGAATGTTTTAATCAAGGCCGCCCGCACGGAGCGGCCAGGCACTTGACCCTCCTGAGATTTCTGGAAAGAGTCAATGTAATTGGAATGGTGAAATTGAAACGATATTTTATAACAAAAAATATGTTTTTAATGACTAACCAACAATGTAGCACAATGGTGTGAGTGACATAAATGGTATGGAAATTAATTTTTTACTAAATGCAAACTATTGAGATGCTCGAGAAAAACAAATTGTATTGTTTCTCAATATGTTATAAAATCTAATAAGATTTATATTTGTTCTCTTCATAAGGATCTTGGCATAATCATATATTCAAAATTGCTATTTGATGAAAATATAATTGAAGTTTGTAAAAAACCTAAAAAGGTTTTAGGTTTTATATTTTTTAATTGGACTTCCTTAATAGAATAGAAACTTTTAGATTTATATTTATAGTTTTGGTTCGACCATTAGTAGAATATGGAAGTGAATTATGGAACGTAGCAGCAAATAATCACACCGAGAAATTGAATCAATTCAGAAATTATTTATCAGGTTACTTTGTATGAAAATGAAGAATAGTTACATATCATTAAATTATATGGAGTGGCTGGAGATACTTAATTTAACAACCTTGAGTTCAACAAGGAAAGAAAAATTAATGTATTGATACGAAACAATTTGTCAAATAAGATTGATAGTGAATACTTTATAAATACAATAGTATATAATGTTCCAAACTATAAAACAAGAAATAATTCATTTTTTCAGTAAAATTGAAAAATGGTGATGAATTTACAAAAATGTTAATCGATGATTTTCAATATGACTTCTCTTAAAATAGTATACATTGTGACATAGTGCTGTATAAGGTTTTCTTTTAAACTGTTCTTAGTACTTTAAATAAACTATGATTATTATTATTTGAAGTAGGGTTACATTTAAGATTACAGTCTATTTTACACTATAAGAAGCAGTTCCTTCTCAGTATAAAGTTATGCAAATTATATATAGATATACAGAATATGGAAATTACAAATGTATGTAATTTTTCAAAAACATAAGTAGTAGTAGTAGTAGTAGTAGTAGTAGTAACAAAACAAATAGCAACAATAAAAGCAGTAATAAAATAATAATAAATACTACTACTATTATTACTACTGCTACTACTACTACTACTACTACTAATAATAATAATAATAAGAAGAAGAAGAAGAAGAAGAAGCAGAAGAAGAAGAAGAAGAAGAAGAAAACTTTCTTTGACCGTGCCTCGTGCGGGCGGCCTTGGTTTTAATGCAAAGTTGGTTTTGGATGAAGACACAATTGCATACGTACAATACCAAATATTTTTTACATGTTAGCTTTATATGTGTGTGTAGCGTAGTGAAATGCAGAAAGAACATGATAATGTTAAAAAATTGAAAATAGCTAAATAGCTTTTGTGATTTCTAACTGCGTGATTGCTTTACAATAATTTCTATTCCATATACTCGTATATGATTCCTCTCTTGGCACCTTCCAATCGTTTAATGCCCACTCTCTAACGAATAGCTTCGACCTACATCGTCACAAATATGAGGTTCTAAGTTACCTCATTGATCAGCTTTTGGGCTGTTAGGGGTCAAATATTCTCCACAAATGCTTTCGTAGTTTGGTAGGGTGGGCCATTTTTAGAGAGGGTGGAATTGAAATAACATCCGTTAAACCATTCCTAGTTTAGTGACGAAGTTCTGATTTTTAGTGCTACTTTGAATTCAAAAGCTGTTCCAGAAGTCTGGAAGTTCCCCTAGACAGGGGTAGTGTGATAACAAAGTAATCATTAAAAAATTGCGACGTTGAAAACACACACCCGGAACTAGAGACCGTGCGAGACCAACGAAAGGTTAAATGAAAGTAAGAAATAGAGAGATTGGAAGAAATAGATGAAAATGGAGTAAGGAGAGAGAGGAGAGAGAGAAACAAAATATTGGAAAGCATGATCAGAAGTAATTATTTCGTCCACACTTGAGCACACCCAAAACGAATGATTTGCTGTGTTTTAACGTGCATTTAACACGTTTATATGTTCACAGATACCAACTTGAATACTGATTTTTACATTATCAATATTATTCTGAATTCGTTTATATCTCTACATTGGCTGATCGCAGATCAGAATACTGATTTATACATTATCAATATTTTTCTGAATTCGCTCATATCTGTACATTGCCTCACGATAGATCAGAATACCAATTCTTAACCAAAAATCCTGTAGTGGCAGCAGTTCGCTGGTGCTGTATATAAGTTTTTCTCCAACACCTTTTTACCGCTACCAAGAGGAGATTCGCCTGCAGTAAAAACATCTTCTAGAATTTTGCGTATGATGTTGAGATTCGGCCACTCACTGCAGACGCCTTCGCACTTGGGATGAAAATGGATCCAGGCTGTGGCTTCTCAAACTGCCCACAGAAATATGAATGACGCTACCTTCCGGGCAGCCATGAAATATCGTGCGAAGAATGAAGCCAGAAATGTTATTCATATGCGGTCCTTCCTCTAGATATGAACCTGACTGGATTCCCTAGGAAAACTTTTTCACTGGAGATACACGTTCTAATCTCAAATACGAAGAACAAGAAAAGGAAATTAGAAAAAAAAACACAAAAAAAAACAGGTTTGCGAAGGTTACAAAGTCATGGGCTTATTGGACGGAAACATTAAGTTACAGATAGCAACTTTTAACTCTGTAGAGGTGATGTGAGGTTTAAAATGAATGTTCGGAGGAAACGCTTTTTTGGAATACGAAGGTAACTTATGAACTAGTGCTAGTAATACTCTGGCATAAATTTAGATATAATTTATTCACAATTGCTTCACGAGGCTCTTCATTAGTGGTAGTGGTTAACGCTACCCTTTCGTAATTAATGTATTTCACTTACAGTTCCCGGTGAGTATCCAGCATGATGGGTCGATGCCTTTTTTTTTTTTTGTTTTGAAATTCCAAACCATGTAAGGGAAAAGTTGTTGTGTCACGCTCTAACCAAGCACACAAAAAATATTATTGATTTAAAATTATGTATGGTCGAAGTACACTGACCGCTGTGGCTCAGTCGGTGGTCAGTCTCGCGGAAGCAGCCGTACGAGCAACATCGCCTCGCGTCGCGCTTGCAGCTTGGTACGTACGCGGCCGTATCCTGGTGAGTAGAAGG
This sequence comes from Lepisma saccharinum, assembly GCF_977018435.1. NCBI lineage: Eukaryota > Metazoa > Arthropoda > Insecta > Zygentoma > Lepismatidae > Lepisma > Lepisma saccharinum. The sequence goes on from NC_139255.1 coordinate 20,005,958, forward strand.
GAGTACTAGTTACGAGTCAAATCGAAGTAATTCTGACTGTTGTATAATGGAAACACGTCACGTAAACACGTTAAAATTGTCTTTTTCGAGTGCTCAAAAGAGACCCACGTCAGTGAAGTTACACCGTTGGATTAGTGAAAGGCTGGCTCTCACCGAAGACCAGGTTCTAAGCATTGAAATTGACAATTTTCGTAAGTGTGTATACATTAAACTGGTATCACACCTGTTAGGTGAGCAAATAATACGGAAATGTGGACGAATGTTGGTGTTTCGTGTGAGGATGGTGATCATGATATACGACTGGAATTGGCTGACAGAATATCAACGATGGTGGGACTACATGTCATCCCGATGGAAGTCACGGATGAGGCAATATCTGCGGTACTCGTCAAATATGGCGAAATACAGTCTATCGACGACGAGACTTACTCGCACGAACATATCTATCGTACCCATAAGGGCATAAAATTGTTGATGATGGTATTGAAGCAGTCAATACCGTCTTATGTCACGATCCAAGGTGCGAGATATTGGGTCACATATTATGGTCAGCAGCCTTCTTGCAAGATCTGTGACGAATTGAGACACGCAGCAGCCACGTGTCCCCAAAGACGACGACGCACTAGTCCTAATGTAGCAAGTGCAACCTCAGTCCAAGCGGGCACATCTACGAACAACCAGGAACCCAGCACCTATGCCCAACGTGTCAATCGACCACCAACGCAACTCACAGTCCAAGAAACACAATTGGAGCGACCCACAGTGTTGCCACTACCCACCAAAACGAAATTGAGTCAGAAGACAGAGGGTGATGTACCAACAGCGTCAACGGAGCAAGCACCGAAAGACGATCCGGCAGTGGTACCCGTTTCGGGCAACAACGCGACTGACGATACCAATAAAACTTCACTGTTATGAGCTGATGAAGTGGAACGGGAAGAAACTGTCCAAATGGAACTACATGATGATCTACCAGAGGGTGACAATCAAACTAAGTGTGAAGACCAGATGAATGTGCCTGATATCCAGCTGACTCCAAATGAAGACCCAAGCTCTGTGAAGCCTGTTTCTGTTTCACGGGCCACGTTGAAGGATGCTACCAGAAGGAAGCTACCCATGGAAGGACAGCAGAAGAAGCAGAAGCGCAAGAAAGTTCTCAAAGGGATGCGGAAATCAACCCACCGACTAAGAAGATTGGTGACCAATCTCTCCCTCCCCAGTGCGATGTTAGTGCTGGTGAATGTAAAATATTTCATGAAAATTAATGATGCGTGTGATAGTGTTACTGCTTTTTTGTGTTAATGTTTGATATAATATATACAACGAGCTTCTTGCCAGTAAGGGGGCTAAAGCGTCCCTGATCAGGTTTAGGAATACCCACTTAGCTATGTTTACCACACTCCAAATAGCCACGATTAACATTAATAAACTGCAAAACCGTAATAAACAAGAGGCTCTGGGTGACTCTTTCATTCAGTCTTCCCTCGATGTAGCATTCCTCCAGGAGGTACAAGTGACACACTTTGACTTGCCCCTTTCAATAGTTGTGTATAACAATGCAAATTGTCAGGCAACGGGGACTGCTCTTCTCGCGAGAAACACTGTGCCGATCACTAACGTTGAGTGTCACCCAAACGGGCGAACTATATGTGCGAAAGTGGCAAATGTTTGGATTTGCAATATATATGCCTCATCAGGTACTCAACAGAGACAATAGAGAAATATTTTTTTGCGACAGACGTGGCTGCTGAAGTGCAGAGTGCTAAGGAACATATCATATGTGGTGGGGACTTTAATTGCGTCCTGCGCCCACAAGATCAACGTCCATGGTTTTTACACATCAAATTCTCTACAAAAATTGGTGTCGGGTTTTAAATTTGTAGACGTGTGGACAGATAAACATTTCGGTAAGAGGGGGTTTACATACATTAGAAACAATTGTGCTTCCCGCTTGGACCGGTTCTATGTAACCCTGTTACTGCGTCAGAAAGTAACTTCGATTTACCTCACACCTACATGTTTTTCGGACCATCTGGCGGTGGTAATGGCAATTAACATTGATCTTCCCTTAGTGCCTCGGGGATATGGGTATTGGAAATTGAATACGTCAAACCTTTCTGATGACGATTTCAAACGGCAGTTAAACGATTCTGTTTATCATTCTGTAAAGAGAGGTCTCGTGACTGGAATAATAAATATCAGTTTTATTATCGTGTTTTGCGCGAATTAATAGAAGAAGCATTTGCAGGACGACCAGTCAACACTGAAATAAAACGTGTACAGGCTATCCTCTTACGCATGACAGCTCACAAACGTATAGGTGCTAAAATTCGAAGTAGACTCCCTCATTTGACCATGAAGAAGCTGTCTCGATTAGTCACGTGATCCAAGAACGACATAATGCACAACGGAAAATCATCACTGAACTCTCAGATGGTGCGGGTAATAAAATCACAGCACCTAAGGATATACAAGGTAAAATATATGAGCACTTTAGTTTGATGTTTTCGCAGAATCACCCGGACAATTCAAATTATGGGACAGTGGTGGATGCAGTTTCGGAGGTACTCTCAGATGAAGATAGAAGTAAGCTTGACGCGCATTTCACAATTGAAGAAGTGTATAAAGCGGTGAAAGCGGCAAAGCCATTCTACGCCACTGGTGTTGATGGGCTTTCTAGAAATTTATTTCAAACCTTTTGGACGCTAATGGGGCCGACCATAACTGAGTGGATCAATGCTGTCTTTCAGCAAAAGAAATTGGGTAAAAATTCCAAGACCGGAATTATAGTATTAGTACCGAAATGTGCAAAGACGACAGAAATTACTCATTATCGCCCCATTACTCTCTTGTGCGCAGACGATAAAATTTTCTCCCGATGTATGCTTGCACGTTTAATGCCATACTCCATCAACTTGGTGGGTGATATGCAATATGTATATGGTGGAAACAAAAACATTTATGCAGTGCTGCAAACGCTGCGTGAGGTGGTTACTCGTAATCACAATACAAAAAGTTCACAAGATCAAGAGATTTTAGCTCTGGATTTCGACCGTGTGTTTGACTCTCTGACCCATAACTATATGTTTCATGATTTTCAAAAACGTGGCATACGGGGGACTTTTTTCGCAGCTTTGCAGGGCCTTTATCACAATGCTGAATCGCAAATACAGATTAATAGTTTTTTGACAAAATCGCTTCGCATAACTACAGGTGTCCGACAGGGAGATCCCTTATCAATGCTAGCTTTTTGTATTTTCCTAAGTCCACTGCTTACTTCTTTGGAAGCACAGTTAAAAGGCATTACTATTCTGTCGAGGTCTCTCAAAGTGTTTGCTTATGCGGACGATGTCAGCATTTTAGTTCAGTCACCTGTGGATGTTGATATGGTTCATAAATTAACGACGGCATTTGGTGTGCATTCAGGCATCCACTTTAATATAAGAAAATCTTGTCTGATGTATTTAAATACAGACCCATCACACACACCAGTACAACACTTCCCTGTTATTAACACCCTAAAAATTCTTGGGGTAGTCTTTATGCCTTCTCTGCAACGAATGATAAACGTAAATTATGATCGAGTGATTGGGAGTGTAAAAGCAGTGTTACAAATTAATAAGTCTCGAACTATTAGTTTGCAATCACGTGTTACGTTTGTTAATGTATATGCTCTTTCGAAAGTGTGGTTTATAGCCAAAATACTTCCGGTGTGTATGCTAGATGTCGCAAAACTAAAAAGTGTGGTAAACTGGTTTGTGTGGAATGGGCAGCTGTTACGTGTTAATCACGAGACCATGTGTTTACATAATACAGGAGGAGGCTTGAATCTTGCACACGTGCACCACAAGAGCCAGGCGCCCCGCGTTCAAGCGGACATCGAGACGAGATTCAGAGCCCTGATAGCCTTACCAGTTATGTCCTTTGATACTGCGTGGCTCCTATACCGTTGGATTCTCCCATAAACGTGACTTCTGTTTCCCCCAACCTTAGGTACCTTCGAGATACCTTAGTGGAGATCTGCTATGAATTGTTACAAACTCCTACCTTGCCTGTTCCAGTGGTGTCGCAAATGTACAGAGGCATGCGTGTATCGTCTCAACAGGTAGTTAAAATAGTTGCAAGGCACCCGGAAGTTCGTTGGCCTGAAGTGTGGAAAAATATACACGCAAGGCATCTTCCATCAAGAATACGATCGGCGTGGTTCGTTATAGTGCACCAAATACTGCTGACTCGAGTGAAACTTCATGACCTGTACATGGCAGACTCGTCATTATGTTTACTTTGTCACGTGCCTGAAAGTTTAGTTCATAAGCTTAGTGACTGCCGAATAACAGCTTCGTCCTGAAAATATGTTGCAAAACTCGTTAATGTAATCTGTCGTATAAATGAGAGGAATATTTCAATTGATCATTTACTGCTTCCAAATTTTAACTATTATCCACGACAGAAACAGAACAGTGTACAGTGGATACTGGGGGACTATGCTTGGTTTGCCTACACTTATCAGAACTCTGATTTTCACGAACAATTTGTGCATTACTTACGGCAAACTTCTCAAATGATGTCAGTAAACAAAAATAATAATTTCTATGCTAATTTATTAAATGTGCTGTATTCGCCAAGTTAGTATGTAATAACTTGTAACGGAATCATGAAATAATTAAAAAAAAAGTCGGTAACGCGTCTGACTACCATGCTCAAGGTCCCGGGTTCGATTCCCGGCCGGTTCAAATCCGGGAACCTTTCTAACGATGGAAGGAGCCCCGGCGCCCACCCAGCGTCGAATAACATGGGTACCTGGGGGAAACCCTGGGGGGTAAAGGCGGTCAGGGGCGTGGTGCTGATCAGATCACTCTCACTCATGACCGGATCAAGAAAGTGTGGGGCGTTACCCCAACACCCCCTATACGCCTTCAAGTCGTGGTGCTAAGCACAGTGGAACACTTTACTTTTTTTCACACTGATATTGAATGTTCATGAGTTCTGATAAATTTCAGATCTCGAAATATAACCAGATACCGCCTCGTGAATTTTAAGGATTATGTATCACAAATTATATAATCCCATAACTACTCACTGAAATATGTTTTTTTTTCTAAAAATAGGCACAGAAACGGCGCATTGGTAGCTTCGTTTCCTTGTAAACAAGAGGTCCCGGGTTTGATACCCGGTGGAGGCATATAGTGGTTCGGATCCCACTTTAAACTGTAGGTCCAGTAGAGATTATCCTTTATGTACACAGGTGGACTTAAAACAACAATTAAATTCAATTCTTTTTTTTAAAAAAAAAGATATCTAAATCACATTGCTCTTAAATACACATTAGTTCATTTTCCCAGAATAGGATAATTTATGTCCAATTCACGATTAAAATGTCTCAGTACAGTATAAAATATGTAAGTTATTAGGGTATATCATCGCGAGGACGTAGCTGCCACGGTGTTCCATACCAGGCAGATCATTCAATATGTGAAGTGATCCATTTCCTTGATAGCGTAGTGGTAATGTCGTCGTCTTAATCAAATGGTGCTAGATTCGATACACGACGGAGGCACATATTCGGATTTCACATACACTGTAGGTGAAGTACCGAATAACTTCTCTGTGTATAACGTAGACATATAACAAACTCAAGAACTAGTTCATATTACATGTTAAATATTTATTTTTACTATGGTTCTTGGATTAATTCATTGGTATTCTTTAGATAGTTCGATATTTTGCAAAGTTGAATACGTCATATTTGCAATGAGCAATAAGGTAATTCGTTTAAATCAAGCAATAACAACACCATTGTACTATAGCTCTTTTCCAGTCTTACGGCGAGCGCTCTATAAGCTGGCAATGGAAGTGGAGAGCGGGGAAGCGACCAATTCGCGCGATAAGAAACGCAGCTGTTTGTAGAACGAGGTTCACGTAGTACGCGTCGTCTTTTGGCGCCACTGCTGTTGTCTGGTTGGTCTGCGGCGTATTCCCAACTTCCCTAGCTAGACCTAGGACCGGCCGCCGTAAGAGTGGAAAAGATCTTTAGTAGCAACTAAAATATGCATTGTTCTCTCTCATGGTGTCAAGTATAGAATTAGCCACGCATCTCGCTGCTGTTGTTGAAGTCATATATAAGGATATTTATAGCTCGAACAATAAACGCCTGACAGGGGAAGTGAGTTCATAGAGAGACAAACGCAGCTGTAGTTACATCTTTTTGCATCATTGCTGTAAACCACTTGTTTTCTCCCCTTCCCTTCCGTTATGCGCCGCCTTGCCGCACAGATTCCCGAGAGAATATGTAGACGAATACTCGGAGGACGTAGTTCGGATTCCCATTTAAACTGTAGGTTTAGTCTCGATTACCCTAAAATAAACTCGTAAGCAAAGTTTGACTGTCAAGTATGAAGTGTAATCTAAGATAACTTTGTCTTGGGTAAGAAGATTGGGATCCGAACCACTATGTGCCTCCGCAGAGTACCAGGCACCTATTGATTACAAAGCGACGATGTTACCAGTATACTCCATGTTTGACAGGATTTCTTGAAAATCAGAAAGTCAGATACATGCAAAGGGCGTTAAAAAAGGCTTCGACTCCTGGTCTTTACGATTGCATACACCTTAACGAAATTCATCCACAAACTCTAAATGTGTAGAGAATTACTCGAATATTGATTTCATCCCAATGTTAATATAGATTGCTCTAGAGAAAGTGTTTTATACATGTGTTAGCTGATGTTGGACTTAGAGTACAGAAGCGTCCTAAATGCTGCGAATTGTTGCTCTCATGGGTGGAACTACAAGATTCAACATCCCATTTCCTTTGTTGTCCAGGAGGAAGAATTAGAGTTGCTGATAAGTTCAGGAAGTTAATTCTAAGCATGCTACGGCAACGATTTATTACCGTAATTCAATTACGCAAAGCCGTAACAGACCAAAAATTAAACGAGGGTGCATCCCGGAAAGAAACGAAAGGAGCAGAGAGTTTGTTGTTGCGCAGGCTGCGTTATGACTTGTAGTTTACACGCTTCCCGCGTTTAGGTGTGGTCTCGGAAACAACTCGCCTCAACTGCAACAAATCTCGCATTATCTCTCCCCCGGCACCAGTCTTCAGATTAAAAGACGTGGACTGTACTTCTGGGTAATACAATCCTCAAGATTAAACCTTCTACATTTAGAGCTCACGTGTTTACGAGGGCGCCTACAGCCAGCGCCCTCTAGTAATAGATACTGGCAATTATTCACCAACGCGATGCGAGTCGCCTACCTCCGCCAGGCGTCCTTGCTAACTTCTGATATTATTATTAGAATTCAAAGGCTTGTTTGTGAATTTTAATTAAACAATTCAAGGAGCTAGCAGAAGCGTCATCCTGGTAAACTTTAGCCGCTGATACTAAGTGTTTGTTGGTCCAATTAGAATTCGAATCGTGCAAGAACAATAAGGGATCTGCCTTCCTTTCATCCCCAAAGTATTATACACTACTGACACACAAGATTGCAGTCCAGGAACCAGCCTTGCACTGATAATAAACTTATTTGTGAATCGGTAATATTTTGGTGCACTTAAATTGAAAGAAAAAATCATCTGTATTAACTGTTAACGTACAAGTTAGATATAATTTAGAAATTGAAGAATATTTTAATAAAATTACCTTAGCAGTAGTTGATTTCTAAAAGCGTCTTTATATCAATATACGATGTTTAATTTAGAGAATAAATAATCTATATATTTCTGACAGTTAAAATTTAAGTATCTGTGCATAAATACTGCATTCATTGAAAATCATTTGACTCTGATAGGGCTGTAAGGGTGACTTTAGAAGGCCCCAAAAAGGAGGATGGACAAAAATAATGATTTCTATTTCTAAAAAAATCGATGATTTTTTTTTATATAGGATTTTTATTTAAATCGATACATTTAAGAAACAAGACGCTTAAAATTGCTTGTGTGTTTTGGAACCATACATGTAGATATAGACATATACGTAGATATATGTTTTTTTAAGAAAGGCTTCTGCTAGTAAACGACCCTGTAAAATATTTGAACAGTTTTGTTAAAGCAAATAAAAAATTACATGTATTAGATATACATTTTTCTGTGTCTGATACTACATTCATCAACCTACGAGTACTATGGTAATATGTATTGAGTGTTTTAATGAAACTATCAAATTTTCAGTAACTTTGCGTACTGAGAAAATAGTACAATCTGGATTCACTTTTTAAATTGTAACTTTCATATAATTTAAGCTGAATTTTGGCATTTCTTAATGTTAGGTAGCAAAATATCAGCTGCCATGTTTATTTACAGTTTAATAATAATGACACTATTTACGGTTTATCATGATTAGTACTTTTTATAATATTCATAAAAAGGTTTGCTATTTTTACCTATACAAAGTATTAAATTTTAAATCAATAGAAATTTAAGCATGCTTACAGTTTCAAAATTACATTTATTTTTGTTCTTTATCAGTACATGTATTTTGTTTCCTTTCTTTCCCTTTCTTAGAGGCTAAAAAACACTATTCAATGATTACGAGATTAATGTAATTTCACCAAAAGTGATTCTGATATATACAAAAACCTTATGTACATTATTTTATAAAATATTTATTTAAAGTGATTTAAATTAGTGATTTTTAAAATAAATCAACCTGATTTAAAGCAATCCACCTTGCCCTAAAGTCGTTCTTACATCCACGATAGAAGCTTCCTGCAGAGCAACAAGGCTCTGGCGTTTGGACCCAGTGCCAGAGTAAAACTCTGTGTGTTCGTGTTGTTCTGTGTTTGTCCTTATGGGCTGAGTTCTAGTTTACAGCCCCAGTCAGGTGGCCATATTTTTAGGAAACACATTTTTAAACACATTTTTATGAAGGAAAAACGGAACGGCAAAATGTAAACATAAAAGTGATATCTAATATAAAATAATAAATATTAAAACTCTTTCCCATAAATACTTGTATGAAAAATAAATAAGTAAGTACTATAATTGAATCGGCACATCAATCGGCGATAACTGCATCGGAACAAACCTTTAATATACACAGCGTTGCAGACAGGTGTGAATGACTGAATGATACTATTGAATGCCACAGTTCATAGTAACAGTAGAGAAGGTGTATTGTTGAAGTAATTCTATGATTATAAATCATTGCCACAAGGATGGGACATTCAGCGTCCCGTTTTACGTTATTCCATCTAAAACGGGACGTTTAGTAACCATAGACATTTTGTAGTCAGAAACAGGATAGATTTGTATTTTGACAGTAGTCTGTGACAGTATTAGTTTTAGAAAATGATTGAGAAAGTTTTAACGGACGTTTTGCTTTGGTTCTGTCTACCATTTTGTCTCACTTAATGAGCTTATCTCCATATTGCGTGACGGGCGAAAATAACCTACGGGCTACTGTGCGCATGATTTTAAAATCAATCAGTCTATCAATAAAATTTTGATAAGGTAGCAAGAGCAGAGCAATAGTGATGTAACTCTAATTCAGCTTGCCCAGCATTTTATAGACGTGTCCAATGCTCTACGGAGCTATAACAAACACGATTGTTCTCAATACATTGATTTAAAAATAATTCTTGAAGTCATTACTTTCGAAGTTTTTATTTTGTATGTTTCCATTTTGTGAATTTATTCCTGCCAATTTCCATATTGTTTTCTAATTTTGCCATTATGTATTGGAGGGTGCACTAAACCCTTATCCAGCGTGCGAATTAACTGGGTGGGGAGAATGCCGTGGATTTTCCCCGTGCCAAAAATTTTATCCACAAAAAGTAAAATTATTTTTGTCGTTGTCAGTAATGTTTTTTTCCCCTTCAAAGAAAATGAAGTTGATAGTATATAGTATGTAATATATTAACTATGTAACAAACACAACCAAGGAATCATTGGTGTCCTTTAATGGTTCAGTAATCAAATATTTCCCTGCCGAGAAGTATACAGCCTTGTGGATTCAAGGAGGACATCATTCTGCAGTGGCAAACCTCACCAAGCCAACAGCAACCTGTTTTCCACTTAAGGGTCCATGCCAAAGTGCTTACATTTTATATGTATTAAAGAGTTCCAAAGAAACTTGTAGGTAGATTAGAACTTGGCAACAGAAATTCGGTGTTACTATGTCGATATCTCTTCTAGGAGTTTTGGTTTTCTTACAATGTATATCGTCTCTGAATTATGTGTAAATGTTATAGCAAGATTCATTGGCCTAGGTTAAAACGAAGACTCTAAGGTACTTAGAACCGCAAGGCAATAGTTTAGTTAACCCCTTCCTTGCGGCGACGTTGAAGGGAAGTACGACAAAAATATCATCTATAAATAGATGCAACCGAAATTCGTGTCATCGTAAATCATGCAAAAACTAACTATAAAGAGATTGGCCGCAAAATGAAACTAACGAAGACGATCCTTATAGAGACACTGCCGTAAATAAACATTCTGTTAGGTAAGGTCAAAGGTAAGGTTCCCCCTGCATACAGCAAATGTGCCATGAAGGCACATTTCAGGGATTTGGTGCTAGGGCTCCACACCCCCCATACATATTCTCGATCTCGGCCATTTTGGAGGTGATGTGATCAGCAAGCACCATGTTCCGTGTGTCTTTACCTTCCAGGGTTACCCCCAGGTACACATTGATTTGATGCTGGGTGAGCCGCAGGGACACTTTATGCAGGGACTAGGCCCGTGAAATTCAGACGTCATAGCACCCACCACAGGAATCGAACGCGAGTCTCCCACATGACAGTCAGACACCCAACCAACTAGAACACCGCGGCTCCAATTCCATTTTAAAAATAATATTATTTCAGGAACTGACCAAATAGAGGTGTCTCTAAAAATGACTTGAACCATTAATTTCAAATACAGTTTATATATAGACGCTCCACAAAAATAGTACCAGCTTTGGAGAGTGTATATATAGCTCCGCTGTAGGGAATGGGTTAACTGACTTGTATACCCCTCCAAAAAGGCATCTCCCGAAATTAAATCACAAATATGACATTCTATAGGCAACCCTCCCAAAGAAATGAGCTGAATTCGCACAGTGCCCTTGTCAGCCTTCGGAGGATTTTAGAGGTAATTCAAGATGTAATGTTTCACGACACGTTGACTTGTCACGCGATACTTATTTTTTTATGTGCCCATTCAGATGAAAGCCAACAATCATTCTTAAATATCTTTCCTCTAGTTTTCCAGTATGGTTGTTATCCTCATCTACAACATGGCACTATGAAGTTTGGGTGAATGGAATTTTCTACACAAATAATCAAGTAAAAAAATCTAATACACTATTTTTATCTCGTGTAAAAAACGCATTGATAATTCTCTGTAACAGCAGAAACTCAAAGACAATATTTAATCTTCGTAATGCTCTCTGTCGTCATTACAGTAATACAAGAAATTATTATGTATCTTTATTGTACGTCGCCTTTCCGCCACTTTTGGTTCATCACCACTGTGAGGAAGATTCATTATCACTAGGGAACATATTGCAACTTTTTTCTGTATCCTGTATGCAATAAGGTTTTCTTTACTAATTTTGGTGCGAGGAATTGAGAGAAAATTTGTCTATCACATTAAATTTCCGAGATATAGAGGGTGTCCCAAAAGTCAAGGAACCGAGAGTTTGAATGTTCTTAACTTTTGTACAAGAAACAATAGAGAAGTGAACCTTGTATTATTTATTTACTTTATCTATATGGATATTTTATAAACATGAAACACGAAAATAATTCTCTGCATGAACGTTCAGTATGGAATAAAATCTTGTAAGGATTTAAAAATATACTATTGTACGAAGGAAAGAAAATTATGGATAAAAGACAGATATCGAGTCGCTTGCAATAATTTTTGATGTGTGTCGATTGTCTGTATGGGTATTTATTGATTGATAAAAGAGCGATGTATTTTTGTGCATTCTATGCAAAGAAAGAATAAAATAAAGTAAAGTTCCCCGTGCATGTAGTACCGTGCAATGAAATCATATTAGGGCATGTGGGAGTAATTCTGTGATTTATAGACGATTTATGGGGTTAATTATGACATATTCATAAAAAAGTTATGTTTTCATAAAATAAATTACAAACTGTACTGGCAACATTGGTCGTGTCAGGTGCGCCGACATCTGGCGATTTTATTCAATTCATTTCCAGATGAAATAAAATATTTGAAATTTATCGTGTAATCTACCTATATTTTTGTAACACTTTGTTTAATATTTGAAAGAACTTTCCTGATCACAAGAAATGTTCAATTCCACTGTTGTGGATAGCGATTTAAGCATTGGGAATCCCTCACTATGTGGCACCGACTTCAAAGCAAAGTTCTCATCGGCACATACACATGCTTTTATTCTTCGAGAAATAGCCACTCATTACAGTGAGACAAAAATAACAATCTATCACGTGGTCCCTTGGTCCAGGCTATATAATAGATACATCAAAAAGCATTGAATGAATACCATTCAACAAATCTCTTAGCGTAACAGCACAGCTATGACATGCGCCATCTGGATTCATGACATGGGAGGCCGTGATCTCCCAACGACAACCAAAGACAATCTGCGATGTTTTTACGTTGCAATTTTGGATAGCATTAGTCAGAAATGTAGCAGAATGTGTTAGGATGATATACACAGGTAAGGGATTATTTCAGTCGAAATAGTTTATCACAGCAGAGTCCACTGTGTCACTGCACAAATCAAACGCTGTAAACTGCTTGCTCATGTATTACGATATTTAACAATAGGTATATTTAATTGTAGCAAACAGAGTTACAATTAACCTCACATACCAACACATAAGACACGACTCAATGTATACATGACGATTTGGCACGCAAACAGTTTGCAATGTATCCAGATTACAAGAAAAGTGGAATTCAGAGGGTCATACATTACCAATGTTATATAGCAAATATGACGTAATGCGTATCTCAAAAATGATACGTGAGAAAATGAGGAAAATGAGAGGTAAATCCGAAATCAACAGCCGAAATTTGTTCGGAACACATATTAGCTAAAATGATACAATTTGGCTACTCCCTAGTGTTACCATATGTAGTTGATGAAGTGAAACTCTAACAGCATCACCCTTGTGCTGACTGGGATTGAAACCAGCTATCTCTGTTGGTGATATCGTAAACGTGCTAGGCCATCGATGTAGCTGGAATATTCAAGCTCAACCTTATTCAGTTCGCATTTATTGTTATCGGTAATTAATGTCCACAATTCTGTCCCTATTTCCAAAATACTTTGAATATTATCCTCTCCAAAGTAAGGAATGGCGCAAACACAGGGCGGTCATTCTCCTCCGCCTCCAACCTTTCAAGGAAATCAATTCTGGGGGGGGGGGGGGTAAACATTTCCAATAATGGAACATTTCCAAATTTCACTCTTAATTACGAACTAAGGTAAATTTTTATACAAATCTGTTAGGTTGGTACAACTGACAAGCCAGACGTTGCAGTTTTATCCAGATCACCTGCGGAGGATTAGCAAGGTTGATTGTCATTGACAGTTTCCTGTGTGCAATGACTGTTCGAGAAAGGTTAGTAACTTCTGAACTATTAATTTATATTTTTTAATTGTTTTATTGTATTTTTGGTAGAATAGAATAGAATAGAATAGAATGGTATTTATTTAAGCAGGCGTGTTTCGGCCTCGTGGCCCGTTCTTACAACCAACCCTTGTCAAAGATACAATAAATGAATAGAAACATAGACAAAAAATCGTCATGAATTCATGATAATAGAGTAAAGATAATATAAAGATTATACAATAACAAAATGATACATTGAATTGATAAGTATAACAGATAAGTAATAAGTCTTCAGTAGTTCATTGTGTGTGTGTGCGGGGGGGGGGGGGGGTGTTAGGTATGCATTGTGTGATGTGTAAGTGCAGGTGCAATTGTTTACATATGAAGGTTAATGTAGTTGTTGAGACAATAGTAAGTTCTTTAGTTGTTTCTTAAAACTTTGATGGCAAATAATGTTAGTCAATGGTGCAGGCAGTTTGTTCCATTCCCTTATCCCTGTAACAATGAAGGACTTGTTATAGGTGGCGTTTTTATGTCTGGGGAATTTTAGATTGTGTTTATTGCGGATATTATGTTCGACCGAAGTTCTACGAGAGCAGATCTTATCGAATAAGTATACATTGAAGAATGCAGAACTTACTTTTAAGTATTGTGTTGCTTATCAGCACAGGTAGCTGTTAAATTTCAATGTTCCAATTATGACGGTTATTGTCATATGGCACCATAAGGTAAATACGATGTGATGAATGTTGAGAACATTTAGATATTCAACGCACATCCATAAACCTGTACAATACGAATTTCAGAGAATTCACGATAGATGGAGCGTAACTCCTGTAAAGTATACTTTTCATCACGTCAATTGCAGATAATAACGCTAGATGGCACCATTTGAAAGTCATTATAAATTGTAAAATTCTTAAATCACATTTTACGTGAATGTTATATTGAAGTTAAACTCAAAGTCATTCTTTTATAAACGCCTTTGTAACAAATTTTGATCTATTGTTGTTGAAGATCGCATTGTCATAAAACTTACCGCCAAAAAGTTTGCTATCGCTATGCACAAGGACATTTTGATGTGACGGTGGCTGCACGCAAGGACAATTTGCAGTGATGGCGATAACCTATAAAACTTACAGCGCGATATTCTCCATGCTATCGCATAAAAAAAGATAGAAAGTTTGTTCAAACATTTATTGCAAAAATATCTTTGACTCATACTTCTGCAAGTATTGTGATATAATATAACTATATAAACTGACAAGTTACCCGAGTTAATTCTGTTGTACACAAAAGGACGGTGGGAAGGAGTAAAAGAAGAGGAAGAAAAAGCGGGAGAGGACTGGAAAAAAATGGAGCGAAAGGAGCATTGTGGTGAAGAGAGGAGATAATATATTTCCGTGAATTTTCGGTGGTCACACATTTGCGAGACAAGAAGTGAGTTTTGTTTCCATACCGGTAATGGACGAGGAATGTCTGCAGGAGTTGGAGAACGATGATGCGTAAGTTGTATGATGAAAATATCGTACCTAAACAGTCCGCAGAGGGACAGTGGCATGGCATCTTTTCCCGGCTTCACAAGGTAAGCTGTCGTTTTCCAAACATTTCTGCATGAGCTCATGTCGTCGCAAAGTGGGTGGATCTACCGAATTAACATTGTATGAAAATGCATGCGTTCGTGTGAAGCGTGTGTCGCAGGATTATTTACACAAAAAATCGTGTGGAACCTCATGGTGGATATTAACTGACAGGTGACGCTTTCATTATTTGGTTCAAGTACACATTTATAAAGAAACAAGAATCTTATATATTTCTATATATTATAGTTGAACTTTGTACCGTATGTTAATACATTAAAAACCATAAATGGTTAAGGAATTATGGTAATTTAAAATTTTATTTGGGGTAGTTGATCCTACCGGCAAATTTCCTCCCACCTGCGCTTTCAGGCGCTGCGAGTGTGACCTGTGGGGCGCTACCTGCAAAATAGGGAAAATACTGGTTGGAGTTTTCAGGTCTCCTGGAGCGTCACATAAAGATTCATGAGACTCAGGGTGGAACGTTTGCTGCTGGGGAAAGATCAAAACAAATAAGTTTGAAAAAAAAGGTCAAAATAAATAAGTTGGAATTAAGTTCCATTTGTTGTTCGTTTAAACTTGTCTTATTAAGATAGTTTGGAAGGGGTAATTCAAATTAGTAAAGGTTAAGTATAGGAAACGAATATGGGAACAGAACAGGAGCCTGTGATTCTGGACACCTTGCTTTCGTTTATTAAAGAAAGTAGTCAGGCGTCCAGAGAAAACACAGAGCTAATGAAATCTGAGTTGTTATTTCATACCAGTGAATTGGTTGGTAAACTTCAAATGGATTTATCTCTAACCAATAAATCCATGTTGGAGTTAAAACAGGACACTACGAAGACAAGTGAAGGTCTTCAGGGGCTTGCATTGTCAGTACCCCAGTACAGGATTGAATGCATGAGTAGAGCCGAGAGATTAGAGAAGAAGCATGAGGGGTTGGCTAAAAAAC
The DNA here is from genome assembly GCF_977018435.1 of Lepisma saccharinum. Lineage (NCBI taxonomy): Eukaryota > Metazoa > Arthropoda > Insecta > Zygentoma > Lepismatidae > Lepisma > Lepisma saccharinum. Next base: position 20,022,023 of record NC_139255.1, read on the forward strand.
TAGACTCGGAAGTACAGGGTGTGCAGCAGGCAATACGACAGTTAAAAATTGGATAATGAAAATAGTTTTAAATTGTTGGAAGAACAGTTTGTGGAGAAAGTGATGGATAGAGTAGTAGTAAGGAAGACTCCGTCGGTTCGGATTGCTGAAGGAAAGAAGGTAGTAAAGGCTGTTAGTGATAGTGACTTAACCGTAGTCAAGAAGGAAGTTTTTTCATCGGTTCAGGGGACTCAGAGGAGTTCGTTGTACATGGTTGAGGATATTGCTGCAGGGGTGAATAGTTTACCGGCTGATGTTGTGTTAACATTAAGATCGATGGAAAGTTCTTTGGCAAAGTTCAATGGGGTCTTGGCTAGGTGGGAGTCTAGGGGCTCTGATCGGGATCTCGTAAAGCCAAATGCTGATGGGATCGAAGTAAGGCGGGTTGGTTATCATTGCTCTGAGTCGGGGGCGTTAAGGAAGCATGGTGTAGACAAAGCCACTTCTACTGAAGAATCAGATGGAGATTCTGCACTTAGATGTTCAAAATTCAACAACTTCAAGTCCACTCAGCCTGAAACTGTAGATTCCTTAAGTGAGGCAGATAGGTCGGGGGATTGCTATCTGTCGTCAAAGAAGAAGAGTTACATTAAGACCAGGCATGGGAAGGCAAAAAAATGAAAGGATTGCAAGGATTAGTAGAACTTCAGACAAAGGTAATAAAGGATAATCCAGTTCGCTCTAACACTAACGATATTAATAGAAATACTCAAGCGAAAGTCTTTAGTATAAAACCTCAGGACTTAATGAAATTTCCAAAATTCAGTGGGTTAATAACTACAGTAACTCCATCCGAATTTCTGGAGAAGGTTGAGGAGCTGCTAGAGCTTTATGGGGTAGAGGAAGGGCAATACATAAAGTATGTCCCAAAATTGTTAACAGAAAGCGCCAAACTTTGGTTTGCGGAACGGAAGGATCGCGTTACAACATATGATCTTTTCAAGAAAGAATTCATAAACTACTATGAGAGTTCTAGGTGGAAATGTTCATGTTTGGCTAAAATTCTGAATGCGCCATATGTCAAGACCTCGGAGGAGAGTGTCTTACAGTTTTTCTCAAAAACCTTTAAACTCCTGCGTACGATCCAACCTAAAGCCGAAGAGTCGCAGATTATTGCGCAAATGGGCATTCTTCTACCTTATAAACTAAAAGAGCACTTTGTAATGCAGGACATATCGTCGTTCTTGGAGGCAATTCATGTTATTGAAAACTTTTGAGTCGCTAAAGGAAGTATCAGTAAAAAGGGATTGGCCTTCTTCTCCTAAGGTTAAGGGTCAAAGGGGCGGAGTAAATATGGTGGCGTTAGGTTCACCTAGCTCTGAAGAAAAGAACCTGGGGGAAAACCAATTGCCAAGTAGTCCTCCTTCAGATGGGGAAAGGCTGAGGTATCGAAGTCCAAGGTCCAAATTTAAACAAGGTGTCCACATCAAATAACAAGTCGTTGGGAAACGAGTTACCCCTCACGTTGTAGGAGATGATGTGAGGTCGGTAAATATAGATCCTCCCAAAAGCACAAGTGCTTCAGTGTCTACTAGTATAGGTTCAGATGCTTTAACTAAATCTCACTCATTGTTACCATTGTTGGAAAATAAACAACTGGTAGGGGACAGCATGTTGCTAAGGTTAGCTCAAAATCATACTGGTTGGATTAATGATCAGTGGTCAAACTGCTGAACAGTTAAACGAAAGACTTCGATATTGTCAAAAGTTGTCTGACTCGGTAGTTATATTAATTGGGACAAATGATATTCTCAAGTTTAGGTCTGAAGAAGCTATTAAGCAAAGTTTGTTGCAGACGTTGGATCTTTTGTCTGAAAGAACAAAGGAAATACATTGGCTAACGATACCTCCACTGTCACGGATTATGCGCGACAAAGGTACCAGTGTGTGGAGAAAGTGGCAGAGCATCAATGAGCTTATTATGTCGTTCCATAATGCAAAAAATGTTAGAGTAGTTGACATTGTGCCTTTGTTCTTCACAGAGCAAAATGAAATTCGGGGTGGTTTGTATGAAGAATATTTAGGGAATCCCTCGCGAGGCAAGATCGATAAAATTCATTGGAACAGAACAGGAATGGCCCGGGTGGTGGACCATCTTCGAAGTAGGGGTGTATTTAACGTTTTGGGCCGTACTAATTTGAAACAAGCGTCCCAACTCGTGGTTGAAGTTGAGATCCATGCGATTGAAGAATTGCTAGTAAATTGGAAGGAAACGTCGAGGTCGGAAAACCGACCAAGGACCCTTACCAACGGGCATCTGCCATATTATTTGTAAATATAGAGGAGGGTATTGATGAGTTTGATCTGGGGGAGTCAATAAATTCTATACCGCCAATTAATACTAGTAATCAAAGATGTGAATCTGCAATGATCAATGTTTCTATTATGGGTGAACCGTTCGTAGCCCTCTGTGATAGTGGTGCGGAACTGAGCCTCCTAGCTTACGACACATGGAAATTGATATCATCGTCGGTCTCGCGGCCTAGGTTGTAGTCGGCGTCAAGTATTAAGTTAATTGATTATTCGGGCACGAAGTCTAAATCGGTAGAGGGTATTACGCGATTGAATGTCAATTTAGGGAGTTATGAATTTTATGTGCAATTTGTGGTTGTAAAAAAACTGAATGTACCCATCATATTAGGATTAGATGTTATTTACGGTATACATGGGGAATTGAACTTCGATGTTGAGGTTTTGTTTTACCAAACTCCAAATGGTAGGACACTTTGGAAGTTCACTCCACTTGCTGACATAATGTGCAATGAGCAAGATTTGTCAGTTGCCAACATGTCCTCTGTGGCTTAGACTTCGGACCTTGAGCGATCAAACTTTGAAAATAAAATAAACGCCTCTTTAGTTGAAGGTAGAAAATTAGATTCGCGTTTGATCGATGTACTCTATGACTTCCAGCTGATGTTTACTGATAAACCGGGTTTATGTACCGAATACGTGCATCGGATGGAAGTAGACACAGACGAACCAATTGTGGCACGAAATTATCCTATCCCATATGCCTATAGGGATAAGGTAAAGCAACAACTGAATGTAATGTTGGCTTGGGGGGTAATTGAACTTTCTGTTTCAGAACATCGTTCGCCTCTGCTAGTTGTGCCAAAACCCAACGGGGATATTCGTCTATGTGTCGTCTGAAGAAAGTAAACTCCCACGTGAAACAGATGCAACTTGCTCCCATGAGAATTAATGACTTGTTGACGTCGTTCATTGGCTGCAAGTACTTCACCTCACTTGACTTGGGAAATGCGTATTGGCAAGTTCCTCTTCATGAAAGTAGTCGTAAGTATACGGCCTTTGCCTTTGAAGGAATTTTGTACAAATTTAAGAGAGTAGTTTTTGGATCAGTGAATGGCACGGCCATATTTGTTGATGTCATGAATCGGGTCCTTGGATCATTTATGGATTTTGTAGTAGTGTACGTCGATGACATTATTATCCGATCAAAAGACTTCGAATCGCACATGAAGCATGTAGGTTTGGTATTGGAAAGGTTGCAGCGGGCAGGATTTACCTTAAAATTATAGAAATGCAAGTTTTCCGTACAGGAGTTTAAATTTCTGGGACACATAGTCACTACCTGTGGCTTTAAAAAAGATCCTATGTACGTGGAAAGTATAGTCCAGCTACGCAAACCTGAAAACTTGAAACAGCTTCAGCGATTGTTGGGATGTTTTAATTGGTTGTCTAAGTATATACCCAATTATGCACTTGTGGCTCACCCTTTATACGAGTTGCTGAAACAAAAGACCAAGTGGCATTGGACTATGGAAGCGGATAAGGCACTCAAGATGTTAAAGGCTTTGGTCGTCCAAGAGGTCACTCTGAGCTATCCCAACTTTGAAATAACATTTTTTATTCAAACAGACGCCTCCCTGATTGGGGTAGGTGGTTACTGTTATCAGCTTATTGACGGTAACGTCAAACCCGTAGGTTTTGTCAGCCGACTGCTGAAGTCCTATGAGAAATCGTACACTTCCACCGAAATAGAAGTATTAGATATTTTGTATACAACTGATAAATTTTCCTCCTTCCTAAAAGGCAGACAGTTTGTTGTAGTTTCCTACCATAAGTCCCTCACCTGGTTAGAATCAGCACATTCTTGGAATGCCAGGCTGACGAGGTGGTTTATCCAAATTCAACAGTATTCTTTCGTTGTTCAATATTGTAAAGGCGTAGACAATATTTTGGCAGACACCCTTAGTAGGAGCTTTCCTGACATTTCTGATTGACAATTTATGATAAATGTATCTGCTTGTGCACAAACAGATCAGGAAGTGTTAACGAAAGAAAAGTTGATAAGTTTACAGAGTCAAGATGACAAGTTATCAGAGATCATTGACAACCTGATGGGAACAAGACAGAAAGTCCAACCTCGTTCGAGATCGTGGAGTCAAACGTATTGTTTGAGGAATGATGTTCTCTATATCAAGGACTTTCATGATAACTCGCGTTTGAGGATTTGCGTCCCAGTCAAATTAATCGGTAAGATTTTAATAGCTTGTCATGATGATAAAGGATACTTTGGGGTGGCCAAAACTTTAGCTCAAATTTATCGCACTTTCTATTGGAGTGGAATGAAGACTGACATAAAATCATACATAAAAAATTGTGATCTTTGCTATGAATTCTTGGAGGGTACATCTGACTTACACTCCCGTGTATCACCCGAGCTCAAATTTGGTTGAGCGTTACCATTCAGAATTAAATCGTCTAATGAGGGTGCTCTGATCTTCGAATCATACCAAGTGACCAGAAAAGGTGCCGGAAGCATTGAAATTGTTGAATGGATCTGTTTCGTCACAGACAGGTTATTCTCCGGCTGAGCTAAGATTAAACATGCCCATGCGTCTGATTGACATGCCACCTGTAGTTGCCCAGGATACTAAAGTCACATGGGATGACAAATTAGTAATGGCCAATCTGTCTAGTCACGATAATAGGCGGGGTAAGTTGACAAAGTTTAATGCCAAGGAGAATGGTAAACCAGTGATTAAAGAGGGCACCTTGGTCTTTGTAAAAAATCAAACGTTGAGCTGTTTGGGGGATAATGTGATTTAAAAATATTGTGCACTCTTTCTTGGTCTATATCGTTGTGTAAAAAACAACAAAGATTATAAGCTATGTACGTTGATAGATTGTATCACAGGGGAACAAATAGTTGACCAATCCGTTCAGAACTGCAAATTGTGGAATTGCTCAGAGGACAAGTTGGTGGTTTGGAAGAATAAGTTGAGGGGCTTAAATTTAGGGAATGTGGAGCAGTGGCTGAAGCAACTTGAGGTTGCTGATGAGCGAGAAGCTTCCGGCAAGGGGAATCAAAGAAGGTTGTGGGAAGAGAGGTTTAAGGATTGGTTAATTCTCGTGTGGGTTAAGTGAGAATTAGTCTGCCGCGGGCCAGGTGGTCAAGTGGATGCAATTCTGCGGCGAACCAGCAAACGAAATAAAAAACCTGAGATTTTCCTTCATTCTTTCTAATATGTTGAATTACAATCACAATCCGAATACGCCCCCAGGGAGTCTTCCTTTCTAAAACAAATGATACTTTATAACGTTCATAAGTCTCAGACGGAATGCAACTTTTCAGGAACGAAATACAAATGTATGTGAATATACAAGAAGGAACTAGTCAATTCGGTATAGCGTGGCGGGGGCCTGGAGCGTAAAGTGATCCTGTACTGGAATGTTGGGCACCTGTTGCAAGGCTCGGAGTTTCTCCTTCATGTAGAATAAAAGAATCATCCAGAAGATGATTAGAATTGTATATAGTGTATATAAGTGAATGAATCTGTAACTATGTGACTGTTTAAGGACAAGGATATGTATTTATGATTTGTCAAATAGTATTAACCAAACCTAAAAATTGATAATATGTTACTGGTCTGTGGCAAGGGTTAGCCCCTTGTTGGACGCCAAATATGACGGTTATTGTCATATGGCACCATAAGGTAAATACGATGTGATGAATGTTGAGAACATTTAGATATTCAACGCACATCCATAAACCTGTACAATACGAATTTCAGAGAATTCACGATAGATGGAGCGTAACTCCTGTAAAGTATACTTTTCATCACGTCAATTGCAGATAATAACGCTAGATGGCACCATTTGAAAGTCATTATAAATTGTAAAATTCTTAAATCACATTTTACGTGAATGTTATATTGAAGTTAAACTCAAAGTCATTCTTTTATAAACGCCTTTGTAACAAATTTTGATCTATTGTTGTTGAAGATCGCATTGTCATAAAACTTACCGCCAAAAAGTTTGCTATCGCTATGCACAAGGACATTTTGATGTGACGGTGGCTGCACGCAAGGACAATTTGCAGTGATGGCGATAACCTATAAAACTTACAGCGCGATATTCTCCATGCTATCGCATAAATAAAGATAGAAAGTTTGTTCAAACATTTATTGCAAAAATATCTTTGACGCATACTTCTGCAAGTATTGTGATATAATATAGCTATATAAACTGACAAGTTACCCGAGTTAATTCTGTTGTACACAAAAGGACGGTGGGAAGGAGTAAAAGAAGAGGAAGAAAAAGCGGGAGAGGACTGGAAAAAAATGGAGCGAAAGGAGCATTGTGGTGAAGAGAGGAGATAATATATTTCCGTGAATTTTCGGTGGTCACACATTTGCGAGACAAGAAGTGAGTTTTGTTTCCATACCGGTAATGGACGAGGAATGTCTGCAGGAGTTGGAGAACGATGATGCGTAAGTTGTATGATGAAAATATCGTACCTAAACAGTCCGCAGAGGGACAGTGGCATGGCATCTTTTCCCGGCTTCACAAGGTAAGCTGTCGTTTTCCAAACATTTCTGCATGAGCTCATGTCGTCGCAAAGTGGGTGGATCTACCGAATTAACATTGTATGAAAATGCATGCGTTCGTGTGAAGCGTGTGTCGCAGGATTATTTACACAAAAAATCGTGTGGAACCTCATGGTGGATATTAACTGACAGGTGACGCTTTCATTATTTGGTTCAAGTACACATTTATAAAGAAACAAGAATCTTATATATTTCTATATATTATAGTTGAACTTTGTACCGTATGTTAATACATTAAAAACCATAAATGGTTAAGGAATTATGGTAATTTAAATTTTTATTTGGGGTAGTTGATCCTACCGGCAAATTTCCTCCCACCTGCGAGTGTGACCTGTGGGGGGCTACCTGCAAAATAGGGAAAATACTGGTTGGAGTTATCAGGTCTCCTGGAGCGTCACACAATATTGGAACAATGGGCACAAATGGGTACATGAAGTCTGTAGTTTGCTTGTTTCATTATTGGATCAACGTGCGAGAATTGCCCCATGAGATTCTATTATCTACATTACATTACATGTGTCTATTATTACAAACTGCAGTATATAACAATATTGATTCACATTCACACACAAACGTAGGCTACATGCATATAAATTTATATATATATATATATATATATATATATAGCAATTTGCGAATACGAGTACAGGAAAAGTGAATTGTATAATGCAAATATTTTTTTCCTTTGTTTCAGACTGACTGTTGAAGAGATTTTCAGCATACTTGCGTCGGAACAAGACATACTTTCTGCCGATGTTGTCATAACGACCCCAGAAAATGCTGAAGATTCTGGGGAAGAGAGTGGTGATGAAGATGAAGCAAATATTGACCATCTGCCCGGAAGGCAGCTTGCTGATGAAGCAGAAACGTCAACCATAGTGAAGCCAGATGGAGAAGTAGGAAATGAATTAATTGGGAATTATTGTGATGAGAAATAAATTGCCTGTAGTTCTGAAACGAGTCAGGTGGGAAGTAAGTCTATTTCTAAACCTCACCTCCAGCTATTAGTTACAAAATCTAATTGTAATATTCCAAGTAGAAAATGGACCAATAACTACTTGCCAGTACAAAAAGAAAGGGAATGGGAGTTAAACGCTTACCTTTGAGAGAATGACTACAACCCTGTTGAGTTGTTTGAACTCTTCTATGACAACGGCGTACTTACCATGTTTCGTGACATAACAAACCTATACCTTCCAAAAAGGTAATCCAAACTTGAATGTGACGGTTGAATAATTGAAAGTATTTTTTTGCCCTTTTGCTGGTTTCTGGGTACTGCCTGGTTCTAACACTTAGAATGTACTGGGAACAAAACGATGATTGCCACAACAAAGCTATTTCTGATGCAATGTCCAGGAATAGATTCATACATGAACCTATTATGGTAATAATGTGTAACCTGCATGTTTGTGATAATTGTAATCTTGAAGAAAATAATACGTTTGCAGAGATATACCCTCTTTGGAAGACTTTGAACTGCAAGTGGAAGAAATTCTATCATGGTGATGCTAATGTTGCGGTATGAAGCAATGATACCATATTATGGCAGACACGGAACAAAGCAGCATTTGCATTGCAAACCAATGGCTTCAAAACATGGTGTTCTTGTTCCAGTATCGGCTATCTAATTCAGAGTATCCCTTATCAAGGGGCTAGCACAGGAGACACTAATCCAAACCTTGGAGTAGATGGTTCAGTGGTAATGGATTTAGTGAATATGCTACCATGTGACCGAAATTATAACATATTTTTTGATAATATCTTCACGTCTATTCCTCTACTTGATGAGTTAAAAGGCACTGGCTGTAATGCTACTGGTAATATTCGCTCAAACAGTGTTCGAAGCTCCACTTCCTGATGTGAAAATTTCAGCAAAAAAGCCAAGAGGGAGTTCCGATCAAGTAACTAATCTTTAATTCGGGGTAACTGTTGTTGTTACTGTAGCCTTTACTCAAGCAGGTGTTTTGCGATTAGGGAAAGTAAAAGGATGGAACTGTGCTGCGAGGAAAAAGATCCAAATTGACCAGCCTTTCTGTGTAGCACTCTACAATCAGTGCATGGGTGGAGTAGATCGCTTGGATGAGAATATCGCAAAATACGTGTCAAGAAATGGCACTGGCAGTTGATGGTTTTTCCACTCAATGCATGTGTAAACAACAAATGGTTACTTTACCGATGAACAGAGAACTACAAGGCAGAACCACTGGATATACTGGCATTCACGCGAAGAATTGCACAATGCTATCTATCTATTTAGTATGGTACCAGCAGCGTTTGTCTTTTGGAAGACCGATGTCAAATCAGGTTCGTGCAGTGGATAAGAGAATCACCAGTGAAGTCAGATTTGACAAAGAGGGGCATTTTATTAACAAATCACACAATCAAACAACGTGAGGCAACTGCAAAAAGAACACAACTACGAAATGTGCGAAGTGTAATGTTTCGTTACATACAAAGTGTAATATTCCATTCTATCAACAATAGGCTGATTATGACTTGTAACCTGTGGTTTATTTTTCAGTGCAGTTGTGAATAATACAATAGAATATGTCCGAATGAGTATTTTATCAATGCGTATTTTTCTTCAGTACTATAGAACAATAACAGTGCCTGTGCATGGACAAAAGTTGTTAAACTTTGTACATTTGTTTTGCAAGATACATGAGTATAATTGTATTTTACTTGTGATGGATATGTATTTTGAATAATACAGTGCGTCCATTTCGATCTTCAGCCGAGAAATCGGGAGAAGCGTGGCGGGCGGCGCTGGCGGAGATGCCGACATTTGCGGCCTGTAATGCCTGCTTATTTTTATGGACATATGCAGACATTTATATAAATATTGCAAAACGAGCACTAACCTGTGTTATAATTTATCATCTGTAATTCATCCAAGTTCTGCCCTTATATACACAAAAAAAATAGGCTTTAAAAAACAATGTAAAGAGCCACAGATAATAAAACATTTTAATCATAGTTTTGACCACTAACGTCCTGCTTAAGTTTATATCCTTGAAAGAGTTTTGTGTCGATGGGGATCGTTTGGAGGTTTCGAATGTGTAACACTGTATCAAGATTACGCTGTAGACGAAACCGTTAAAAGTCAATGGTGTTCGTGTGCTCCGAGCTCGAGTTTTTTGTTCCTTCGCGACAGAGCTGTGAATATAGTGGCGAGCAGATGTAAACCAAGAGCGTGTTAATTTCGTACTGTGCGCAAGAGTGTTATTATTGGTTACTTGCCGTTACTTGTTTGTGTTATTGCAGTGTGTATGTGTGTTGTGTCACTAAGAGGAAAGGAATGCCAGCCGCAGGGTTCACGTTACGAGGGGGGCTGATAAGTTCTCGGCACGACCTAGAAGGACTTTAGCTACAGGCACGAAAGTTTCAGGCTATTCAACGTATTCTCCCCGAAAGTCTACACACTTGGCACTTGGTGGATATCAGTTTGAACAACTCTTATAACACAGGTTAAAGTAAAAAAAGTAAAAAAAAAGTAAAGTGTTCCCCTGTGCATAGCACCACGCCATGAAGGCGTATAGGGGGTGTGGGGGTAACACCCCACACTTTCTTGATCCGGTCGTGAGTGGGAATGATGTGATCAGCATCACGCCCCTGACCGCCTTTACCCCCCAGGGTTTCCCCCAGGTACCCATGTTATTCGACGCTGGGTGGGCGCCGGGGCCGCTTCCTACGTTAGAAAAGTTCCCGGATTTGAACCGGCCGGGGATCGAACCCGGGACCTTTAGCATGGTAGTCAGACGCGTTACCGACTGAGCCACCGCGGCCACTCTTATAACACAGGTTAGTGCTCGTTTTGCAATATTTATATAAATGTCTGCATATATCTATAAAAATAAGCGGGCATTACAGGCCGCAAATGTCGGCATCTCCGCCAGCGCCGCCCGCCACGCTTCTCCCGATCTCTCGGCTGAAGATCGAAATGGACGCACGGTACAATAGAATATGTTTGAACGAGTATTTTTATGATTCCCTGTTTTCAATATAGACTTTAGACTTTAGACTATAGTTCTTACATTTTTTACATGTTTGCAGATACATGTATTTTACTTGTATTGGATATGTATTTCAATGTATTGTACTTCATTAAAATATTTAACCTCATTAGTGTATTGAAGGCAAATAAAATATTTAATATGGTATACTTTTGTTCGTGATATATGAAGTATGAAAATCACTTACCCCTCTCGGGCCCGTTGTTCCAATATTGGAACATGAATAAATTCAAGGTCACTGAAATGCGAGCTCCGAAATTTCATATATATGGCTTCATTTTGTGCACTAGTACTTGTTTATGCATGAATCACAGCAAAATTTGACAACAAAAATGGGTTTAAATAGATTAACGGCTAAGGGCGAATTCAGGGGGATCGACCCCTCCCCCTTGGTTTCAAATTTTATGCAAATAAAAATACATTTGGTAAAACTTTCTTGCTCGCTTCGCTCGCATTCTCTGCTTTTCTTAGTTTCATCAAGTTCAGAGCCGTAGCTATGGGGCGGCGGGAGTCGGACTTGGGCGCCGAACAATCTAAATGAAAAAGTTGTAAAAGAGAGAATGTTATGGCTCCACGTACAATTATTTGAACTCTATTAAACCAATATTGTTTTCAGTTTGCAAAAAATTGGATCTAAAAATTTTCTTGATCGCTTCGCTCGCTTTGCATTGGAAATTACTAGAGCAAGAAATAAGACTTATCTTCATTGATTTTGTATCAAATGCATGGACATGTATCACGCCGAAGGTGTGACTCGAACCCAGGACCCCGTGCGTTATAAATCAATAAGCTAATCACGTCGTCAAGGGATCCGACCAAAGAGCTGGCTGGAAGTTTTCTTCTTACAAGCAGATTAAGCCATCTACCGTTAGTGGAGTTGCAAAGCGCGGCTGTGACAAGGCATTAGGCCGGAAGAATATGAAATAGGGTAATATCAGCCTTATACACAATATAGCGAGTAACGGCAGATAGAGCGTGCCCAACGACTTTAACGATCGAAAGTTTGAATTCCCTCTAAATAGTCCGCGTGAGAATATCCCGCTCTCAGTTGCTTTCAGTTTTACCTCGGAAGTAGTAATTGCTATAGAGTTCCATTATTGTTACGAAAGAAACAGAAAGGAAAGAGTTGCCGTCGGAAAGATATTGTTAGAATGCCGGGATTACGCTAGTGTTAGGAGAACGGGGTTACGCTCTCTAGAACGTTTTATTTCAGGGTAGGACCTCATCCGTTAGTACAAGCGAAGAAGACCACCTCTCCAGAACTCCATGTCCTCGCCCTGCTTGTCCAGTCAGTAGAAGTGTCATATTAAATGATGTACGGTTAACCTTCATTCCTCAAGGGGTTTTACCCCGTTACTTCTATAGAAGTCCCTCTCGCAATAGAGTGGCTTAGGTTGGCATAGTCTGAACTACGATCCCTCCTAAAGCCGTTGGGCTTTTACACAATCAATTGTTTGCAGGAAAGAGAGAGTGCACATTTGAAAGAAAATTTATGTAATTTAGTGTTACACATGTTGCGTGTTTACCTTATCATCTTACGTCGCTCCATGTTACATATGTGTAAAACATATGTAGTACATGAAAGTTATACATGTTGCTATATACAAAAATAATTTTACGTATTCGCAATTTATTTATCGTACATTTTCTGCCTTTCAAAAATACAGGGCCTCCCCGATGCCACAGTGGTAGCGTCATCTCCCTGGAAACAAGGATCCCGGGGTTCGATAGGTGGAAGGTCATAGTGGTTCGGTTCCCACTTTATACTGTAGGTCCAATCCCGATTAGACTCACTGTGCATAATGTGGACTTAAAACACGCAATTAATGAATTAATGAATCAAGAATACAGTTTGTGTGCTTGATTTTTATTATTAGTTAATGTGAATTTGAACGTTCTGAGAAAAATATTTCAAATGGATTGTTCCAACACAAATGATTAATCACCAACTCCAATCCCCTTTTTGTGCAATTTACGTTATTATTATGTTGTTGTTGTTATCTTTATTATTATTGGTACGTTTATCCTGGTACATGCCCATCCCCCCCCCCCCCCGCCAGACAAAAAATCGTGGTTGCGACTCGGAAAGTAAGTTTATATTCTGCCTTTTAAACAAGCAAATAATTCACACAAATAACGTGAAAATTACACTACAAATAATAATTGGTATTGAACCTACCCGGTAAGGTGTCCCAGGAATTCCAAACCAACATACGCGATTAGAATCAGTGGTGTTAAAATAATACAGATAATTTAACACCACTGAGAATAAACACTGATGAGAACGCAATGTGTACTCCACCGTGTTTCTGTAAATAGATAGAATATTAATCATTGCTCAAACCATTCTCTTTTCTCATCTTCGTGTTGTTGGTTCATACTATTTTGCTTTTGATATTTTGATTCGCTTGGAATTGTCATTACACCAAAAAAATGATTTCACGTTCGCTATATAAAATTGGGGACCGTATAGGTATGTATACGAAAAAATTTCATTTAAAGGTAAATTGTTATGACAACTCAAACGTACGCTTTTACCGCACTAGTCTTACACAATTCATTACTTAGTGTCAAGCATCAGAATATAGCTTTGTACTTTCAAAAAATAACCGTTAAGAAAATATGAATAAATAAAAGCAAACACACTATTTAAACATTAATTACACTGTACAACAAATTTGAGGTCATGTTCTGTCCTTTAGTTGAAAACAGGAAATTTTGACTAAATTGGAGGTGCTAAATCGATATGTAAAATCCGTTTTCTCCTAACATGTACCATTTTTAATGTACAGTCTCATAACATTTTGTTGCACAGACATTAGACAGGTAAATCAACGTATACAAACAAAAGACTAAACAAATGTCTACGAAAATGTCCTTTGGTTGAACACATGTGAGTTTAAATAAGCTAAAGGTACTAAATCGATATGTGAAGTCAGTTTTCTCCCAAGACATGCCATTTGTATTGTTCAGTCACATGACATTTTGTTGCACACACATTAGACAGGCATTTTACGTATACAAACCAAAGACAGTACAAACTTCTACGGAAATAATAATTGAGATCTTCTTCTCTTGTATCTATATGAAGGAGTGTCTCTGATGATAGACCAGCAATATTCAGCAAGCTCCTAAATTTTGTGGAAAGAGGTCTAAAGGAGAATCCGAAAAATGTAATTTTAGGGACATGTGGGATCTCATGATTTGGAAGCAGTGCACCATATCACTAACAATAGTTTCATAATTTGGTTCTTTAGTATTACAGAGGAAATTAGAACACACTAACTTGAATGCTTGCCATGCTGCCTTTTCTATGTCCGACAGTGTACATTCAAACTCACTATCCTGCATGACAGTTCTTATTTGTGGACCAATGAACACGCCTTAGTTTATCTTAACGTCACTTAGGTTTGGGAATTTTGTCTTCAGGTGCTTGAAAGCTGGCCAATCTCTACTTAATGCTTCGACGAAGATTTTCATCAAACCTAGTTTGATGTGTAATGGGGGGAAGAAAAACATCTTTAGGGTTCACGAGTTGTTGATGTGATATGTTCTTGATTCCTGGTACATATTCCTGTCGTGGTGGCCATATTTTCCGCACGTAATGGTTAACTCGGTCCAGGCTGTCCCATTCACACAGAAAGCAACTACGTTTGGTATGCCCTCGTTGCATGCCAGTGAGAATTCCAATTACTTTCAGGTCTCCACAGATTCGCCACTTGAATGTATTATATTCAATGTACTGCAATATGTCACGCATTACCTCATATGTTTCCTTTTGTGAACAGCATACGCCACTGGCACGGATGGATAAGCATTACCAATATGGAGCAGTACTGCCTTCAGACTTATATTACACGAATCAATGAACAATCGCCATTCTGCTGGATTGTGTTCATTTGATTTGATTTGATTTGATTTAGTTTATTTTACTTCGCGTTTTGTGCCTCTTGGCTAATTTTCGAAGATGGGGATGAGTGATGAAATGATGAAATTGATGAATGGACATTCACAAACAACCAAGCCCGACCGGGATTCGAACCCGGGACCCTTGGCGTCGCAGCGCGATATGCTAACCACTCGGCCACAGGGTCGGGCAGGATTTTGTTCATGACCTAACTCCTGAAATAAAGGATTAATATTGTTACAATATGCAATGCCTCCAGTCTCCGAAAAGCAAGATGAAAAGTTACTCTGTCGAGTTAGAAACGTGCTGATTTTGACTTTTTTATCCAATAGATTCCATTCTTGAAGTCGAGAGCCCAAGATTTCTGCTTTTGTTTTCGATAGATTTAAGTCCCGTACCAGATCGTTTAACTCTTGTGTGATGAGTTGTGGTGCACTTGAGAGGGTTGGTGGCGCGAAGTCGACGTCCTCGTTGCCTGAACTTCCTTCTTCAATTGTTGTATCAAATGTACAATTTTCGGGAGCTTTCGGCACAGGTATGAGCCACTGGGCGCCTTGCTGATTCCAAATTAGGATATCGGATGTGATGTTTTGATTTTGAAGAGAAACCCATTACATCTGTCAAACAAAAGTAACAGTCACTTACGTGGTCTTTGGGCTCCCTCCAAACCATTGGTACGGTAAATTTTAGCCCACTTCGCTTTCCTTGCATCCAGTTTCGCAAGTTCCTGGAACAAGAATTGCAGCAGATATGTAGTGTCCATCGCTTATCTTGATCTCCTACTCGGCATCCAAAATACAGTTCATATGCTTTTTTGACAACAGGGGTTAGGGTACGTCTTTGACTTTTAAACGTCAGTTCACCACATATATAACAAAATGAATCAGGGTTATTCTTACACTGACGGGACATTATGATCCACTGAACTAAGTCTCCTTTGCATACACACCTCACTAACAGAAACCCGCCACAAAAGTTAAAACTTTACACAAACACCTGCAATTGCAAAGCACAACCTTCACGTTCGATAGGACAAAACAGATGGCAGCACTTGTTCGTCAGTGGTGCCAGCACGGTGATTGTTATGTAACAAATTTATCACACATGATCCAACAAAACGTTTCTTTTTGTAACAATGCGAACTGATAGCGATATCATTTTTATCAAGCTCTGGAAAAAACAACTAGTTAAAAACAGTTAAAGGAATTTATAATTATTTAAATGCAATTAATAGACATAATGTATAAAGATGGCGTTTTTTTAAAAAAAACTGTACGTGATACGAAGAAATTAATTGCAGATTCTAGCTCAGGACCTTAGTATCACATTAGGGACTCAAGTTTCTACAGCAAGTTTCAATATTAACTATTTGCGAATGTAAAAATAATTCTTCAATATTTGTATTTTTGTTGTTAGCGTCTCTTATCTTCAACGTTCGCGTAGTCGCGACGACGAAGATAAGTGATGACATGATGAAACTGGGAAAAGTTCGTTTGTAAAGAATTCACATTCATACGCTGGAATTGAATCCAGGAATGTAGGTGAAGAGATATAACGTAACTCCCAGCAGGCCACATATGTAATGTAACTATCTTGCAAAATATAATGTAATAAAGCTGAGTTGCTGTTTACAAGGGTAAATTATTAGTGTTGCCCACGAGACGAGACTTTGGCCTGTCTCGTCTCGAAAATATTCGTTTGTCTTATGACACATGGTCAATCTCGTCTCGTCTCGAATTTTTAAAAGCCTGTCCCGTCTCGTCCCGTGGGCAACACTATAAATTATTGTATAAATCGCGAGTTTCTTTCTCAAAATTGAATACATGTGACATGCCTAAGTGTAAGTTCCAGCCCATCTCTAGATCACAGATCGTGACGCTACCTGTAGGCTGATCCAAATAGACTTTGTTGATGTATCTCTCAGAGCATTAAAATATAGATAAATGCTTAGAATTTAGTTATATATCATGCTTTTGGAATTATCATTTAACAATTTTGCTCCAATACTTTTATGAGAACAATGTGCTTATTACTAAAAATTTATAAATATTGAACTTGTAAATTAGTTCAATTTGGTATATAATCCCATTTAATCCTTGAAAATATCAGATACTGCTACACCCTGCGTATTGATGTCTGTGGTATGAATTAAATGCAGATTATCAAAGATGAATACTGATCCATTGCATCCCTGAGCTATTTTCTGGCAATGTGTTCCATACGAGATACACGTTTCAGTGTGACATGTTTGCCTGAGAGTAATTCCAATCGTGGATATAATTGAGTGCAACGTCATATTTAAAATATAAATTTAATTCCCTGAATAATTGATTTTCACAATCAACAGAAATCCAATTCGTTTTAATTAACTCAATTTCGTGCGATAATACGGAGATGAAAATAGGATTTCTGTCTTTCAAAAGGAAATCGTTTGTCTTTCTCTTCAAAATATACAAAGTAACATTTTATACTAACACGAATGTCAGGTTTAAATCGTGGTAAGACGTGTCGACGTAAGAGGAAATAAGATGATACTGACTTGAAAACAAGAAATTTGAATCCTTCTTCAGCCCGTTTCCGTATATTAAGAATACCACTTCAACAAACATTTTGTATTGTTGTGTGTAAAAATACACAATTGATCAAAATACACTACATTCGTTGAGAGCATTTTCAAAATATTTTTACATGGTTTACTAAGTGGTTCCAAGGTGTGATGAAATTGGATCACCGACGCCCCTCACCCCATTATCGTGAAGTATGTCTGGAAACAATATTTAAATAGTTTTCCTTAGCAGCAATAATTTTATTCCTCAATAACTATCTATTATAATTATCTTATGTTTAATTTTCTTTGAATTTTGAATCTTTAGTGAATTTACATTGCATCATACAAACTAATATTTTCACTTCATGAATTTATTCCAGAATTACAAGAATGAACTATATTTGATTAAAAAATTTGTAACGACCCCGACTCCTCACCCCGATGGATCCAACTATATATTCATAATTTCTATGTGTATTTAATTTTGTATACAGTTAATATTCAGGGTTGGATACACTTTTTATAGTTCTTGATTCTTCCACTCGCTAGCGATACCGTCGCCGAGCATTTATAAAGGCGAGTTCTTGGTCTAGCAGTTCAGTTGAACTTCGCCTGCGGGCGAGAGAAACTCACTCTACCTAACTGACGAGAGGTACAGCTATGATTGAGCCAAAGCCCCGTCTCTCTGACGTTGGGAGAGTACAGCAATACCCCGTTATATAAACGCTGTCAATTTCGCTTCATTATAATCAGCATGTGGTTGTGGTCCGTCACTCCTCAACTCATCTCACCTCATCTCCATGGATATCAATAAACGTTCTATTGTTAAGAAAGTCGAATCGACCCTTCCTATTAAAAATATGTATAATACATCGTTGGAAAGAGTATGAATCAAGGATTTCAGAAATGTAGGATCTATGGTGAAGAGACAAATGGAAGTGGGAAAAACGTAGCATTAAATTTGAGGAACCTCTGTTCTAAATTAAACATAATGAGCCTAATTTTTGTGCAGATGTAAGGCTAAAGGCCTAATTTGTTATGTTAGACTTGTTAGGTTTAGTTCTCTTATATTTAAAGGGTTTTTATGATAAGAGAACCAAACCTAACGAACCTAACCTAACAAATTAGGCATTCCTCGAGTGACGTCACATCGCATGGTTTCCTCACATTCTCCGATAAGTGAAGTCCGGGTCTCTCTTATTGGACAAGGCTAGGCCAACTTTGAACATTAAAATAACCAAAAAAATATATTTTTCAAACAAATTGAAGAAAAGCAATTTAAATTAACAAAAATAATTTACAGTAATTAAAAAAATAGAAACGTTAATATACAAAAATAGAATGAAAATCGTAAATACGGATGAAAACAAGAAACAAAGAAAGTTGAATCTTAGTGGAAATTCGAATACGTAAATGTTAAACACCAAAGTTCGACCTGATAATACTGTTTTTCTAATTTATTAATTTATTAAAATTTGCAGTGCAGCAGAAGCAATTTAAAACCGTAACGAAACCACAGTAAAACAGGAGACTAGTGTTAAAAACATACACACAAATTAATATAATATAAAATAAAATAAATTTAACATAAATAAAGAAGCCAAAACAATACCAAGGTAAACAGGTTATTTTCACAATTCATTACTTATGTACATTTTCTCTAAGTTATTGATAAAAAACAATATAAACTGAATGTATCTACTTGGTTTGAGATGATGTTGAATTAGTTCGGCTGTGTATGGAATAATGAACGTTGTATGAGTGAGAGCCGGGGGGGGGGGTTATAGTGTGGAAAGTTTCCTTGCTACGTGTTTTATGTCTAGGCACTCTGAGAAATAGATCGTGAAGTAGAATGCTTCATCTTAAGTCTCCATTATGATCTTGAATAGCAATTTCATATCTGCAACATATATACAAGTATTTGGAGTATTAATATGCAGATTTACAAGCAGATCTCTCTTAGGCAGGTGTCTCAGGGCAGGCACTCTATATCGAACGATGGAGAGAGAAAAGCTGAGAACACTGTCGATCTTGAATGTATGAGAAGGGACAGCCATGTTCCAGATTCTTGAACAGTATTCTAGAATGGGGAGACACAAATGTTTTAAAGTGAATGCAAAGTGCTTTCGGGTTATTGATTTCGGTGAATCTGTACAGTAGGCATAGCATACGCATTGCCTTTTGTGATGGTTGATATGTGATTGTCGAAAGTTAGTTTTGAATAAATTGGGATACCTAGATCTCGGTGTTGTGTTTCTTTTGTTACAGATAGGTGAGTGTATAATTACCTTAAAGAATTTTTTTTTCAATGAATTTGTTATGTAAGAGCATTTCGAAGGGTTTATGGACAGTTTCCATCGCTTACACCATTCATAGAATCTGTTTATGTCATTTTGGAGTAGTTGCAAGTCTGCTGGGTGTTTTATTTCTCTCATAATCTTGCAATCATCGGCAAAAATTAGAATTGTGCTTGAGATGGGGGAATTAAAGAGGTCTGTGAGATCATCCAGATATAATACAAATAATAGAGGGCCAAGAACGCTTCCTTGCGGCACACCAGATATGACAGGAAGCCAGTTAGGATGAGTTCCAGGAAGTATAACGCGTTGTTGTCTATTTCTTAGATGGTCTTTCACTATTTTTAACGTGTTTCCAGTGATGTTAAATATGTTAGCTAATTTATACAGTATATGTTTACAACATGTACTTCTATACAGGAAAGCAGCTATGGAAGTTTATATTATTTCACGGAAGAGGAACTTCTAAATGACAAATACGCAGTGCCCATTCGAAGCACGAATTAAGTACAGCTCACCTCTCACGAGAAGACCCCCAAATAAGGGGGGAGGACGTGGACAGGAGAAGACCAGTCTATTTGCAGATTTTAGGGGTAGCAGGAAGTCTTCCGTTGCGGTCATTGTCGTTGTGGAAGTGCTTGTGCGTGGGTGTTTCATTGTGATTTTTGGGGCATTTTGTGTGGTTTTTGTGGTGTTTTAAGAGTTATGGCAGGTGTAAGGAGGAAAGGTGCTACTGTGCATATTGAAGCGCGTGTGATTGTCAGCGAAGTTATTGAATTCTGAGATCGTGCATCTGAAGAAAAGAAATCTGTCAATTACGCAGAGCACCAAGCGTGCGTCTGGGCTAACAGGTTTGTCGGAGCCGACCATCAAGAGGATTCGGAAAAAATAGCTTGAACAGAATGATCGGCCACCGATGAGAAAACTTGTTTCCCCCGGAAAGATTAAGAAATCACCACTTCACCGTAATGTGACTCTCAATGATTTTGACGTGAATGTCATCATGAATTCAATTCGTTTTGAATTATGAATTTGTTTATTTCTCATTGGTTGCTGTTTTTTTTCTTTTCAGTGTACAGAATATTTTTGTATTGCTTATCCTGTACATTATTTAGCCGTGTTGTGTCGGAAACGTTCGAATAAAAGAAATTATCAACAATGTCGATATGAATCAATCAGCCCAAAAATGTCCATGCCAAACCTAGATCGACAAAGTAATGCTTACCTTTGTTGACATTTGTAGCTCTTCACATTGTAAGTGAAAATAAATGTTCCCTATTTTTCTTTGCCATTTTCTTCGAACGCCAGTGCTGTAACAGCCAATTCCGTCGTTAAAAATATCTTAAACATTTTAGTTAGTACAATCGTCAGGTTCTTTATTTTAAAAAAATCAAAAGAAAAAATCGGTGTACTCTGTCAAGAAATCAACACCAGATTGACGATGATCATACCTTGACCGCTAATGTGGATACCCCTTGACCGCGCGGACAGTGATTTGAGCGTAGATGTGAATCAAGCCTTAAGTTTACAGCGAGACCAAAGCGCTTGTATCTGACCCAGGGTGCACTACCCCAACGTTAATAGTGAAGTCGCCTGCCCCTACGCCACTTGACTTCCGGCAGGGATCTTCCCCTGAGTGATGAGCTGTACGAGTGAACATATTTTTTACGCCCAAACGGTAAAACAAAAGGTCGCTTATGCAGTATAACCTTTCCTTTTTCTTTGATCTGTTAGGCGACCATTATTTATCAAGATATTTCTCTCTTTTTAACCTCGATCTAATGTCAATCATAAAATGTGTGTATTAATAGGAGATAATTTGCGATATATTGCAAGGTTATCTGTTATGCTTTTTGTTGTGTATTAATACACATATGAATATTGTTTCCCGCAATGTATTTCCTTTTCAGGTACGATGAAAACTCATGTAGTTAGGGAACTGAACGTTATAAGTCTGAGCCTTTTCTGAATTGTAAAACGTTTTTCGAAATCGTACAGGTAGTTGTCAGTAACAGTATTGTTTTTACTGTTTCTTCCCACAGTAACTTTTGCAAAATATTTGCTCTTGTTTTAATTATGTTTTTAATACATCTAATTTGTAAAAGTTCTTAAACTTTTAAACAGTTTCTATTTAACGAGATCTAGCTGCCAATACCTTCTTCAAGCTTCCGTAGACTTTTACTGAGTGCACTTAAGACCCCAACTCCTTCACAAAGGTGCACCAGTGAAAAGCAGTAGTTTCGTGTCTTCTGAAAGGCTAAAACGTCTTGAAATTTTCTGGCAAATTAAAATCAAATATCTCTATGCATGATTACCACGCCAGCAAGTTTATGAATGGAGGAACAAGTTCGACAATGGCTTCAGTTCGCAGGCAGATGGATGGAAAGACCTTTGCAATGCATCCCAAAGATTCTGCTTCCTGAGATATACAGGCACTAATTCAAGACTTGAAAATATATGTGGATCAGCAATGTGTATGTACTAAAATGCAGAAAACTTGTGCAAGTCTATATGGAGACTTGTATATATAATAAACGAAAACAAATTAAGGCATTCATTTGACTGTCGCTCGTAAATCGTGTTTTATAATTAAAGGTTTGGGACATTTTTTTGAATATCCTAATCATGGTTTTGCGTGTAAAAATTATGTAGAAAATGTTACATAGTACATCTCATCTGTGTGTCTATGCAGACATTCCTACATGGTATATCTCGTATGTTAATCGTTTTGCGGGTTTGTATTCGTGTGTGAAGAGCGTTGTGCATTTCTTTGAAGTTGTTCTACGCATATATTTTCCTCAAATACTTCAAGAATATTGCGAAATAAAGAGTATCACTAATGCATGGAGCAAAAATATGAAGCCCATTCTACACGTTCGATACCAAGCAAAACAAAATGAATTAACACACCGGAGAACGGATTATTTACTCCATATCTAGAACACTACAATCTTCATCTCCCTCACGGCTCAATCTCATATATCCGAGAATGGTATGCAACCCGCGGAAATGTAATGTTATTTGGGTTGCCTGCAAGCAAGGCGCTACACGATCAGATAGCGACGGACGGTTATTTCAATAGAGCCGTTAGCACTACTTTTTTTTAAAAAAAAGTCGAACTACGAGGGCGTGGTCAAAAGTAATGCCTCTTGTGTTTTTCTTACGGTGTAAATGTATTTTGGATTGTGAGCAACCATGCATTGTACTAATCAGACTTTCCCGCTTTTCCATTGCAACTTTCAAACTTGTGCTGAACTATAAAGAGGATTGATTTATTGATTGATTGATTTGCTTAATTTTACCTCACATTTTCTGCCACTTTTGGCTAATTTGTCAAGATGGGTATGAGTGATGATGTGATGATATGATGAAATTATCCATTCCCAGGCCGGGATTTGAACCCGATACCCCTGACGTCGTAGCGCGATGTGCTAACCACTCCGCCATGGGACCTATAGCGATGAAAATGGCAGCATGTAACCATACTATGTAGGTTGGCCTGAAGCAGCGAGTTTCCAACAGCAGAAAATGTGCCACAATTGACATTCATCGGAGAATGTAGGATATTTACGGGGATAATGTATAGAATACTCTGCCACGTTGGGCTGCTGGTGCTCTTAATGAAAACACCAGCCGAGAAACTCTCAAGGTATGAGACAAGGAAGAGTGTGGAAGGCCGCGTGCTGCAACTGACGAAGGTAACCGGAATCGTGTCGAAGAACTCATTAGAGAGAACCGTCGCATAATCCAGGTGGAGCTTGCATTCAAGTGTGGCACATCACGGGAGCGAGTGCAGGCGATATTCGCAGATCTGAGGTACCGGAAACTTGGTGCACGGTGGGTTTTTCTCCTTATGACGTAAACAGCCGCTGATAATGGATTTTCTTGAAATAAACCTCAAAAGGGGCATTTACTTCATTTTTGTTACGTTTGAAGCACATACACTTCTTATATTAAAAACAATTCAATAGATGGCACTGTGTGACACAAACAAATTGATTTTATTTTGCGGAATTCTATATAAACGGATTAACGTTACAAGCTTCTTATTATTGTAAATATTAGTCTATGATGTCAAGTGATATTGTACTCAGTTAATGCTTCACAATCATTGATATGATTGTTACTTTCTGATACCTGCAATATTGTACATTAATTAATTAATTAAACTTCTGACAAATTCTATCCTCTCATGAACAAGCATATAAATATAATTACAACACAGGCGAAACACAAAGAGAGTTGCTATTGTTTTACATTTGTCACAGTTTTTAAAAATATAAGTAATCACTCAATAACCATATTGTTGGTATGGTCACGCACGCTTATAACATTACGGCATTTAACGCTATTTTACCTGTGCGTACAAGAAACTTACTTACCCGAGGGCGGGGGCAGCTGAAAGACCCACACTTTCTTTATCACTAAAATTCAAGAAACCATTTTATTATTAAATCACTACTTCCTTTGTTGATTATATATGTGCAGTAATTTATTAATTATAATAATTACAAAACTTACCAGCATTAATAAAAAATACTAACCACTCGCCATAGCGCTAGTGTCTTACATATATTTTATCATTCACTAAAACTCACAAAAAACACAATAATTTTCTTATTAATGCTTTTTTATATAGATGCAATTGTTTATCAAATATAATAATTGCATTAATTACCAATTGTACACTGCCACTGCCATGAGTGTCTCCAATAACACCCATTCAAAGATGGCGCCTGATAGTTCCAACTAGTGCATTTTGCCTCCTATTTACATTTATATTTTTGTGAACAAAAGTAATATAAATAAATATTGAGAACACCCTAGGCAGCAATGCAATTTATTTCAATGTTTTATGAAAATTTTTACAGTTGAAAAATCGAGAAAATAGAGGTGGTGGACATGAGAGCTCCACCCCCCCCCCCCCCCCAATCGGGTGAGCTAGGGTTAAGATTTAAACCTGTTAAATTGAATGCCGTTCTAAATGATTTAGCGTAATTTTATTATCTCAAAAGTCGAAGTCGAGAATTCGAACGAAAGGAATAAAATTCTCTCAATCATAAGTGAGAAAATAAATCGTTGAAACTGAAAGGTTACGAAGCGAAGGCTGATTTGCCTAAGCATTATTTCTCACCTCTTCATTTAAGCTTGGAGGCTTTGAGATCAAACAGTTTTCAAAGGTTCCTGCTCGCACGCTTTTCCTCGCATGTTAGTGTGTGTTCTCTCTCTCTCTCTCTCTCTCTCTCTCTCTCTCTCTCTCTCTTCACTTTATCAACTCCTTATCAAATTTCCGCGCTGCTCGTCTGCCGGTAGCTCGCTTTAATGTCCTGAAGGTAATATTAAAATGTATGCGCTTTGACACTGTCGATTGAGACCAAAAGTAGGGGAGGAGGTGAGAGGTGGGGGGGGTACAAGTCAGTGAAATATTCCAAAATCAAATTTCTTAGCCCGAATAGAACCGGATGCGGAAACTAAATAGGATTTAGCCCCTAGGTTATGTCGACAGGAGGCCGTGGCTTCAGCAAATCTCGTGTTGGTAATTCCCCTTCGGAAGAGAAGAGGGAAGCAAGGGCCAAGGAAACATGAATGACTGGCTCACTAAATGAAAACGCTCATCTCGAATACGTATTGAGAAGAGAAAAGAATTCGAAATTAGATACTTTCGAATGTCTAATAAGTGCTCTTTCCTTTCAAAGTTTTTCAATAACTCAGGGACGAAGAAATATAATCTAGTTTAAATTTAACTCCAATCCTTATGATGGGAAGAAGTTAAGAAGAAAATTATGACACAAATGTAGTCATGATTTTAAATGTTTGGATGGGTATAAATGGAGTAGACAATTTTGAGGAAAATTTCAACGCAGCATAGCAATTACAAAGGGCCATTTCATAAACAATTGGTACGATAATTATGATTCAACCAAAGGAAGAAATACGTTAGGAAACAAAGTCAATATAAGGTAAAGAGATACGTACACAAACAGTGAAGAAAAGTAATAAATTAAATTTAAAAAAAGTAAATTGCACATTAAGAAAATCATTTCTATTTTGCAGACTCGTAATATTCTTTTGCAGTACTTGTTTCAATATAGGCATAGTGGTAGCGTCCTCAGCTTGTAATCATGGAGTCTTCAATTCGATACCTGGTGAAGGCCGTTTGGATCCCATTTTAAACTGTAGGCCCAGTCCCATTTAACCTATCTGTTAATAAAGTGGTCTTAACAGCAATTCGTTTCGTTATAGTCTCACTCTCAGTGATCCACACTGTATTTCCATTTTGGTTGATTTGTGCCCCTTTTCTATCTATTTCGTCAATCGCTAAGATTAGCGTAAGTAGCCAACAGATAAACCTTCGAATGGACAATATATCTTCCTGTTTGAACTTTATTTCATTTTAGTTTGGTTTCATTTCTGAGGAAGGCCCTGGTAGGTGGTCGACACATCACGTGTTAAGCGTTTTCTTGCTTAAATATAAACTGCCTTAGTCAGACAGTTGGTGTTTATGTTTTCTATCAAAACAATTATTTTGTTGCTTTCTCTTATATGTCTTTCCTCAAACAGGAATTTCCGCAATGCAGAAAACTATCCTATTTATTCATAAAACGTGTCACTACTTATTCTAGGACCCAAATACAATTTTTCCTCCAGTGTATTTTCTTCTTCGGATTCAATTGTAGAAGACTCAGAGGCCTTCATTCATTGCCTACCTTTTCTTGTAACATTTCCATCGCCTTGTCTTTCATGCACTGACATTCATCTTTTCGTTTGGCTTCCGATACCTTGAAAACCATATCCCAAGTCTAGGCGATGATCTACCCCACCACTGACGCTTTCACTACCCTCCCACAATCCAAGAGAACAGACGTTATTCACGTTCTAACTTCGTGAAGCCTTAGCGCCATTCAACCTCATGCGGCAGAGACGCTCGCTTAATAATCATGCAACATTTGTAAATATCAGAGTAAAGAGGGGGAAACAAAACCTACCACTTGTCCTAAAACTTGGTCTCATCGTATCTGTTCTTTATTCATACGAGCTCATTAATTATTAATGTTAGAGGAATGGATTCTTCATCCTATTTTGTTTCGTTTCGTGGGATCCAATGAAAGATGTCCCGGGCACACATCCAAGAAATTTCCTCGAGCGAAGGAGAGGGGGGAGTGGGCTGTTGTTCCAACACGGGGATGTTGAGAGAACATGAAAAGAGTTACGTTTTTATCTAATTATGTACTCCTCACTCCATCATCTTTCTTTATATATATATATATCTCCCAGCGTCAAGTTTCTGAGAGATATGCAAAGAGATTCTGACTTCATGCGCGCCAGCGGAGCACTGGTTGCTTAAGAAGCGTAGACGAACCTTCTCGTACAAGGAAGGAAACTTGGTCATAAATACTACTATTAAATTGAGACGGTTCGTGGCACGCTTGTCACCTCTCCCTCATGTACAAATCAGTCAGTTGGAAACTTTCTGGAAACCGAGAACGAGGATTGTGTCGCAAACGTGTAGAGTGAACAACAGTTATTGCCACTACGTAATAAAATTTTAACTCAGATTTGCAGGTGGAAAACTTATTCTTTTCGTGGTATAAATTTAGTCTGTATGCAGACAGCATAAATTAACATCTCCAGAATAATAGTCTCATAGAATAATTTACTCTTGCCTTACGGGCAAAATTCCAGGTCTGTCATGTATAGAAGATGTCTAGGAGTTAAACAAGTAGCTTCAGTTTGAAATAACTTTACAAGGGTGGACAAATGCAGTAAAAGTTTAATTGTAAAGTGTTTCACTATTTAAAGTATTTTCACATTACGAACGAAGGGTGCAGTAAATGCAATAAAGAACTTTTATGAAAGTACATTATTGACAATCAAAGTATATAATGGAGAAACAACAAGACTTTGAAATGAATCATGGGCTAAGACAAGAATGCGTTCTTTCTCCATTATTATGTATTCTATACCTTGATAAAATAATTCAGGAGTGGATATCTTAAATCCGCCAGGAATAAACGTATATTGCCGGAACTAAAATACTACAAGCAGTAATATTTGCAAACGACCATATATGGCAGCAGTAAGTGAATATGATCTACAAATGTCTGTTTTCAAACTTCAATCAATTCATAAACTTGTAACATAAAAAATTCAGAGGTTAAAACAAAGTCCATGGCAATAACTGGTGATAAACGTCCTAGAGTGAAAATAGTGATAAAAGGTAAGGCAAATTTTGGAAGCCATATTTCAGAGTCCGCATCAAAACGATGTTGACAAAATCTTAATAACATATAATAGAATGATGGAATGTTGAACTGAAAGTTTGGGAAAGAAATTAGAAAATAAATTCAAGTAGATGCCGTAACATAATTTTAAAACCGGCTCTTCTATATGGTAGAGAATATTAATTCTTCGTCAACATAATAAAACTAGAATAAATTGTTCACAAATGAGATTTTTGTGCTCATTAAATTAATTAACCTTACTATACAAAATTAGAAGTGAAGAAATCCGAAATAAATTAAAAGTAGATGCAATGGTGAAAGAGATATAACGTATTACATTATAGGCCAAAAGAAAAAATAAATTTAGGAAGACAATAATTCTGATGGAATGATAATTTTTTGTAGTCCCAGAACGGGCTTTGGTTGATCATTCTGAGCTCAAATTTTGTCTTATCAGGTGATCTGCAATCGTATGTCTATACGCTTCAAATAAACTACATATGCTACGCTATATTGAAAGTAAGACAAATCTCTTTGTTCATTGACACAATTAGTTATGTTCATTTTTACCATTATATCAAACGTGAGAGGAAGGTGAAACAATGTAGGTTAGAATCAATCAATATCGTCATGTGGTTGGAGACAGAGGAAAGTACTACAGGAAACCAATCTCCAGTAAAGATGGCTAAACTAACCCAGGAAAGCTAAGGCTTAGTCAGATTGACGACGCGTAAATACAAAATGGTGTTTCCCACCCTTTCTAACTACATGACGCGCTTGACACCCTCAGTACCTTTGGTCTTGAACTGTGAAGGGAATGATGCTCTCTGAATTGAATTGCTGTCAGTTGACAAAATATTTGATATTATTTTATCTGCGTAGTCTTTCTGACGAAGCATTAGCTTTAAGGAAACCGAATTTACCACATATATGTTTTGTTTCAACAAGGACAAAACGATTGCGTTTTGCAAGACAAAACTAAAAAATGTGTTGTTATTGCTTTAAACAACTCATGGCACATCCTCCATTCTGAATAACCTGTGATAATCATGAAAGGGAAAGAGAATGACAAAAATGTAATGCAGCCATTGTTCCAAACTAATATGTTGAGAATACCAAACATATTGCTATTTTGAATGTAACTATGAACGTTAAATTATGTCAAAACTCTTTTTGTTTGTTCCAAATACTATCAGAAACAAATTATGTTATTAGTCAATTTTAATTCCCAATAAAACTCTTTCCAAAAAGCAAGAGAGTAAGGTCGTCAAAACGTTCCTGATTTTGCACCTTAGCTTTCTAGGGCTAAGGAGATTTTAACCCTTACATTGCAAGTCCATCACATTAAGCATTCACCAAACCTAGTTCGTTACATGTACTCGCAGTAGACCTCAATATGAACTCACATTGAATCTGTATGAATCTGTATGAATTACAGATGTGGAGAAGTTGCATATGGTGAAAGTAAGAGACTATGATAGTTGCCCCGCGACAAGTTAAGTTTGCAGCAACTTTTCGCCCATGTAGACCCAAACGTGCGCGCAGAATATAGTTCCGCTGCAATACTGCCGATTTTCTCAATGTCTGTGATATGAACGACTCGGCGGTTGAGGCAAGACTCACACGAGAGATGCTGAGCGCCCTCCTCGCGCGGTTTAATACATAAAACCTGCTGCAAACTTAACCTGTCGCGGGGTATAGTAAAGTGAAGAGATGACTTGGTCCAAAATGGGCCTCTTTCTAATCTAGGTGCCATGGGTTCGATATTTTTGTGAAGGAATTATCCGACCGGAATTCGCATTCCACTTAAAGCTGTAGGTCCAATATCGATTATCTTATATGAACATAATCTGGATTTAAAACGAAAACTTCGAACGGTACTTTAACCCCTTACAAGTAGATGCAACCCAGAGTTGAATTAATGTGAATTGGATCGATCGCAGATTAATTATGGAACTTTTTTGATAAAACAAATATAAACACGCAACATGTATTTTATTTCTGCTACAACTTCTATTATGAAGTTATTCTAATTTAATAAACCTCATAAAGCCCATAACAACCACAAAATAATGGATCATTTCTAATATAGACAATTAAAGACTACGTTATATCTTTACATATATATGGCAGCATGAACAAAATTCACATTATTAACCGTTCAGTTCTGTCAAGATTACACATTTCCAAAAGTTTACCCCGGCTATTGCCTGAATAGGGCTCACCTAGATTTGAATCGATATTCTTAAAATGCGGAATAACTGAGTTCTATATTCCTTTGAAATTATCAAGATATCTTCATGATGGTATTATTATCTTGCTAAACGTTATAAATTTCGTTCAATCAATTTTAATACATATTCGTAATTTTTTATAGAGATGAAAGAACAGTAAATATGTATATTAAATAATTCTATATAGAGAGCCACTTATATATTTTTCATATTTTTCTAAAATCATCAATGTATACTAAATTTGAAACCTTTTCGGTTTTAGCAACTATGCTTACTGTATATCGCAGTATGACACCGAAACATGATTGACGAACTCGAATTCTGATTACAACTTTCAAAAGGAATAGTATGAAAATTGAGTGTTTTCAAGGGCTCATTTGGAAGAATGAAATTCTAGATGGCAATGCAATTAGTCCTGATATTACTTCCTATAAAACGGTAATGTAGGCTTGATTGATTAATGTTATTATCTTAACATTTTTGAAGGCTTTCAATTTTTAAATCGCATTGAAGTTTGTAACGAAAATAACAAACTTACTTGTATAACACAAATACAGAGTTTTACGTTCAAACTACAACTTGGGGGACCCCGTTCGATTTCCTGTGAGGTCATCTCTGATATTTCTTCGGTGTTCCTGCATTAGCGGACATGGTGCTGGTAACATCACTTCAACTATGTCCGAGATTGAAGCGGGCTATGACGCAACAAATGAACCATTGTGCTTAGTTAGGTTTTCTATATATATATATATAAACACATACATTTCACTTAATATTTACTCTCATTATGTGGGGCAGGTAGCGGTCTGGCGACTTCACCACTGCCCCTCTGGGTGTCAGCACCGATGCAAATAATACGTCTGCTTTCAAAGTTAAAAAACGTAATTTCCGTTGCCATGTCTGATTCCCTTTCATTGTGACATTTCTATAGATGCGATAAATTAATATGGCATTTGTATGGTGGTCCCTAAGATATAGTACATTGTGAAGTATTGCACTTGTCCCAAAATTTGGATTCTCATGACTAGCATAGCTTAATAATCTGCTCGAAAAGTTGCAGCGGTGAATTAACCAGGATTCGAATCAAAAGCCTGTGGCTTCATAGAGACTTATGTTTACCACTCCGTTAAATAGTCCGCCTGGTGGATGTCAAAATTCGCCGAAAATTCGTATTATGACCCTAAGGCACAAAATAATCTCTATTCTTCCCCGAAATTACTATCATGGAAGAAAGTTCTTTCCGACTTAATTTTCTAATTTTGTTGCTTCTTGCACAGAATAAGTTGGCAAAGCAAGGCATTAAAAACATCAGAAAGGACGAGACACCAAGATAAAAAAAACTCTATACGGTATAAGTACGAGCTTGACGTTTTCAAGTTATTATCTATGAAAGTTGGGGTTACATGACTTCAGAAACACTCTGTATCTCCAAAATGCTACGTAAATTGCATCTGGCTGCTCTTGTTTATGCAAATCTACTTCCTGCCGAAATCCACTAGTGGCGCTAGTGTCAGTAGAACCGGCCCTAGATGCCTTCACTGAGCCCTTTACCGGTATAGGGTACAGGAGATAGTTTGTAATGTTTACAGAAATATTTAATAAATACCTGGATTAATCACAATGCAATATATTCCAGAGGGAATCTTAAATGGGTTAATATTTTCTAATTGCAACATTATCCATACATGTTTTCAGCAATTGTGTTGCTATGTGCATCACACATGACGTAAGCATTTCTGAATATGAGCTCTCTATTCGACAGTTCTGGACGATGCTGTGGAATGCGCATGCGTGGATTATATGCATAGTCGGTGACACTTTTGGACTGGTAAAACCCCAATGTAAGTCATTTGCGCCGTTACTAAATATAAGCACAGATAAGCGTACATGTTTATCTGTGGTACAGCCAACGGCAAAGATAATACGTAGTTGGCAAATTGTCTATCACTATTTCCTTCTTTTTTATTCTACTTCCTGCGCTTTTTTAAAATATGGATTTCAGTTGTAGTGAAACAGATGTTACCCTCTTCTTATTGACGTCTTTATTTCAATTAATTATCGTCACATTGTTGAAAAGAAAGACTGACAGAAAATGGTGATGCACAATTCGCTTACTGTTTCTTTTGCCGTTGGGTGTACAAGTGTCCGTTACTGTACAAGCAAACCTTCAGTTTAAATTCAGTAATATTTGGAAAAGTGTGCGATAACACATTCACATACGTTCACATTGATTGCGTGTTTGTGTGTGTGTGGAGGGGATGCACTAGTACAGAAGGTATAGAGGGTTTACGAATTTTATATATTTTTTAACAATGCAGGACTTGCACTAAATCTAAGTTCGCAATTGGGTATGGAAGAATCATATTAGAATTCATATATTTTTCTTATCTATTTATATTCAAAATATATAGCACTGTAGTGGACAACGTGTTAGACCACAGCAATTGTCATGTTGATTGCAAGTGTTGCTACACACTTATTCACTTTAGTTGAAGGGGCACTGTGTATTGTCACCTTCGAAAATTGCATTTTCCTCTGGGGGGATATTGGAACTAGAATGAGAAATGTTAATATACTAAGGAGCATTTTTTGCTCTATTCCGCTTAAATTTCCATTCACTACTCATTCTACATTTCGTATTTCCACACCAAAATATTTGAAGAAGGAATAACTTACTGTACTTCGATGGTTCGATTGATTGAGTTGTGTTATAAGTCCACTTTGTGTACAGTAACGCTAATAGGAAATGGATCTACAGTTTTGAAAGTGGGATTAAAAGCCGATTCGAAGGTACAGTGGGATCCATAAGTATTGCTCAAAAATTGTCCATGACGATTTTCGTTGGTTTTTGTCTTTATTCTACGTATTTTCGAAGGACTGTATTTATACGTATACTGTTTCAGAGGTTGTAAGCACATTGTTTGGGGTTTTGTGTCAGTTCCTGAAGCTCTCATTGCATAAAACAAAGGGGGTAAACGTGGTGATGGATAATTAGCTTGGTAATACTTGTTGATCCCACTGTACGAGTTTAGGATTTGAATCCTTTCCAAGGAATGGGCGTGTCTCTGTTCTATCAGCGATTTAATAAGTTCACCTTTTGTTCATAACATTTACGCTAAATAACCACAAATAAAATAAGATATATATATATATATATATATATATATATATATATACACTAAAACCAGAAAATAATATCGCAGGTCTTATTTTGTGTTCAGATTTTTATCATTGAATCCGTCAGTAGGAGAACAGAATTCCATCACAATGACGTAAGAGGATTTTTTCTGAGAGTTTAGTAAGTTTAATATGAACTGAAAATAATTTTTAAAGAATATAATGTTTTGAACAAATATTACATGCGTCATCTAACACAGAAATCACCAAGTCTATAGAATTTCCCTTATTAGTTAGTCAAGTACTTGCATGATGGTCGTTAAAAATTCCCTAAGAGCTTAGAGCGACGAATTTTCCAGTTTACAGAAGAAATTACTCTCACTAATTCTCTTCCAGGTACCTCAAGAAAGAGACTAGAATATTATTCCTAACAACAATAGAATCATTCTTCTAATGATATTTAGAGCAAAATCAAGTAGAAGAAATTAAGATTACCTGTTAGTTTAACTGTCAGCATCTACATATTCATTCTGAATATCCTCAGATCTCTAGTGTGCACAAGAAATACTTGAAAAATGCTTTAAGAGGGTCGTTCTGTATTTCACAGTCCGATTCAAAACTGCTTTACCACCCCCTACAAAATGTAAACCAGTTAGGCTGGGCACAACTGGTCATAATAGAAACATGTTAGGCCTAGGGGAACCATATTGGTGTGTACCAAGCGGATGTCCGCCATATTGGTGGCCGCCATGTTCAATTCAACTCAAGATATTTTAAATGAGAAGTGGCTGATGTGATATATCAAATCAAGCTACAATTTCACTATAAATGGAATGGTGAAGATTATTTTAACCTGTATTTAATAAGGAAAATGTTATGACTGCATGATTGCAACAAATGTCTCATTTTGCAGGTGTGAGAAAACAGTGCCAGAATACTCCTAACTCGTGAGGAACGCATCGAGATCGTACTGCTGTCTGGGGAGAGAAGTTCACGTGCCAAGGGATTTTAATCAACTACACCCCCGACGAGATCCAGTGTCGCAAGTGACAGTTGCACGATTACTCCAGAAGTTCAGGGAGACAGGAGCAGTCAAGGACAGGCGACGGTACATATAATGTAAAGCTGTGCGTGTGCACAACTGCCATGGCGGCACACATTGGGTGATGCGTAGGCACAGAGCTCAACACGTCCCTCATCTCGGCCATAGTTGGGATATATGTGATCAACAAGACGCCCAGCCGCCTTTATCCACAAAGGATGTCCAAAACAACCTATTATACGAGGCTGGGTGGGCCTCAGATCCCAGCAGAGACAAGGAAATGAGTGGGAAAATTCCTGGTCTAGATCACCTTCACGGTGATTCGAACCCGTGTCTTCTGCGTGTTAGTCAGAATCTATACCAACTGAGCTACCTTGGCTTTGTACACACACACATAAATATATACATATCAAAGTACAACGACAGCAAAATTTCCATGCTCGTCATATTATTATTTAAATATATATCTTGCGTCTCCTTTACGAACCACTCTAACTCTCCCTCTCCTTTAGCGGTATTCTCTCTCTCTCTCTCTCTCTCTCTCTCTCTCTCTCTCTGTCTTTCTTTCTCTCTTTCTTTCACACACTCAGAGAGAGAGGGAGGGGGCGGAGTGACTCAGGTGCTAAATAATTTAGTGGTTCAAAGCTAAGTATTTTCGTATATCGTAATGGTTCATTTTTGTTACTTACGCAAGAAAGCGCATTCTATATTTTACTAAAATATCAACATAAATTTGTCAGTCTATTTTGCTGAAATTTAGTCAACTTCTTAGCTAGAACCAAAGTATGATATTAATGTTCATCATTTTACAGCATGCAAATAAATTTCAGCAAAAACTGCCTAGAGAAATAATGATTTCCAATATAATTTTCATGTGTGCCGCCGTATACCCATTACTTCAATTCTATGTCGGATAGTTGTAATAGATTGTGAGGTAAAATGGGTGATCCTCTGCGAATACATCCAAATGTCAACCTCCCTACTACGTAGCACACCCTGGCTTTTGCACACTAGCAAGGATTTGGCGTCTGGACTTACGCCCAGTATAATTTTCTTTGTTGATCGTGTTGTGTGCTGTCTCTGTGTGTGTGTTGTTGTTGATTTGGTTTGTTTTGCTCCGCTTTTTCTGCCAGTTTTGGCTAATTTGTAAAAGATGGATATGAGTGTTGATACGATGAAATTGATGAATGGACACTCACAAACATCCATGCCCAGGCCGGGATTCGAACCCGGAACCCTAGGCGTCGTAGCTCGATGCACTAACCACTTCGCCACGGAGGTGTGTTTTGTGTGCTTGTGATTGACGCTTCATCCATTTAATCTAATCACAACTCATCCCCATTTTCCCTATTAGCCAAAACTGGCGGAGAAGCGAAGTAAAGTAAATAATATCAACCAATCAATCGCTTTGGATTGTTAAATAACTTACAAAGAACACTGACAGTAGGATTCCACAAAACAGCATTAAATAATAATTATTTCTGCCGACCTCTTTGGCGGAGTGGTTAGCACAGCTCGTTATGATGTCTGATGTCCCTGGATTGAATCTCGGCCTGGGCCTAGGTGTTGTTTGTGAGTGTTCCTTCATCAATTTCATTATATCATTACACATCTTCATCTTCGCGATTGGCCAAATGTGGCAGAAAAACGAAGTAAAATAAACTAAATAAAAAACTGAAATATTTAATTATTTTAATAAAGTAACTTAGATTTATACATTCGAACAACATTTCTTGGAAAATGTGTTAATCCTTGTGAGCGTAGTTTAAAGAGGAAAGAAACCACAACGGCCCAACCTGCAACAAAGTATCTTACAACAATTCACTCTTATCTTGTTTACGTAACACAGAAAATTAACAAATCCATAGAATATACTATAGAACATATGAGAGATTTTGTACTAAACATTGTTAAATTCTCTCATGTTCTCTGTGTATCCGAAAGTCAAAATGAAACTTTAAGTGTTTCCCACCCAACTACTGGATTTAATACAACGAAACTGAAAATTAAACAAAGCATTCAAGTTAAAGGAAAGAGATTTGAATTGTTTATGGCTTGATAATGTTTGCAATATTTGAGAAGATACACACATTTGAGATGAGTTTACCACGTTACCGTTAGGATCCATATGACCAAATCAGAATCGATACAGCTATATTCTGAATAGATAGACTATTGTAGTTTTAAATATCTCACTATCTCGAATATATGCAAGAGTACATTCAATTTTCGTGTAAAGCCTTCATTGAGAAAACAAATTCATTACAATTGTCATTTTTCTAATTTTCTTGGGAATCGAATCTAAATTATACAAAAATAGCAGATTTTTCCTCAAAATTGGACCTACGAGTTCTAGCTGCCAATTAGACATCAAATTCAGGTTAGTGATGTACATTTATTTCAACATCTTGTGAATGTACTTCAGATTCGTGATTAACTTCTTCAAGGTTATAAAAAGCTTGGAAGTACAGATATGATAGTCTGTGGTGAAATATTAGCTAGTTGCGTAATATATAGTTACAGACAAATTCAAGCTTAAATTGTGGATTTAATCATCGTTTTTATTGTAAAAGTGTTCTGTGTTATTACAAGACAGTACATTTATTGAAACGTAAGTTAATATTAAATAATCTTGTGATTTAGAAGATAAATCAGTGTTAAATCTAGATAGCATGGAAGGCTCTGGGCCACCAGATAAAGTTTCCTGCTTGTAAGAAATTCAACAAATTTCATTCAAGTGAGGGAAAATGTCTAGCGAGGAAATTATTAATCAAAGCAGAGAGGATGTCCAAATGGAGATGAATGAAGTAGTGGAAGTAAAAAAGGACACATCTTCAAATAAAGACGGAGAAAATATGGATGTTGAATTGGTTGCTAGGCAATCAAAAAGTCAGAACACAAAACGAAATCGAGCAAACGTTAGTGGAAAGGAGGAATCTATAAATGCTCCAAAAATTTTCAAAGCAAACGTATTAGAGCGTACAATGCAATCAAAGGACAATATGAATAAAAATGACTTATTCTATCCTGGGCACGATGGCCCATATATTGTGCTTGTTGAAGGAGCGGAACACAATGTTGGTAGCTTTAGTGCTATTATGTTAGGTAGTCACTTAAGAGAAGCTAGAATTAAGGTGAATTATGTTAAGGCATCGGGTCCTAATCGTGCAAAGGTTTACTTTTTAACATCCAATGATGCAAATGACTTTTACTTGAACAAAGAGTTTCAGATCCCGAAGAGTCTTTTACACAGAATGGGACTAATATATGGGTTACCGTTACATATAAATTTAGAAGAAGTACAAGATGAAGCAGAGGCTGAGAGAAATATTCCAATAATCAAAATGGAAAGAATGAAGAAGAAGATTTATCAAGAAAATGGGGAATTTGTGTTCAAACCGACCAAATTGATCAGCGTAACGTTTCAATCACAAAGGTTGCTCTCGCATGTAAAGCTACTCAGTAACATATTTCAGGTACAACCTAAAATAAAATCTGTGATGCAGTGCAGGAATTGTTTCCGTTTCTCTCACACAAAGGATGTTTGTAAGTCCAAAGCGATATGTCCAAGGTGCGGTGATTATGAATATGATGATATATGTGCTTCAGTACCTAAATGCAAATTGCTCAGGAAATCATCTTGCAACTGAGAGGTCGTGCTGCAGTAAGTGGGAAGAGGAAAGAGAAATTCAGAAGGTGAAAGCATATGAGGGCTGTCCATATCAAGAAGCAAAGAGAAAAGTTAGTTCTAGTAGTTCATTTATGACCGAAAGAGACGATTATACTTATGCAAACATACTACAAGATTTCCCAGAGTTAAAAACAACTAAACTTTGTACAAGCTCCAAGTTCAGCAATTACAACAGGTAACAAATATGAGGTGCTGGCCACTCTAAGAGATGAGGAATCAGGGCCATCAATAAACTTATATTCGTGGAAATCTTCTCAACCTCATCTTTACAACATGAACAATAGTTATGCTGATCGAAGACTTGGGAAGATATTTAAATGTAAAGAAGTTATGAAAAATAAAGGTATGCAAAATCTAAAGTCGTGTGACAATAATCAAACCCAAAATGAACAATAAAGACTAGATTATGTATTACTAAATTCCCAAAGCAGTCCAACGTCAGTGACAACAACGGAAAAACTAAAATTAAGAACTAGTATCCCACAATATGACTCTCAAAAGCAAATAATGATTAGTTTGTTACAAGTTATGGCAAAACTAACGTCGAACATAACTGTGGATGATAATCTTTAGAGAATTAAAAATATTCTAGTCGATTGTGCAAATATCACTTCACAGTTATTGAAACTTATTGAAGAGCTTGAATCATATGAAGATGCTCAACATTAAATATAATAATCAGTAAGTTATCACATGCAAAATATGTTTTTGTTTGTGCAATGGAATTTATGCTCGTTTCTTTCAAGAAAACTTGAACTCATGAAACTGATAGAAGAGCATCATCCTCTCATTATATGTGTGTGTGAAGTATGGGAGCATAGAAGAGTTTCAATTGAAATAAAAAATTATCACGCAGGAATTAATCAAAAAGGCGGAAAAGGATTGGGTATATTTGTACATGAAAGTCTGGCATTCCAACCCATATCATTTAATCCCAATTTAGTGATTCTTCGAGAATATCGGGTGGAAGTAGTGGGAATACAAGTGCAAATTTTGAATAAAATATTTACTGTTATCTCGATCTATATACCATCTTCCTATACATCGCAAAAATTGCAGTGAAACATTTAAGGTCTATGATTAGTTCATTCAAGACTCCATTAATCATAACTGGAGATTTCAATTGCCACCACCCATTGTGGGGTCGACAGGCAGCAGATAAGTTGGGTCGAACTCTTGTTGAATGGATGGAGGCTGAACAGTTAACTATAATAAATTATGGTTCACCTACTCATATGCCTAGAAATGGAAGTAATCCGTCATCTATAGACTTAACATTAATTTCAGAAAAGTATTGTGCAGACTTTACATGGGAAGCCGATGTGGACTTGAGAACAAGCGATCATTATCCATGTTATTTTTATCTGGCTTATTGCCATGCAACAAATGAAAGAATATTAACTATTCGCAAATGGAAAATATTCAAAGCTAATTGGTCTAATTATACTAAACTTTTAAATATTTATTTCTCAGAGGATGATGGATTAAAACCTGATAATATTACATACGAGGAGTTTGTAAAAATCATTTCGGCTGCGATGGACTTGAGCTGTCCCAGGGTGATAAAAAGTAGTCAGCAACACTTCCGAAAGATATACTGGTGGACAGAAGAGTGTGCTGAAGCAAAACTACATAGAGTCGAATTA
Organism: Lepisma saccharinum; assembly: GCF_977018435.1. NCBI lineage: Eukaryota > Metazoa > Arthropoda > Insecta > Zygentoma > Lepismatidae > Lepisma > Lepisma saccharinum. The sequence goes on from NC_139255.1 coordinate 20,061,633, forward strand.
GCAAGAATATACTCACGTTAACCAAATCCGGAGAACTGGATAGCATTCAGACGCTCTGTGGCCAAATCAAAGAGATTATGCATAAAAGCAAAAAGAAAATCATGGAAATTATTTTGTGAAAATTTACACCCAAGCATGAAATTAGGATATGTGTGGAATAAGTTTAGGTCGCTCAAAAATCCTCGTACATCAAATGTGGTCCCTTTGAAATCAAATTGGAAGACTGAATTTATTCAGAAACTCATACCTACAGTGTCAGACGGAGTAATTGAAACACCAAATGAATTATGTAGTTACACATCAAAACTACGTTCGGCGAAAGGTTTTGCAACTCCAATTTCAAAAGAGGAAATCTATGAAATCATCGGCAACAGTAAAGAATCTGCTCCAGGGATGGATGGAATTACTTATTCTATGATTAATCACCTTCCAGATGTAGCGTTAACGGCGATGAGCACAATTTTTAATAAATTCTTAAATAATGGAAAAGTACCAGAAGATTGGTCCAAACAGTTGATTATTCCAATTTTAAAAACAGACATGGACCCTCAAGTAGGTAAATCATATAGACCTATAGCTTTGACGTCTGTTATAGGAAAGATATTTGGGAAACTGATACAAAAAAGAATAGAATGGTTTTTAGAAAACCAAAATATATTTCAGTTCGAACAAATAGGATTTCGAAAGGGATTGGGATGCCAAGATGGATTAATCACTCTTTCCTCGTACATTTTCGACTCACTGAAAAGAAACAGAATTGTATTAGCTGCATTCTTAGATGTAAGCGCAGCTTATGATAATGTAGATATTATTAATATCCTAATCCAAACAATACAACAGCTAAAAATACCTCACAACTATGTTTTGATATTATGGAAGTTACTCAGTAAAATATCTGTATATTTCTACTTTTTCAGTGAAAGTAGAGGACCGTATTCAGCCTGCAAAGGGTTACCTCAAGGAAGTCCTTTAAGTCCTTTGTTATTCAACATATATATGATCGGGATGAAAAGGAAATTAATTCCAACAGTCAATTATCTTCAATATGCAGATGATATCTGCATCTATATGTCCACGACACAAATTCATACTGATTTTCCTGTTTTAGAGGAACAAATATTGGAAGTGCAAAAGTGGCTTGAAAGTAAAAAACTCTCCATTTCAATGGAAAAATTTAATATTACAATTTTTAGTAAAAAGGGAACACCTCCAATAGTTCACTCAATGTCCCGAAAAACAAGAATTCCAATTACATCCAGAGTAAAATATTTAGGTGTCATCTTGGATGAAAAACTAACTTGGAAGGACCAAATTAAAGCAATACAAGTCAAATCAGAAAAAGTGTTTAATTTGTTCAAAGCAATAGCAAATACTCAGTGGGGATGTCATCCTGGAGTTATGATTTTATTTTACAAGAATTATTTTCGGCCTATGATAAATTATTCTCTATTGACAATGTGTAATTTGACAGAAGGAAAATTGAATTCCATTGATGTCATACAGAGGAAATTCTTGAGAAGATGTTTAGGCGTTATGAACAGCACTTCAAACGTAGTAGTATACATGGAAGCGGGTGAATGTTCCATTTCATGTAGACAGAAGATGTTAGCAGCAAATATGCTCTTCAAAGTGAAATCATATCGTGAGCATCCTTTCAACAATGTGCTTACAAATATGATACACTTACATGAAACAGGAAAAATAACAAACAGAAAATCTGCTATGGGGATAAAATTGTATAATTCGTTTTGTCAAGAATATCAGGATGTTCTACAGATGCGTTCACGGCCTGTTTTTTCATTAGATTATCCTCAACAGTCTCTGGATAATATTCATTTCCCTCGTTATTCGCCTTTATCGGAATATTTTACTCAATGGTCAAGTTTTTATTTCATATACACAGATGGATCTAAAAGTGAGTCAGGAGTTGGATGTGCAGTGTACGATCCACAACATAAAACAGACCTATTATTTCGGCTTCCACAAGACTGTTCAATATTTACAGCAGAATCTTACGCAATTTACCAAGCTTTAATATATGTCCAAAAATTAAATTTACGAAAGTTCTTAATACTTACTGACTCGCAAAGTGTATTACAGGCTCTTAAATCTTCTTCCAAGAGTCTGTACAAATTATCCCCTTATATTATAAATTGCATACAATTGGTTCAAACAATACAAAAATCTGGAAAAACCATTGAGTTTTCTTGGGTTAAAGCTCATAGCAATATTACAGGTAATTCTCATGTAGATGAATGTGCAAAGAAAGCAGTGCGCCTTCCAAATATTACGAACTTATCATTATATTATACGGATGTTCTCCCTAGAGTAAAGAAGAAAATTCTGAATGAATGGTTTGGTTGGTGTCGAAATGAACTTACAACAGTTGGAGAATCAGACAGACCATTTGGTGAATTCAAAACACAAAAACCATGGTTTCATCATGTAAGTGCTACAAGAAATGTAATTGTATTAATTAATAGACTGAAAACGGGCCATTTGTGTACTAGGCAACATTTATCCAAAATTGGAATAACGAACAATAAGAAATGTGAATGTGGGTGGGAAAGTGCAGATGCGCAACATATAATACTGGAATGCTCAAAATATAATAGAGAGAGAAATATCTTGTATAAAACTAAATAATCTAAAGGTTCAGTTTCCAACAAATTTGTTAAGTTTAGTTGTTAATCCAGATGTGAGAATTGGTTATAGTTTGTTATCATTTTTAAGGAAGTGTAACATACAATTGTAAAAGGCAAAATGTTCTTTAAAAAAAATCTAATATCTGTAAAATAGGGGGGATGGACTGATAATTTTATTGTAAAACAATTATGTGTGTATTGTTATGGACAAAAAACGGCATAAAAGCTGTTAGGTTCCAAATAAAGGAATGAATGAATGAATGAATGAATATAAAAAGCTTGGAAACAACTTTTAGAAATAGCGTAAGGAATAGAATGTGTTGAAATTCATTCTTGTCAGTAAGAAAGTACTTTACAAGACTTTAAATGCACATAGAATGACTTAACATTTGAAGAGGATTTCGTAGTATAATATGTTTGTTTGTCTCATAGTTTAGTAAATATCTAAATCGAGATAAATTTTGTTGAAGCTTTATTTTTGTAATTATATTACATTAACACAAATTATACTAGAACCTACGGAATGCCGTATTGAAGTATACATATTATTATAACCTGTACGTTTCGTGTTTACGAAATATAGAATCAAAATGTTTCACAAGCAAGGCTGACGAGTGTACATGTGATCCGCTTACACGGTTGTTTTAAAGTTATTCTAAAAAGTATCTAAACCCCATGGACAAACATTAGTTTTATTAATTTTATTGGCCCGAACAATGTTATCTACACATTTAATATTATTAGAATTGGTATTTTATCATTCAAATACTTACCTTTTTCGTGATATTAATAAGTATCAAAAACCTTTTCAACGAATATATGACCTTTTGTGTTTTGTTTGCTTGATTACAAAATTAGTGCAAAATGGTTATAAAGTCACTAGGAGAGGTTTGGACCCATAAATCCCCTCACTTACATACATCCATGGTCGAACTAAAATACATTCCTTACTACGCTGGGTAAACATCTTGATCCATGTTAGGATCGAACCTTGGACCTCTGGCACGATATGCGAGAGTGCTATTCATCGCGCTACGTGTGAGCTTAATGTTATGACTGCTTAAATGAATTTTAAGATATTCCAGAGGAAAAATCTGATACAGTGGAAAAGCAAATGTTGCATGTAAGAGAGTTTAAAGTTTCTTGAGCAGTCAAGAATTAGAAACGAGAAACGGGATTGTGAATATGGCCCAGCCAGCTTTTCAAGAAGACCTCATCTCTCTTCCCCTCTGTGTTTTCTATTGCGTTCAATCTGCAGAACTACAGAAGAAAAGGGGGGGATGGAATTAAATGCGGAGACACTCAGCAAAGTTGTTCTGTTGCCGAAACTTTCACAAGAATTCATCTCCGGTTTATATACGTCCCACGCATTCTCCATAAATTTACATCGCATTTCTCCGCTGCATACTAACATACAACTTCCACGGCTCCCTATATTTTATCCGCAAGAACCGATTAATATGTTGTTACTTCCGAAAAATGAGATTTTGTTAATAAATCAACACCCGCGCTTGCGCACTTGTTCTCACGACCATCCAACGGCGTTCAGTATTTGGTCAACTGTCCCGCGGTACACATCGGCAGCCCGCTGCCTGGTTTTTCTGCCGATCGGTGATTCCGCAGGCGTGTTGCCACGGTGGCTTCGAACAGGGGAATCCCTCCCGTGGTGGAGCAGGCAGGGGTGCTGCTCGAGTTGGCCGCGTGGGGGCCCGGTGAGAGCGAGGACGACGAAATGCCGGCGAAGAAATCTCCCGATTGCGAAAATGTGCAACTGGATTTGGATCTAATCGAAAGAGTCACAGAATACTCATCCCCCTCGCCCGTCGGTCTGGAAATGGAAACTTCGTGGGAATATAAGGTGAGCCAATTTCAGTCTATACTCTGTCCCGGGGATCTTTCAAGCAAGCAACGAAAACAAGTCTCTGTGCAAGTAGTGACGCGAGACAGTTCTACAAATGGACACGTGAGAGGAACAGTATTGTGTGGAGGGAGGAAAGCGACTGAAGTTACAGTCTTGGTAGCAGCGCGTACTGCTTCGCTCTACCCACTCGCTTTCCCCCCTTTTATGCCGTTGCTCCTTGTCCTTGCTCCACACATTCCGGAGATAGAGTATATATTGTCCATTATTCTTCTGATACATTTCAAACTATTAAGTTTAAAATACACGTATTTGCTTCTATCTCTTGTAGGGCTTTAATGAAATATTACTATTTTCACACTAATTCATTTTACAAATATTTTTTTTCTGTATTTTATATTATTTGAAATAAGGTTCGACATATTCTTACAAATGTGCCGATTTTACATTCATCACACAAACGTTTAATCTTTCCAACAGTTTGTCATTCATGTTGCGAGATGCTTTAACAAATACATTTAGCTTTTTAATAAGGGCAGACCTCTTACACTGTTTCTGAGGACCTTTCTGGACTAACCTTACCTTTCTTTTCTTGTGAAGGTCACTTTACAACCTCGCAATTTTAACCATTCCCAAGAGTCTCATTACAACCCTTTTTAAACTTTTAAACTCATTCATGCATTCATTAACAATCTTAGGTAGTACTAAACCGCATTTTCACGCTTTCTACCGGCAATACCTGTTGTCACTTTATAATTCCTCTTTACCACTAATATTGTTATTTTTGTTTTAAACATTACGTCACTCCAAATCAACTCACTAGAATAGACTACTGAGGTGGATAGACCGTCTGGATGTACACGATACTGTACTCCGCCATTTTTAAACATATTGGTCGTTAACCAGAATGACATATTTCTCCAGACTCAAGCGGAATACATGCCTGTATGTAACTTCCGCAAAACCTATTTATATCTTTATTTCATTAACAGATTCCGCTCAATTCTTTTCCATTCTTAGATGTAGGAAAATTAGAGAACTCTTTGGATAATGAGGACATTTCAACTTTTACACGTCTTAAGAACTAGAGGTACTTTTTTGTTTTTGATATTTTATCCAGACTTGTACCTACTTTTCTCATTATAGATTGAAAAGCCTTCATCCTTTCTCCCACATTGCCTATTTTCTGCACGTACAGTCGACGTCAATAAAAATGGGACACCTACATCCTGAAATACTCGCTATCCCTGCAAGGTGCTTTGTTTGTGGCCTAGCTCCACGGCGGTGGTAGAAGTTGAAAACGTGCTATTAATATCCAATTAAAGCCGTAGAATAAGGCAACACACATAACGCATTGCAGGGAAGAGATTATTTAAGGACTTATGTATCCCATTTGTATTGCCTGTGACTGTACATCATATTCTATAAAGTCTGATTATTTCGGCACTTTATTGTGTAGAGTTTGCTCTAACAATATCCTACTGCTTTGATTTACATTTTCATGAAATAGAATTAATTTCGACTTTAACTCAGACACAAATAACTACGAAAAAATTCTTGCTGGATTCTTTAAGTCAATTGTTCCTGAACGTATCCTAAAAATTAGGGAACGTCAGCAATATTGGATTACATGCATCACTTTTCTTTAACCACTCATTAAACAGATTGGATCTATTCCTGAGCCTTTCGCCATATTATACCCATCGACAGCAGTTTGTGCTCTAAATGCAAACAATTGTCATAATTTCAGCAGAAATGAGAAAATGGAAGTAGTTGGGATATACGATAACGTCGGTCGCTATTTAATATTCGCAATTAATTTGTATGTACTTATAACTAATTTGCACGGGTTTTAATTAATTTGCACGTACTTAGAATTCATTTGCATGTACTTAGAATACTTTACATTTATGTATTTGCATGTTTATAACTTTTTATAAATATATAATTATTTATTTTATGAAAAATATGTATATAGAAGGTAATTAGAGGTACTAAATGTTATGCATGTGGTTTTATATTCATTACTGCAAAGTATGTAATGTATAAAATGTTAATATTAATGTTTATAATATTGAAAATAAGAGTTTATGGTTTATGAAGTGCTATGAACGGCGGTAATGGGTGTAGGTACAGGTCCAATTACTATTGGGGACGGTCCCGGTACTCGAACCCGCGATATGCAACGGTAATAAATATAGTGCACTATGTAATAATGTTATATGGCATGTAATATATTGAGCGGAGACGAACTATGTATAACCTGTGAGCTGAGTCTGATGCCAGACAGACAAGGGTGAACTCCGCGCAGGTAGAGGAGAAAGGAATTTGGGGGATGTGCGGTCAAGGTCAAATGACGTCAGAACGCCAGAAAAAGAAAGAACCCGATTGACCAATCAGAGAACGCGTCGGTAGATTTTCAGAACCGGTTTTTTCCCCAAGGTTAACCAGTACGCAATAACAGGGGAAAGGTATGCAATACTGTAGGGCAGGGGAGGGATTCAACCAGACAACAAAGGATGTCTGGTAATGCGAAGCAATGGTCAATTTTTTGAAACTGTGCGTCGCTTGCATGCTAGAACAGGTTTCTGTCTAAGTAAGCCAAGGTTACCGAGAACACTAGAACAAAGGATTTTTGGATACCCAATTAGATTGGAGCGAGAACTTTAATTTGAACAAGGAGAACGAAGCGTAAGGGTTTATTATTTGTACTATAAAGAAGGAAGAGCTATCAGGGACTGGGCCTACAGTTTTCACTATTTGCTTTTATCACGGCGTATCGAACCTAGGATCCTTTAATTATTGATTTAGGTAGTAAATGTATGTTACTGTGTGCTATTTAACATAATATTGAGTTTATTTTTACCAAACTTCGGCTTTATGTCAAACATTTTCCCAGCTTATTCTTATTATTACTCAAATAACACTATTTATACTATTCAGGCAACATTTTTTATTAAATTGTGGACTCACAAAAACATTTTTTTCAACTTTTAACTTATTATTTTACAACTTTATGTTAATTTTTTACCAAAATAACACTATTTATGCTTTCAGGCAACATCTTTTATTAAATTTTGGACTCACAAAGACATTTTTTCAACTTTTAACTTATTATTTTACAACTTTATGTTATTTTTTTACCAAAATAACACTATTTATACTATTCAGGCAACATTTTTTATTAACTTTTGGACAAACAAAGATATTTTTACAACTTTTTAAATTATTATTTTACAACTTTATACCTATTTTTACCAAAATAACACTATTTATATTATTCAGGAAAGAATTTTAGTTACATTTTCGACACACAAAGTGTGTGTTCTCAACTTCTATCTGTTTATTTCACAAGTCTAGGCTTATTATTACCAAAATAACACAATTCAATCTCTTCAGGAAAGACTTGTAGTTACATTTTCGACACACAAAGTGTGTGTTCTCAACTTCTATTTGTTTATTTCACAAGTTTAGGCTTATTATTACTCAAATAACACAATTTCATCTATTCAGGATATTTTGTATTTACAAAGAGATATTTTCAACTTTTCATTTATTATTTACAAGTTTATGCCTATTTTTTTACTCAAATAACACAATTCTATCTGTTCAGGAAAGACTTTTAGTTATATTTTCGACACACAAAGTGTGTGTTCTCAACTTTTATTTGTTTATTTCACAAGTTTAGCCTAATATTTACTCAAATAACACGATTTGAACGTGTTTGGACACACACGCACTCACACACACACACATCCACACGCGCGCACACACATACACACACACACACACACACACACACAGAGAGATTTTCCAAGTTTACAGGATTATTCTCCACGTTTACTCAAATAACACAATTTAGATGTGTTTTGAATTAAATTTTGTACACATGAAGTGTGTTTTGTCAAGTTTTACCCTTTTATTTTACAAGTTTAGGCTTAATATTACTCAAATAACACAATTTAATCCAGTCAAGAAGGATTTGTTATTATATTTTGGATGCACAAAGAGATGTTTTCAACTTTTTTACTGATTTTTTGCAGGGTATGTATTAATTTTTATTTATTTTGTATATACATTTACAAATTTTTAACTTAGAGTTTAGTATTTATTTAAATATTTTCAGAAACACTAAAGAAAAAGTACTTTTAGCTAAAATGTAAGTCACAGAATATATTATTATTATTATTATTATTATTATTATTATTAGGGTTTACTGATTTCCACTATGCTATTTTTGGTTCTGTATTTCTATATGTATTTATTTATTTTGGTCAGGTTACGCCTGCTACGCAGGAAAGTTGGTTTATTTTAGAGTTTGCTGAGTATTTTGTTACTTTCATACTAGGTAAAGTTTTCTAAATATATCAGGTAGGGCTCCATCCATATACTTTTGTTTTTGCTGTTTGGAGATGATGCGATCAGCATCACTCTCCATCTGCTTTTTATTTTATGTACCCAATATTATTTTGAGGCTTAGTGAATTCTAGAGCCTATTTATGCAGGAGAGAGGGCTTGAAAATTTTGATCTTAGATAACCCACAACTATTTGTCAGAGTTTTTTAAAGGATGTTTTATATTTATTATGTGCCACTAGAATATCAAAGCTTGCTTAATTTTTATGTCTGTAACGCTGTTATTGTATTTCTAGCTAAGGCTTACTGGATAAAGTACACGAAATGTTTATCATTTCGACTATTTGCCTTTATACGAGGCCAAATTTTTAGTGTAACGAAAATTATTGTGTGTCTATGAAGACTGAAATCCCTTTACCGAGGGTCCATATTTGGACGCTTACCAACATTGTTCCTTTTTTTTTTAAAAAAAAAATATATAACTATTTATCAATATATTGACAATTCACAGGGCAAGACGAAGTTCAAAGACAACTGACTATATGGACCATAGGTCCACTTGCTAAACTTTTTTTCTAAGCTAGAAGAATAATTTAGCCTTATAGCCTTTTTTCAAGATATTTTTGAAGTATTACTGGTTTTTTGGGTGCATCAACACTTGGGTTATTTCCATTTGGTTTATTATACGAGGCTACAATCACTATTTGAACACTGAAATCCTCTGATTGAAACTAAAAGCTCAGGCTGTAACTAGGGATTTAGTATGTATATCGATAATTTATAGGACAACACGAACCTTACAAAGGATTGTAGGTGATGTAAGCCCACACGCCAGAGCCTTGTTAACCTGCAAGCAGCATTTACAGCTAATGCTACGAGGAAATGAGGTTGATTTTTACTGTTTCACAAGAATGCTATTTTTTATACACCCAATATTTGCTTTTTCAAGTGACTACATGTACCAGAAGCACTTACAGGCCAACTCTAACTAGACTTCGATTTATATAAATGTGTCAAGAACTATATTTCTGAGGAAGTACGCAAAAGCAGATTACCCGATTAAAGTATCTGAAAAGCAGATTTTTCTATGTAAGTATATTTTTATTGACTGGATTATTTAACAGATCAAACAGGAAGACAGCAAAATTCATTAAATGTAGTTCTATAGTATAGATGGTTTCAGAGATATAAAAATAACAAATATAAGATTTCGCTTTTTTTTTGCTTCTGAGGCTAATCGCGACGCTAAGGGTAAATGGCGAGGAAATGTAACGGAGGAGAAACAGTCCCAAAAGTTATGGGCTGCATGTAAGTTAATACCGCAGAGATATTACAGTAGGTGTAGGTTCTACCACCAGAACTTTTCTATCATAATAATACTGGTTATGCTGTACTGTTAGCTAAAGTTGCTGATATTTGAGAAACTTAAAAGCTTATTTGCAAAATTTTAAGATAAATAATAATCTGTTAGACTGTAAACATATTTTATATCCATTCTGCACAAGATCCGATGACAAAATTTAAAAATTGTAATCGCCCAGACAGGGACTCGAACCCTGGGCAGATAGGTTAAAAGCCTAACGCTATACCAACTAAGTTATCTGGGCACAAGGTATTATTTCCTTGAAAAGTTAGTTATGTTAAGAAATATATTGGAACAGTTGAGAACATTTTTGGTCTGGTTCGACAGAGAAGGAGACAACATTTTTAAATTTTTACAGACTGGGTGTATTTTTCCACTATAGAGGCCTTCACTATATGTAATTCGAAACGCTAAAGTTCAGCTAGCTTCCAAAATTGAGGTAAAGATTGTGTTTGGCGAGATTAACAAGTTACATTTGTATCCAGTTACGGACAAATAAAGCTAAAAGTCTCAGATTTACTGTACTAGCCAAGTTTTAGTAACATTTTCCTTCACTATAGTACTAATACCAAAGAAATATATATTTTATTTATAATTTGACAAAATGTACTAGTATTTAATTCACAAAGTTAGGTAAAAACAGTATTTTTTTAAATATTGTTACTGAATTCAAATTTTATGTTATTTAGCCACTAACAACTGGTTTACACTGTTTGACATCCTTTAAATAGGAAAAGATGGAATTATTTGTTTAGTATTTATACTACTTTGTATTTATTTAAGAAAACAATTCTACAGTTTAACTTAGTTTTAACAAATTGTTACTAATTTATATATCAAAGTTATGTTATTTAGAGTGTATGAAGGCGTATAAAGTTAATATTTGTACTTATCAGTGCAACTAACAATTATATTTTACACACAAAAGATACAGTTAAATCACTTGAATCAGAGAATAATATTTTACAGTAATTGATTCATTCAGCACTAGTCAGTACTTTTATGCATCAGAAAGTTTTCTTAATTTTCTATTACGCATGCTATTTTGTGCTATTCTTAAAATGTATTTCTAGGGCAAACTGGTATAATTTTCTGCTTATAATGCAAAGTTGACAGTTTTCGCACAATGCATTGTACATTTGTTATATTCACTACTTACAATCCAAATATTATGCTTATTTAATGTATAACTAACTAACTCTCTAGCCTTCTTAAACCCGAATGTTCATGGCAGCAGCAACACATGCATTTCATCTGTCCCTGTCCTGAGCAAGATCTATATACTCCTTTCCTTCCCTACCAATTTCCTTTAGGTCCATCTCTACATTATCCCTCCATCTTTGTTTTGGTCTTCCTATTGGTCTTTTACCATCAGGTTTCCCAACAAGAATCCTGTATACTCTTCTTTCCTCTCCCATTCGTACCACATGATCTACACACCTAAATCTTTTTAATTTAATCATTCTAATAATATCTGGACATGAATACAAATTATGTACTTCTAAATTATGTAACCTTCTCCACTCATTTGTCTCCTCATCTGTTTTTTAGGCCCAAATATTTTCCTAACGATCTTATTTTCAAATACTCTCAATTTATGTTCCTTTTTCAATGTAAGGGACCAGGTTTATTTACTGTATTTAACTTTTATTTTTTGTAATTAACAAAAATTAAAAGCTTATACTGTAGTTATTATATCTTTTTCTATCAGCTTATTTTGAAATTAATATTAATAGGTATAGTCTTTGATTTATAACTATATTGCTTTTTTATCAATTTATCTAAGAGTACACGCAGACAAACACATGTGTACACACTTTTATGTAAATAGATATGCCTTTTTCCAATATTTTAGTATGAAGATTGCACTTTAGCTATTTAAGCAAGGGTAGGAAAGGTAGGATTTCTGAGAATTTGTTGCAGGATTTTGTTGTCCAAGTATAGATGAGAACTGAGCTGGGAGACTGTTTTAAACCTTTTCATGAGAGTTTGCATGTGAACTGTATGCAAATTGAGCACTATTGACTGTGCATGCTTCTAAGTTTTGATGTTATTTCACATCAACTTTGTGAGACTGTAGACAGTTTTCCCATTTCAAGTAGTTTTTATTGATTGTATTTGTATATGTTTTGGGGACTTAGCAGTTTTATGTTATGAGGCAGTTTGTTGTAGAATATTTTTACCGGATTGTTTTGAGATATTGAGTGTCTGCTGTTTTACTTGTAATTATTTTCCTTCTTGTGTTGTGTATTTGACTATATTTTGTCCAATTTCTTAGTATTTAGAATAATTGTTATTGACTTGTAGATGTAGGGAGTAATAATCCTTTGCAAGATGCCCTATACTTTAGTCTGAACATTATTCTTAGTGTTCACTTTTGAAGCCTTAGTATTCTGGTAGTATTATTAATGTAGAGGTAAATTAGGCTGAAGTGTAGGCATTTTTCTGATAAATTATACTAACTTAGGTGTTTCAGCAGGTAGAAGTTGCATGAAGGTTTACTGCTGATGATGTTAATTTGCTCTTCTTATGTACTACGTATGATGTAGCTTACTTGAGTAATTGGAATTTTCTACTGAAAAAGGATTGCTTGTCTATTTTATTCCTATGTTGTTGCGTTTGTCCAAAAGCAAGCCATGTTCTTACTCTATCCTATGCCTTGGAAGAATCTAGATATATTGTGTTTGCAGTTTTATGTTTCTCTAAGGTTTCAGCTATGTAGGTTTTTAAACTGTGCTATGGGTGTGACTATTGATTTCTCTTTCTGGATGCCATGTTGGTTTCTGTGTATTCTTCTTGCTGTTTGAATTTGACTTAGGTTGTTTGCTTTTTTCTTAGATCTTTATTTGTTTATTTGTTCAGTATTTTTTATTTTTTTAATATTCTTTTACATAAAAAAATTCAAAGTACATTGTTAAAGTCAAAGTGTGTTAAAATACAATTTTTCAAAGTTAAAGTTTTAAAAATACAATTTTCTAAAATTAAAGCTTATAATAGTACATTTTTGTTAGTAGAAGTTTTTATACTAGAGTAAATTCTTTTGTTGTTAAAGTAAAATATGTTAGTTAATGTAAAATTAAAGTAATTAAAATTCAAAAAAATAAAAAATACTGAACAAATAAACAAATAAAGATCTAAGAAAAAAGCAAACAACCTAAGTCAAATTCAAGCAGCAAGAGGAATACACAGAAACCAACATGGCATCCAGAAAGAGAAATCAATAGTCACACCCATAGCACAGTTTAAAAACCTACATAGCTGAAACCTTAGAGAAACATAAAACTGCAAACACAATATATCTAGATTCTTCCAAGGCATAGGATAGAGTAAGAACATGGCTTGCTTTTGGACAAACGCAACAACATAGGAATAAAATAGACAAGCAATCCTTTTTCAGTAGAAAATTCCAATTACTCAAGTAAGCTACATCATACGTAGTACATAAGAAGAGCAAATTAACATCATCAGCAGTAAACCTTCATGCAACTTCTACCTGCTGAAACACCTAAGTTAGTATAATTTATCAGAAAAATGCCTACACTTCAGCCTAATTTACCTCTACATTAATAATACTACCAGAATACTAAGGCTTCAAAAGTGAACACTAAGAATAATGTTCAGACTAAAGTATAGGGCATCTTGCAAAGGATTATTACTCCCTACATCTACAAGTCAATAACAATTATTCTAAATACTAAGAAATTGGACAAAATATAGTCAAATACACAACACAAGAAGGAAAATAATTACAAGTAAAACAGCAGACACTCAATATCTCAAAACAATCCGGTAAAAATATTCTACAACAAACTGCCTCATAACATAAAACTGCTAAGTCCCCAAAACATATACAAATACAATCAATAAAAACTACTTGAAATGGGAAAACTGTCTACAGTCTCACAAAGTTGATGTGAAATAACATCAAAACTTAGAAGCATGCACAGTCAATAGTGCTCAATTTGCATACAGTTCACATGCAAACTCTCATGAAAAGGTTTAAAACAGTCTCCCAGCTCAGTTCTCATCTATACTTGGACAACAAAATCCTGCAACAAATTCTCAGAAATCCTACCTTTCCTACCCTTGCTTAAATAGCTAAAGTGCAATCTTCATACTAAAATATTGGAAAAAGGCATATCTATTTACATAAAAGTGTGTACACATGTGTTTGTCTGCGTGTACTCTTAGATAAATTGATAAAAAAGCAATATAGTTATAAATCAAAGACTATACCTATTAATATTAATTTCAAAATAAGCTGATAGAAAAAGATATAATAACTACAGTATAAGCTTTTAATTTTTGTTAATTACAAAAAATAAAAGTTAAATACAGTAAATAAACCTGGTCCCTTACATTGAAAAAGGAACATAAATTGAGAGTATTTGAAAATAAGATCGTTAGGAAAATATTTGGGCCTAAAAAACAGATGAGGAGACAAATGAGTGGAGAAGGTTACATAATTTAGAAGTACATAATTTGTATTCATGTCCAGATATTATTAGAATGATTAAATTAAAAAGACTTAGGTGTGTAGATCATGTGGTACGAATGGGAGAGGAAAGAAGAGTATACAGGATTCTTGTTGGGAAACCTGATGGTAAAAGACCAATAGGAAGACCAAAACAAAGATGGAGGGATAATGTAGAGATGGACCTAAAGGAAATTGGTAGGGAAGGAAAGGAGTATATAGATCTTGCTCAGGACAGGGACAGATGAAATGCATGTGTTGCTGCTGCCATGAACATTCGGGTTTAAGAAGGCTAGAGAGTTAGTTAGTTATACATTAAATAAGCATAATATTTGGATTGTAAGTAGTGAATATAACAAATGTACAATGCATTGTGCGAAAACTGTCAACTTTGCATTATAAGCAGAAAATTAAACCAGTTTGCCCTAGAAATACATTTTAAGAATAGCACAAAATAGCATGCGTAATAGAAAATTAAGAAAACTTTCTGATGCATAAAAGTACTGACTAGTGCTGAATGAATCAATTACTGTAAAATATTATTCTCTGATTCAAGTGATTTAACTGTATCTTTTGTGTGTAAAATATAATTGTTAGTTGCACTGATAAGTACAAATATTAACTTTATACGCCTTCATACACTCTAAATAACATAACTTTGATATATAAATTAGTAACAATTTGTTAAAACTAAGTTAAACTGTAGAATTGTTTTCTTAAATAAATACAAAGTAGTATAAATACTAAACAAATAATTCCATCTTTTCCTATTTAAAGGATGTCAAACAGTGTAAACCAGTTGTTAGTGGCTAAATAACATAAAATTTGAATTCAGTAACAATATTTAAAAAAATACTGTTTTTACCTAACTTTGTGAATTAAATACTAGTACATTTTGTCAAATTATAAATAAAATATATATTTCTTTGGTATTAGTACTATAGTGAAGGAAAATGTTACTAAAACTTGGCTAGTACAGTAAATCTGAGACTTTTAGCTTTATTTGTCCGTAACTGGATACAAATGTAACTTGTTAATCTCGCCAAACACAATCTTTACCTCAATTTTGGAAGCTAGCTGAACTTTAGCGTTTCGAATTACATATAGTGAAGGCCTCTATAGTGGAAAAATACACCCAGTCTGTAAAAATTTAAAAATGTTGTCTCCTTCTCTGTCGAACCAGACCAAAAATGTTCTCAACTGTTCCAATATATTTCTTAACATAACTAACTTTTCAAGGAAATAATACCTTGTGCCCAGATAACTTAGTTGGTATAGCGTTAGGCTTTTAACCTATCTGCCCAGGGTTCGAGTCCCTGTCTGGGCGATTACAATTTTTAAATTTTGTCATCGGATCTTGTGCAGAATGGATATAAAATATGTTTACAGTCTAACAGATTATTATTTATCTTAAAATTTTGCAAATAAGCTTTTAAGTTTCTCAAATATCAGCAACTTTAGCTAACAGTACAGCATAACCAGTATTATTATGATAGAAAAGTTCTGGTGGTAGAACCTACACCTACTGTAATATCTCTGCGGTATTAACTTACATGCAGCCCATAACTTTTGGGACTGTTTCTCCTCCGTTACATTTCCTCGCCATTTACCCTTAGCGTCGCGATTAGCCTCAGAAGCAAAAAAAAAGCGAAATCTTATATTTGTTATTTTTATATCTCTGAAACCATCTATACTATAGAACTACATTTAATGAATTTTGCTGTCTTCCTGTTTGATCTGTTAAATAATCCAGTCAATAAAAATATACTTACATAGAAAAATCTGCTTTTCAGATACTTTAATCGGGTAATCTGCTTTTGCGTACTTCCTCAGAAATATAGTTCTTGACACATTTATATAAATCGAAGTCTAGTTAGAGTTGGCCTGTAAGTGCTTCTGGTACATGTAGTCACTTGAAAAAGCAAATATTGGGTGTATAAAAAATAGCATTCTTGTGAAACAGTAAAAATCAACCTCATTTCCTCGTAGCATTAGCTGTAAATGCTGCTTGCAGGTTAACAAGGCTCTGGCGTGTGGGCTTACATCACCTACAATCCTTTGTAAGGTTCGTGTTGTCCTATAAATTATCGATATACATACTAAATCCCTAGTTACAGCCTGAGCTTTTAGTTTCAATCAGAGGATTTCAGTGTTCAAATAGTGATTGTAGCCTCGTATAATAAACCAAATGGAAATAACCCAAGTGTTGATGCACCCAAAAAACCAGTAATACTTCAAAAATATCTTGAAAAAAGGCTATAAGGCTAAATTATTCTTCTAGCTTAGAAAAAAAGTTTAGCAAGTGGACCTATGGTCCATATAGACAGTTGTCTTTGAACTTCGTCTTGCCCTGTGAATTGTCAATATATTGATAAATAGTTATATATTTTTTTTTAAAAAAAAAGGAACAATGTTGGTAAGCGTCCAAATATGGACCCTCGGTAAAGGGATTTCAGTCTTCATAGACACACAATAATTTTCGTTACACTAAAAATTTGGCCTCGTATAAAGGCAAATAGTCGAAATGATAAACATTTCGTGTACTTTATCCAGTAAGCCTTAGCTAGAAATACAATAACAGCGTTACAGACATAAAAATTAAGCAAGCTTTGATATTCTAGTGGCACATAATAAATATAAAACATCCTTTAAAAAACTCTGACAAATAGTTGTGGGTTATCTAAGATCAAAATTTTCAAGCCCTCTCTCCTGCATAAATAGGCTCTAGAATTCACTAAGCCTCAAAATAATATTGGGTACATAAAATAAAAAGCAGATGGAGAGTGATGCTGATCGCATCATCTCCAAACAGCAAAAACAAAAGTATATGGATGGAGCCCTACCTGATATATTTAGAAAACTTTACCTAGTATGAAAGTAACAAAATACTCAGCAAACTCTAAAATAAACCAACTTTCCTGCGTAGCAGGCGTAACCTGACCAAAATAAATAAATACATATAGAAATACAGAACCAAAAATAGCATAGTGGAAATCAGTAAACCCTAATAATAATAATAATAATAATATATTCTGTGACTTACATTTTAGCTAAAGTACTTTTTCTTTAGTGTTTTTGAAAATATTTAAATAAATACTAAACTCTAAGTTAAAAATTTGTAAATGTATATACAAAATAAATAAAAATTAATACATACCCTGCAAAAAATCAGTAAAAAAGTTGAAAACATCTCTTTGTGCATCCAAAATATAATAACAAATCCTTCTTGACTGGATTAAATTGTGTTATTTGAGTAATATTAAGCCTAAACTTGTAAAATAAAAGGGTAAAACTTGACAAAACACACTTCATGTGTACAAAATTTAATTCAAAACACATCTAAATTGTGTTATTTGAGTAAACGTGGAGAATAATCCTGTAAACTTGGAAAATCTCTGTGTGTGTGTGTGTGTGTGTGTGTGTATGTGTGTGCGCGCGTGTGGATGTGTGTGTGTGTGAGTGCGTGTGTGTCCAAACACGTTCAAATCGTGTTATTTGAGTAAATATTAGGCTAAACTTGTGAAATAAACAAATAAAAGTTGAGAACACACACTTTGTGTGTCGAAAATATAACTAAAAGTCTTTCCTGAACAGATAGAATTGTGTTATTTGAGTAAAAAAATAGGCATAAACTTGTAAATAATAAATGAAAAGTTGAAAATATCTCTTTGTAAATACAAAATATCCTGAATAGATGAAATTGTGTTATTTGAGTAATAATAAGCCTAAACTTGTGAAATAAACAAATAGAAGTTGAGAACACACACTTTGTGTGTCGAAAATGTAACTACAAGTCTTTCCTGAAGAGATTGAATTGTGTTATTTTGGTAATAATAAGCCTAGACTTGTGAAATAAACAGATAGAAGTTGAGAACACACACTTTGTGTGTCGAAAATGTAACTAAAATTCTTTCCTGAATAATATAAATAGTGTTATTTTGGTAAAAATAGGTATAAAGTTGTAAAATAATAATTTAAAAAGTTGTAAAAATATCTTTGTTTGTCCAAAAGTTAATAAAAAATGTTGCCTGAATAGTATAAATAGTGTTATTTTGGTAAAAAAATAACATAAAGTTGTAAAATAATAAGTTAAAAGTTGAAAAAATGTCTTTGTGAGTCCAAAATTTAATAAAAGATGTTGCCTGAAAGCATAAATAGTGTTATTTTGGTAAAAAATTAACATAAAGTTGTAAAATAATAAGTTAAAAGTTGAAAAAAATGTTTTTGTGAGTCCAAAATTTAATAAAAAATGTTGCCTGAATAGTATAAATAGTGTTATTTGAGTAATAATAAGAATAAGCTGGGAAAATGTTTGACATAAAGCCGAAGTTTGGTAAAAATAAACTCAATATTATGTTAAATAGCACACAGTAACATACATTTACTACCTAAATCAATAATTAAAGGATCCTAGGTTCGATACGCCGTGATAAAAGCAAATAGTGAAAACTGTAGGCCCAGTTCCTTCTTTATAGTACAAATAATAAACCCTTACGCTTCGTTCTCCTTGTTCAAATTAAAGTTCTCGCTCCAATCTAATTGGGTATCCAAAAATCCTTTGTTCTAGTGTTCTCGGTAACCTTGGCTTACTTAGACAGAAACCTGTTCTAGCATGCAAGCGACGCACAGTTTCAAAAAATTGACCATTGCTTCGCATTACCAGACATCCTTTGTTGTCTGGTTGAATCCCTCCCCTGCCCTACAGTATTGCATACCTTTCCCCTGTTATTGCGTACTGGTTAACCTTGGGGAAAAAACCGGTTCTGAAAATCTACCGACGCGTTCTCTGATTGGTCAATCGGGTTCTTTCTTTTTCTGGCGTTCTGACGTCATTTGACCTTGACCGCACATCCCCCAAATTCCTTTCTCCTCTACCTGCGCGGAGTTCACCCTTGTCTGTCTGGCATCAGACTCAGCTCACAGGTTATACATAGTTCGTCTCCGCTCAATATATTACATGCCATATAACATTATTACATAGTGCACTATATTTATTACCGTTGCATATCGCGGGTTCGAGTACCGGGACCGTCCCCAATAGTAATTGGACCTGTACCTACACCCATTACCGCCGTTCATAGCACTTCATAAACCATAAACTCTTATTTTCAATATTATAAACATTAATATTAACATTTTATACATTACATACTTTGCAGTAATGAATATAAAACCACATGCATAACATTTAGTACCTCTAATTACCTTCTATATACATATTTTTCATAAAATAAATAATTATATATTTATAAAAAGTTATAAACATGCAAATACATAAATGTAAAGTATTCTAAGTACATGCAAATGAATTCTAAGTACGTGCAAATTAATTAAAACCCGTGCAAATTAGTTATAAGTACATACAAATTAATTGCGAATATTAAATAGCGACCGACGTTATCGTATATCCCAACTACTAATGGAACCCATGGTAAGCAAAGCAGGATTAAAATGTTTGAAGTTTCCATTCATTTTTTTAAAACTATTTTCTTCATATATAATATTTGTATAATGTGGTTCCTTGGTGATCCTTATTGCATTGCCTCTTAATTGCAATTACAATATTAGTCATTGCACTATCTAGGGCACAATTCTTATTTTCTTTTTCTTGTGCTGGCTATATTAATTTCACTTAACACAGTCAAGTTAAACTAATATTTTCTGTTGCTATTTTGATACCAAAAAGGAAATATGTCCAATATTAGAAAATTAAAAAAATAGCCTATATGTATATTATGTGCCCCATTGACTTTCACGGACTCAAAAGACGTGTGTGTGTGTGTGTGTGTGTGTGTGTGTGTGTGTTTGTGTGTGTGATATGTGTGTGTGTATGTTTTGTATATTATATATATATATATATATATATATATATATATATACATAAACATGTACAAATACAATTTGGTATTATCTGAATTTTTTTATTATTATTATTTTCCCTAAATTTAAACTTCAGATCTTGTAACAAGTTCTTCACAAACCAAATAAAGCTCTTCTCAAACATCTCTGTTCTTACCTATATAATTTTGACTACTTTTGGCAGAGTATAATTTTTCCAGTTATGTTTAATTCTTAAATTTGTGTTGCCACTTAATTTTTTATATTAGACATTTGGAAAGAAAGTTTCTACCTTGTGGTTTTAAGGTAGGAAAGAGTGGGGCATAGTACATATTTTATTGTTTTATTTCATAGTCGAAATTGGTTTATTACATTTTAATAGAAAAATTACCAAAAACTGTCTTCTAGTATATGTAAACTCTATATCACAACAAAACTCAAAGTTTTTTTGGAAATTAAATTTGTTAAACAAAACGTTCGTAACATGTTCAAGTGTGCCCCATTCATGGGGGTATTTGAGCAGACATGGGGAACTTTTGAGCGATGCCTTGTTTTATCTAAATTTATCGGAAACCACATGTTTAATATTACATACGTACTAATACATAGTAGTTTAGATGATCCTCGCTTTTTTGTTGATTACAGACGATGGCTCGAAATTTAATACAGAGCGGTCATCTCTGTCTTTGCAATTGCCGATATAGTGTTGTTGCTCATAAATTAAGTTAAATAGACTGTTTCTTAAAAGTGCCAGATCATCGTATCGTATCAAATACTGGAGTGAGATCATTGCGTATCTGATAAAATTCGCCGAAATAAACGACTTTCATAAGGCAAATTTTGGCATATTTTATCAATTTCGCGTTTTAAAACATATTTCTTCATATTTCGCATAATAAAACATATTTCTGTATAATTGCGTAATTCCCTTGCATATAATTGGTTATTTATAATTTATTCTTCTTACCTTTAGTGCAAGGGACAGTTTATATATTCGATGGCGGGATAAGGAAAATATGTACTTAGAAATTAAAAAGCAGATGCAGTCCTTTCTTACCAACTAGTACAGATCAATGAAACCCCTCTTCTCTTTATCCAGCCAACAAATGATAGCCGTGCGAACATTATCGAGGAAAAATACTCTCTGTCGTTATTTTGCCGACACGTAATCATCGGACAGGAAGTAACCAAGTTTCAATTGTTCTATTTTCTTTAACGTTTTTTTTTTTCACTTCAGTCAAATGATTATCGGGATTCTGAATTCATTTACTACCCAGCCCCATCATAGTCGATCGTCACTGGAAGATACTGACTTCTCGTACAATGAGATATTCGAAAGCACTGTTGAGCATATTTTTGGCTTTACTGGGGATATTTTTCCATTCTTCTGACATATTTTAAATTTTATCACAAATTTTAAAAACTTCATGACATAATGACATACATGTTTTACACTTTTATAAGACATTACGTTCCGGGTCCTAGTGATGTGTTTTCCAGCATTGGCTGTCATCTGGTCACTTTGTGCTACCAGTAGCTTTCCCTTGAAATGGCCCATCAGGTTAACATCTAGTGGCTGGGGTCGATGCGTTCAACAAGGAGGAAATGTTCTTAGAAGTAGCTACTCTAATCTCTTTTACAAGCAGATTAGCACCTAACGTGCAATGGCTATTGTGGCTCTCCATTAGTGAAATAGTTGTCCTCTTTGTTACATATAGCATGTTGTTGAATAAATTTTGCAAACAAAGCTCCTGTTATCCATGAACTACATGGACTGTCGACAATTTTTATATTGCGTGAAATGATTTAGTTAATATTTTTATGATGAATTTTGCTCACTGTTCAAATGTGCCTCAAGAGTGCTGTTCAAATTTGCCCCGACAGGGCCGTTCAAATATGTCCCACCGGCTATGACAGACAAATCCACGCATCATAGGGCAAAGCTAATAGATGTACCTTTCACAATACGAGCACACAAATGTATCCATAAGCAAATTATTCTATAATAAAACTAATTTCATTATGGTTGATGTTAACATACTATTCTCTTCACAACACTTCTTAGAACAAAAATGTATGACTCTACTCTTCGATATTGAGATTATTCAGCTTTATGCATTCTCTCAAGATTAGGTTTACTTGAGTCCTACATTATTAACATACAGAAAGTATAATACTTGTGTATTATCTGAGAGGACCTAGCAAGACCACAGAAATTAAATACATTTGAAAGGGACAATATCTCGTAGGGGTAATTAAATTTGAAAGCAACAAAGCACACACTTGAATATTTTCCAAACGTGTTGTATGATTCATTAAATTTTTCTAATATCAGACTAAACATATTATTCAATATTCATCAAAATTGTTCTATACTAACAGCGAGGATGAAAAAAATTATTGTGAAAAATATTATCAACAATTAACATTTTGTGTTTGTGTGTGTATTCTTACCATTGATCAAAATTTTATACAATATATACATTGGTATTTTTTCAAGATTCGTCTGAATTAAATAGTAATGTCAACTTATATATATTTTTTCCAGAGAACATCAGTCAAATTAGTGCAACATTCTTACACTCCTGAATTGGGACGCAAATTGCCAAATGGCGATGTTGCAGGAAGTGCCTCACACTCATCGGCCGACACGATCGACAGATTGTCACAAGGGGAAGAAAGAGGTAAGTGACGAATTTTCTTTTACCTAATTGCCTGGAAGCGAATTCATTTACGGTCTTGGATAGATTGATTCGGAATATTTCCAAATAATGACACCTTTTGATTTTCCGTACGTTTTAGATTTTATGACGTCATCAAAATGGCGGACACATAATTATACAATTTCATACAATTTTTATTTTGCTATTTTTTCTGCCTACTGTTACATGATTTGTTACGGGCGTGGGTGGTTTTCGCAAATATAAAGAAATATGTGAACTATCATTCATCTCAGTGTACTTGATTGTATTGAATATAAATTTCATATTATCTACAAGCTTTAAATTGCTCACACAGATGTTGGGAAACAATTTTAGCGCCAGACATGACATGGAAAAAGTGATCTCACAAGCAGAATTATTGGAATGGTAAATGAGATTATTAAGTTTTGTATAACCCATGCTGTTTCCACATAGATTGGGGAGAAGTAAACTTGTGCTATTGGTATCATTAATATAATTTAATTGACATTAGATATTGTAAACTTCCCCACTCTGCATTTCAGGATGTATTTATATTGCGCATCTGTAACCATTTTCCACCTTGCTATACAGAAAACATAATTCAAATTGTTTACCACCCGGATGAACGTTAGTTGCATGTAAAGTAAGCAAAATTGGGATTAACTAGTGTGCTTAATTTTAAAAGCAACATTTTACGCACATTGCACCTTGGCAAACTCCTGCCTTTTAGGATACATTTTTCTCACAATTTATGTACTTACATTGTCCTTTACTATGCAGGAAACAATTTAAGTTATTTGCTATGTGAATCGGACAGACTCGTAGTCAGAATTTTATTTCGGGTGGAGGGGCTTATCCCTTACCAGTAACCGCCATCTATAGGTTTCTGATGATGAGATAGAAGTCATAAAAATGAATTTAGCATTTGTAAATTTCCAATTCGAATGATGCTTAATGTGGGGACACATGCCTCATGAAAAAAAATCTACACAGCTCGAAATGCCTATCTGAGAGCGTTAATAAGAATATGACATGAAACCTGATAAACAAATTTCTAACAGTAAATGTTACAATTGTGCGTAATTTACGGTATTATAAACACAAACATTACCAAAAATAAGAAAGTTTCGTAGTTTAGGACAATGCATAAAAATGTGCTATTCAAGTTCATAGATGAAATTAAATCCCCACGGATGAAATTAGGCAGACAACGGTCTCCTGAACTACATGCTTAATCAGACATTACGCATTTATTATTCCTTAAAATCTGGAGAGTTCACTATAATCATTAGCAAGTATTTACATATTGTCTCGTTGATAATCTTTGATCATTTTGTCTCTATAGAGAAGTGTTTAACAAAAAAAGAGTATGAGTTGTCATGGTCACGAATACTTCAAAACACAAATAAAATAAAACGCAATCATTAAGAATTTTCTTCAGGCATCTAGCTTGTTTGTGATTTACATCCAAATAATCAACACCAGTATATATACAAGGCTTAGAATTAAGAGGCCAAAGTGTTGGAACAAAAAGTGCAAAAAAATATGGGACACTGCCCCCACTCCCCTCTTCATGGCCGCAACTGGTTTTGAATGATTGGTTAAGTTCATTTTACCTAGCCGTCTGCCACTTTCGGCTAATCGTAACGGTGGAGATGAATGGTGACACGATGAAGAGACAGTCACAAATACATATGCAAAGCACAGCACAAGACCCATATAAGATTTTCCTGGCTGTGTCCAAACGCCTTAGCCTCGTCAGCCTCCAACAGATTCAGCCCAGTGTGTACTATGTGGAGGACAGGTCGACATTTGAGTGCCTTCAGAGAATGCCGCCTCTTAAACCCCGTATTCAATAACGGAAAGAACGAGATGAATCCGTCTTTGTTCTTTTCGCTCACGTAGGGCGTTCTTGATAGGACGACAGTGGTCAACGCGCAAAAATAACCTAAGCGTACTGTACTTGTACAAGTGAGATGATGGCTGAACAACATTCCCAAATTGTTTGATTTATTTGATTCATTTTACTTGGCTTTTTGTGCCACTTTTGGCTAATTTACGAAGATAGGGATGAGTGATGACATGATGAAAAGTTGATTGTCTTTTCTCCAGATTGAAACAAATGGCGATAACATAATATATATATTGAAACTACATTGGTAGAACGAAGAAAAGGTGTAAAGCAGCGATACTGTGATTCCTTTTCCTATGAAAGATCTGATGCATCAGATAATCGATTTACCGTCAGGTTGCCTATGGCATGTATCTGTGACTGTCCCAATGGCTGTAAATGTTCCATAGTTCTCCCTCTGGTTGAATCCAATAAATATTTTCTGTGCGAATCGTGGGGCGCATGTAGAAATGTACTAAAAGTACAAAAAATGTACTAAATGTACCAATTTCTGCTTTTCTCACATAACCTTTATGACTATATATTCATTAATGTATAATTCATTTGGATACATCAAATACATGTGGAGTTACAAACAGTTTTCATTAGGGCCAATTCGGACACCCTGTATTTTAAAAAAACGGAGCATCATCGAGTGTTGACGGGCGATATGATGTTGAACAATTTAGTAGTTTTGCAGAAAACTGAATTCCGATGCGATCGTTTCATTACAGGTTGCAATATTGACATAAAACAATGGCTGGCTGTTTGCGGAGGCATTATAGTTATCGGAGCGCTGGGCATTGGTGTTGGGTTGCCTCTTGCCATGGAGCTCAGGTCATCGAAACTACTGGAAGCAAGACTAGATGTCATCAAACGATTACTGGAGGAAGTGCCGCTGGTGGACGGGTAAGTGCTCTTTA
This sequence comes from Lepisma saccharinum, assembly GCF_977018435.1. Taxonomy (NCBI): domain Eukaryota; kingdom Metazoa; phylum Arthropoda; class Insecta; order Zygentoma; family Lepismatidae; genus Lepisma; species Lepisma saccharinum. Next base: position 20,087,664 of record NC_139255.1, read on the forward strand.
GAACAAAATTAAGATTATATCCTGGAGGAATATTTAGAGAGCAACTTCTGTTGCATAAAAACTACTCATTGTTTTACGAGTACTCATGTCAAATTTCCACATGTTTGAGATCTATGAAGTAATATAAAGTGGAAATTAGGAGACAAGAAATATGATTCATTTATATGTGTAAATTTCATTTTACGGCCAGGAGGAACAGTTTTTATATCTCAACCCAGCACACATCGCTAATTCTCTTGCTGACACTATACACAGCTCATAAGCCAGGTCCGTACACACCAGCAGTCAGCTGGATATGTTCCGAATATAATCTGACACTACTGGCAACACTTGGAAAGAAGACGAAGCATTTTCAAATAATACAGAAATGTAATTTCTGGTTAAGCTTCAAAGTACAGAACATTACAGTGTTGCGATTTCTGTCTACGAACTGGCCTACCTTCGATGTGTTCCGGCTGTTACTGTTCTCCAAGTTGCTGTGCTGTAAGTCTAGAAACAGGTCCGACTTCGATGAGTTCCAGCTGTTACTGTCTTCCCAGTTGCTGCGCTGTAAGTGAAGGAACTGGTCTGACTTCGATCATTTTCGGCTGTTCAGTTCCTCACAGTTGCTACGCTGTATTGAAAGCTGCGTTTTATCTCGTGAAATACAGATAAAATTGGAATTAGGAAATTGATCCATTAATATCCTCCAAAATAAAGTTATATTTACCTCACATAAAGGTAACCCCGTCCATTGTACCGTTTCATGGCGTACATAAGAGATGTGCAGGTAAGACGCCACACATTCGCGATCTCGTAGTGGACGTGTTGTGATCATCATCACGCTGCATTATCTGGAAAATTCCCACTTGAGATCACTCGTCCCAGCAATCGAAACCTGTTCTCACTCGTGGAAGGACCACGACAGCTCCTATTTGCATGACATAACGATTTTTTCAAGGACCTTTAAAGTAACAAACACTCTTCTTACAAACACTTTACGGACTAAGCAGGCCATGGCGACTGTAACAACAGACAGAATAGCAAACTGTGGTGTTTCCTACGTGGTACCCCAGGTTACGTCTAGGATTCCATCATAGCGTAATAAAACGTTCCAAGTCGGCTATGGATTGCTTCTGGATCTCTACCCAAGGTCTTGCATCTTTCCCTGGATCGTGTAACGGTGCACATAGCCTCTAAGCAAACGCACCTTGTATATCTAAACAACACATTATTTTATTGGCACACAACTGTTTTCACTGTCTGTCGTAAACATTAGATTCGCGTATTTCTAGAACTCTTGACACAGATGTTAAAAGTTGTTACGTAAAAGTGACAAGCATTTAACAGACGTTACAGCAAGAGATTAAAGGTCCTCCCCGATGGTGCAGTGGTATCATCGTCACCTTCTGATCAAGTGTTCCCGGGCTCGATACCCGGTGAAGGCACAATGTGGTTCGGATCGCACCTTAAACTGTAGGTCCAGTCCCGATTAACCTTACTGTGCATAAAGTGGACATACAACACCAAATAAATCAATCAATCAAGAGGTTAATAATGTCCTTTCCTGTTTTTCAGCACTACCTGATTACATAGAAGGGGTGTACAACGCAGTCGGTTTTATGTTAGTTTCTCCCTGCATTGATACGTGTGTATTTAGTGGAATGAGTTTAAAATGCGACATAACACACACTTTTTACACCGTTTCATTCTCCTACATCAGGATTGCTAAACGTAACTTCAGATACTGATACGCGAGTTTTGTAGAAAAAATATACAAAATTATTGTAAAATCCTCTGTACCCATTATTAGTAACTAACTAACTAACTCTCTAGCCTTCTTAAACCCGAAGGTTCATGGCTGCAGCAACACAGGCCTTCCATCTGTCCCTATCTTGAGCAAGATCTATATACTCTTTTTCATCCCTACCGATTTCCTATAGGTCCATCTCAACGTTGTCCCTCCCTCTTCGTCTTGGCCTTCCTACAGGTCTCTTACCATCAGGTTTCCCAACAAGAATCCTGTAAACTCCTCTTTCCTCTCCCATTCGTGCCACATGGCCTGCCTACCTAAGTTTTCTTGATTTAATTACTCTAATAATATCTGGACATGAATACAAATTATGTAGTTCTAAATTATGTAACCTTCTCCACTCACCTGTCTCCTCGTCCCTTTTAGGTCTAAATATTTTCCTAAGGATCTTATTTATTATTATTATTATTATTATTATTACTTAATTACATCTATTCTTATTTATTCCCAATAAAATAAGGTAATCTACGAGGGCCTCCTCGATGGTGCAGTGTTAGCGTCGTCACTTTGTAATGAAGTGGTCCCGGGTTCGATACCCGGTGGAGGCACATAGTTGTTCGGATCTTACTTAAAACAGTAGAGCCAGTTCCGATTAGCATTTCTGTGCATAAAGTGGACTTAATACAGCAATTCAATCAATCAATCAATCAAAGGTAATTTGCAGTTTAGTAATGTAACAATTAATGTAATTATTATAATCACACAATTTTTAAAGGTTAGGATTGAAAACGTCGATAAACTTGGTGATACGGCAAAAAAACATGAATATTATTTTAGTTGTTATTCAGTCTAAAAGTTTTAGAATCCTTGTTCTAAATTAAACGTATTACACCAATTATACCCTAGCAGCTAGAGACAGCATTAGTACCTTGAGAAACACATGCTCAGCACCAAATCTGATCTGCCTAACCTATCCACGTGTGCATATAATAGATTAAATAAACAAAAAAATAACTTGCCATGCCTATTTACATGCTTATTTGTACTATTATATGAATACATGGATAGGTTAGGCAGGCCAGGATTGGCGCTGTTAGCATGTGTTTCTCAAGGTAGTAATGCTGTCCCTAGCCGCTCGTTCCCACAACATTTGTTATTTTCTTGTCACCAGATGGCAGTGGAATCGTTATAAGTATTGCTTAGTTTTACATGAAAACACTAAAATTCAAAATTTCCTAAAATAAAAAAATGTTAAAGAAATACAAAGGTGTATCTTACTTTTTAAATACATGTATAGACATATGGTAAAAGTACAACCTTGGTGACAATGAAGTTCGACCAGAAAGGAATACGTGATTAAATGCACAGAGGCATAGGAGGTGGAATGGGTGACCCGCACAAATGACGCATGTATATAAGAGGAGGCGTGTGAACAGGCAAGAATCGTGATCCCAGCATGTTACACCCAAGGTCACGTAAAGAACGAAAACGGGGAACAATACGCGTGACATTGAACTTCGACCAGGCACCAGACCCATACGGCAAATTCCAGATAGTGGCGCATTCGACGGAAGCATGACGTCACGGACACGATAACGGAGTCCGCCGTATATAAGCGCGTGATGTGCACCGAGGAACCGCAGTGCATCATCACCATGGCCAGGGGCAAACCTATTGACAACACCGTGAGGAGAAGAGTGGTGGAGTTCCAACGGGATGGACTCAGGGAACGGGAAATAGGGCGCCAACTGAACTTACCCAACTCAACCGTCCACTGTATCATCAAACACCACCAAAATACGGGTACTACAGAGCCAGGTAAGGCACCCGGTCGAAAACGCCTGCTGAGCGTGCGTGACCTACGGATATTTAGGCGCTATATCCAGACTAACAATCATGTTTCTGTGGCCGAATTACGACTGTGGACTCGAGAACGCTTTCACATTGAAGTGTCAACCAGAACCATTCGCCGTTACCTACAGCGATGCGGTTACCGAGTGTACAAGGCGAAACGTAGACCCTTCCTTTCCATGTTGAACAAAGGCAATCGACTACGGTGGGCACGAATGTACCGGGGATGGACATTTCGGCAGTGGAACAGGGTTTTGTGGACGGACGAATCCATTTTCAATGTTGTGTACTGAAAAATACGGAAAACAGTCATTTGTCGGAAGGAGGAACAGAATGAAGCAAAATGTTATGCACGTCGGGTACAGAAACCTGCGTCAGTGATGGTATGGGGATGCATGACGGCATCTGGGGTTGACCCACTACACGTCCGTGAGGGCATTGTGAATGCACACGCCTATACACGCATACTGGAGGGGCATCTTCCCACAGTGCGAAGGCACCTGTTCCACAGGCGGCGTCTCATCTTTCAACACGACAATGCCAGGCCTCATACAGCGTGGCTGACAAGAGAATGGTTGACTCGCCATCACGTGCGAACTCTGCCATGGCCACCATCGAGTCCCGACCTCTCGCCCATTGAGAATGTGTGGCGTGTTCTTAAGCGACGTGTGCAACAGAGGGGACTCACGACAGTGGCTGCTCTTATCGCCTGCCTGCAGGAGGAATGGCACCGCATCGATGTGGAATACCTTGAACGACTCGTCCGCAGCATGCCCCGACGCATTGCCACAGTTATTCGCCGACGGGGTGGCGTCACACCATGGTAAACAGGATCCCTTCTAACACTGGTCGAACTTCAATGTCACGTGTAGATGGACGAAAATGTTTTATTTTGTGTGGACACCATACATTGCTGCGTTGCAGCGGAAATTTATGTTTTCCTTTGTTCCATGTAGCCTGCTGAATAAAATATGTTCAGCATATGCATGTGTTCTCCTTCTTTCACAACGCACTCCTATATTTGTGACTGGTCGAACTTCGTTGTCACTAAGGTTGTAATAACTATAATGAAATTAAACCAAATTATTTTGGACAGTTTCCTTGCAAATGGCTTCTTAGACAGAATGCGAGCCATATGATATTACCTCTTGTATAGCTGTAAAATCTTTTTGTATAGTTGTAGCGGGGCACCGCCATTGACAGATTTAGGCTGTAAGACGAATGTGCAAGAATTGGAGAATGAGGTCTGTGCATTTAAAAATACATTGGAGAATATAACAAAACGAAATCTCTTACGATGCGTTCATCAAGTGTTCCTGAACATTCCTGAAAATCCGAGAGATTTACCACCCTGCAAATATCAGCCATTTTGAAAAACACGTCAACCATGTTGGATTTGTTATTCGACCATAATTCTTACACTACATAACATAGAAACTTAATCCCTTTTAGAATTGTTCCTTACATTAGCCCACACAATCCAGAAATATTCTTATAATTTAGAACAAAATATAATAAATATCATAAGAAGAAATAATTTTGAGAGTAACTTCTTGCAGAAACAATACACGAAACATGAAAAACTGTTCAAATAAAAGTTCAAAAGTTACAAGTAATAAGAAATCATGACTAAAATGTGGGAAAATGTTAGTTTTCCTGTTTCAAATGTTCAGATAGGCTAATCGGGACTAAGTGGGATCCGAACCACTACGTGGCTCTCCCGGGTATCGAACGCAAGTTCTCTCCTTGGTTACAAGGTGGGAGACGTTACCACTACGCCATCCGGCACGCCTCTGCTCCAAAAAGTTTCGTTTTGTTGGTAATTCTGCCAAGGTGTATCCAGATCACTTGTAAGTGTTCCGTGGTAGTTTTATGGGAAATTTGTCTGAAAAATAGATTTTCGAAAACTGACATGGCGCTTGTATCTCTCTAGTCACCTAGTTGACATGTGAAACCTCCACCGGGTTCCAACCCGGGAATCCTTGAATACAAGGTGAGAACCTGAACCACTAGGTTATCGAGGAGGATTTCAGTGTGGTGTTTCTTCTTACTGAAACTGAAGAGCATTGCCTACAGAATTCAGTAATTATTTATATAATAATGTTAAAAGTTTTGCGTACCTTTCCGTATGTATAATTACCCATTCGGTGCATTATGAATGACAATGAAAACGTGAAGCCATCTCTCATTCGTGGCTTAACCCTTCAACGATTGTAACTCTTCCTGGGTGTTGGGTCAATTTGTAAATACCTAGAAAAAGTAATGATCATGTGTGTGTCTGTGGGTGTGCCTGCACAGACACTGCTTACTTTACTATCTACGATTGACATATACAGGAAAAAGTTTCCTTGCTCAGAGCCCTTTGGAGCCCATTCGGATTAACGGATTGTACTGAAACTTCGTATAGATGCTACGGAGACCACGGGGAAGTGAATGCTGATAAAAAATAGTTCAATTTTTAACCACTAGGTTGAGATGTAGCACTGAAGTAACCTGAAGAAGCTAGCATAATGTTTCCAATATGAAATATCTGGTTTTTAATATTTAGAATCATGCTTGTGTAATCAAAATTTAGATTTTGGCACTACTCAAGGACGACACCTGTTTAGCGCCCTGCCCTTAACCCTCCGACGGGCGCGTTGGGGGACTTTGTTACCCCACAAACGTGTTTTTTGTGCTGTCTAGATATTACTGGCGCCACCCTACCGCCCACTCTGCTGCTTCTCCACTGGAATTTCTGTAACCGACGGAGAAAGGCGCCGTTATTCTGTCTACCTTTGTTTACATACCAGAATCGCGCTTCCATTTGTTTCCATTCTCGGGTTTTCCCCAATTGGCTTCTAATGCAAGTAATTTTAAATTTTAATATTATTGTTTTGTTGCTTTCGTAATTATTACAAGTTTTTCCACCGTACATTATTATAGTAATGACGATTACCTTTCATTTAATATTTCTATCTATTCATCATGCCATTTATCGGATAAACAACAACTTATTATTGTGAGTGAAAGATATAAAATATAAACATTTGCAAACTCAAACACACAAACAAAGTATCCAAGAACCTTATTATTTTTAAAGCGAAAATCAATAAATATCATGAATATGTTTAAAATCAAAGATACCTATACATTATGTAACAACAACAAATTTATCATTGTGTGAGTGAAAATAAATAAAAAATAACCATTTGTATATTCAAGGACACAAATAAAGAACGCAATAACATGTCTAAGTAAAGGTGTTCAATTATAAATGTGAAACAATTTTCTTTTATAAGAAAAACGTCTGGGGTAACAAAGTCCCCGACGCATCGGCTCATGTTAAAAAAAAATGACGCGCCCGCCGGAGGGTTAAGGTGCCCCTTTGGAGACGGGTAGAATGGAGCGTGCATATACGTGGCCAGAGCTGACCGGATGGAGGGGAAGATGAGCGAATGTTTCTGGCTGAAGGTTATTTTGATTGTTTACTTCTGTCGCAGTCATCGTAACCGAAAATGTTTCCCCTTGCTTGTACCCGATTGTCCCTGTGTTGCCATATTTTCTCGCCACTCTCCTCCTTTGCCACTTTACCAAAAACGTTAATACCACGTCTCTGCTTGCGCTGTTTGTTTTCCCCTTCAGGATGAAATAAATATTTGGCACTGGATACAGATTGCAGAATGCCTTTTGGTAACGAAGGGGCATGATTACCTTCCAAATAGATGCTTGCATCACTCAAGCTTATTCTTAGGGTTGAAATTTCAGCGCCAGAGAGCTTTTCTCTCTTCCTGGTTGGATTTTATAGGTACTACAGTTAATGTGTGTTGTGCTGCCAGATAGGCTAAGGAAAAGAAGACTGCTTAACCATAATTAATTCCAACGTACACTCCCTACACCGTTTTTGTGGTTGCCACAAATCATCTGTAAAGCACTACCCGATATATCGTCCAGTAAGAATGCAAATCTTCTATCTCCAAATTGTAAACAAATGGAGATTTTTTGGTCGATAGTCCATTTAGGACGCAATTGTCTCATCTTTGCTTTCGACTGATGCCTATACGTATACTACAACAAATATTGATATATTGAGAGTGTTTTTGGCCCATGTACAGATTTTGGAAGCAACCACGAGAATGCAAACTTTAACAGCCAATGAAGCGTTACGACAATTTTTGCAACCAACCGCAAGTCCCATGCGCGAGTATGAGATAAACCACTTGCATTCTAACCTCAGTCACTTGTGGAAGCTGTTTAGCAATAGTAGTGGTTTTCGGTTCTTCCTTTTATTGTTAACATACAGACTTTTTGGATAATAGTGGAATCAAAGTAGCAGAATGATTTCCCAAAATTTGATTTATTTATTTTACTTTGCTACCGAATGACAAATTCATAATTAAATTGTTTCATCTCCATCTAGTTCCTAGAATTCAGTGTTCTATCTGGTATATAGAACACTGGCACTCTCAAATCAAAATTAAGTGGTGTCGTCAGTGAAATCTAGAATTAAACCCTCAGAAATGATATTTCCTTACTTTTTCCCTAGAAAAGAACAAAGTGCTGTCTGCTTATGTTATTGAAAATAATCCAATCTAAAAGTTTCCATTCAAAAGGACCTAGGTATTATCATGCATGAAAAACTCACTTTTAAGTATCATATTATAGCTACCACTAAAAAAGGCATGTGCCTTGTTGGGCTTCTATACAGATTTAGTGAAGTTCAAAACCAATCATCTCTTACCTTATTTTTTAAATCTTTCATCTCGCACATCCTTGAATACTGCTCCCCTATTTGGGAAATCGTCTCAAAAACCAATCTTACCAGAATAGATTCTGTTCTCAGTTTCTTTCTTGCCATTGTTGGCCATAGAATACCTTCTTTCCGACATGTATGAAAATCAGACACCATGGCTGCTCTGAATATTCACCCTTCATCCTCTCGTCGTGATCTAGCTGACATGAATTTTTTATACAAGATAATAAATGGCAAAATCAGAACAGATCTCATAATCAATGAATTCACACTTAGGGTACTCCAAAGACAAATACGGAACCTACTACTCTTCCACAACCCAACCACTAGGCTATCCCTTCTACAACGCTCCTTGTATTAGAGGCTGCCAGAATTCTAGAACAAACTTCCCCTGGATGTAGATATTTTCCTTCCAGAACGTAATTTTTATATATTACTGACAAAGAACATGTAAATCTATCCCTTCTTTTTATTGTTTTTATTTTTTATTTCTACTTTATGTTGTTTAAGTGTAAAATGGCCAAATAAGACTGTATCTGAAACTCTGAGTAAATAAATAAATAAATAGTGTAATGTGCAATTGTTATATCTGAAATTTCAATAATTAATTACAGCATAAATATCTAACCAATATTTTAGAAAGACTTCAACATATCGGCCTTTGCAATGATACAAAGTTTCAGCGCAATGGTGACAAAGGTTCAAAAAATAGAGTATATCATGTAAAACTTGCAAGGGCCCTCCTAAAAAAATGAAAAATTGGACATAGAATACTTTCATTCTCAGTGGATGATATATGCATGGTTGTGTATTTTATCTTTCTTGAACTGCAAATATGTATCTTATTATTAAATTGTAACCTAAATTGATTTTACAATTAATTAGAAATTTTGAATAAAGAACAACATGATACTTTTACTATATTCATATCTAAATATTTTTTTAATTATTACAACCTTAGTGACAATGAAGTTCGACCAGTCACAAATATAGGAGTGCGTTGTGAAAGAAGGAGAACACATGCATATGCTGAACATATTTTATTCAGCAGGCTACATTGAACAAAGGAAAACATACATTTCCGCTGCAACGCAGCAATGTATGGTGTCCACACAAAATAAAACATTTTCGTCCATCTACACGTGACATTGAAGTTCGACCAGTGTTAGAAGGGATCCTGTTTACCATGCTGTGACGCCACCCCGTCGGCGAATAACTGTGGCAATGCGTTGGGGCATGCTGCGGACGAGTCGTTCAAGGTATTCCACATCGATGCGGTGCCATTCCTCCTGCAGGCAGGCGATAAGAGCAGCCACTGTCGTGGGTCCCCTCTGTTGCACACGTCGCTTAAGAACACGCCACACATTCTCAATGGGCGAGAGGTCGGGACTCGATGGTGGCCATGGCAGAGTTCACACGTGATGGTGAGTCAACCATTCTCTTGTCAGCCACGCTGTATGAGGCCTGGCATTGTCGTGTTGAAAGATGAGACGCCGCCTGTGAAAGAGGTGCTTTCGCACTGTGGGAAGATGCCGCTCCAGTATGCGTGTATAGGCGTGTGCATTCACAATGCCCTCACAGACGTGTAGAGGGCCAACCCCAGATGCCGTCATGCATCCCCATACCATCACTGACGCAGGTTTCTGTACCCCACGTGCATAACATTTTGCTTCATTCTGTTCATCCTTCCGACAAATGACTGTTTTCCGTATTTTCCGTACACAACATTGAAAATGGATTCGTCCGTCCACAAAACCCTGTTCCACTGCCGAAATGTCCATCCCCGGTACATTCGTGCCCACCGTAGTCGATTGCCTTTGTTCAACATGGAAAGGAAGGGTCTACGTTTCGCCTTGTACACTCGGTAACCGCATCGCTGTAGGTAACGGCGAATGGTTCTGGTTGACACTTCAATGTGAAAGCGTTCTCGAGTCCACAGTCGTAATTCGGCCACAGAAACATGATTGTTGGTCTGGATATAGCGCCTAAATATCCGTAGGTCACGCACGCTCAGCAGGCGTTTTCGCCCGTATTTTGGTGGTGATTGATGATGCAGTGGACGGTTGACTTGGGTAAGTTCAGTTAACGCCCTATTTCCCGTTCACTGAGTCCATCCCGTTGCAACTCCACCACTTTTCTCCTCACGGTGTTGTCAATAGGTTTGCCCCTGGCCATGGTGATGATGCACTGCGGTTCCTCGGTGCACAGCACGCGCTTATATACGGCGGACTCCCTTATCGTTTCCATGACGCCATGCTTCCGTCGAATGCGCCCCTATCTAGTATTTTCCGTATGGGTCTGGTGCCTGGTCGAAGTTCAATGTCACGCGTATTGTTCCCCGTTTTCGTTCTTTACGTGACCTTGGGTGCAACATGCTGGGATCACGATTCTTGCCTGCTCACACGCCTCCTCTTACACATATGCGTCACTTCTGCGGGTCACCCATTCCATCGCCTATGCCTCTGTGCATTTAATCACGTATTCCTTTCTGGTCGTAATTCATTGTCACCAAGGTTGTAAAATACCAAACGTCAACATCAAATACCTTTGTAACGACCCTGCGTGGTCATCACATGTAGCTATCCTGCGTGATAGCCATATTCTTTAATAAATAATTATTAATGCTTGAGAAATGCCTTGCGAGGCTTACGCTTTTGATTTATATTTTATCTAATTTTGAGTGCATTGTTGTTAAGCATGAAGCATATATTGTTATGGCACACACGTTTTGGTTAAAGAAAGCATGCTAAATACCCTGCGTGGTTTACGCATTCAGTTATCTTTTGTGCAGTAATTGTTGTTTAATTTGTTACTTGCATTGTCGAATCTCTTTATTTTGTAATTTCTTTAATGTAACGTGTTCAGTTTAGCACACAAGTGTTAAGTTTATATCGCCACATGCTAGTGGTTTTTACAATGCTAAACTTGAAAATTTATAACACATGTGTTGCATCTCGTGAATTGAAGGGAGTTTGCAACGCCGAAGGCGAAGCACCTCGGAAGTTTTCCTTCGCCGTGGTAGCACGGAAACTGCTCGATCCCGACCACCCTAGCCATGGAAAAGGGGAGACGGAAGAAGAGAGTCCGACCAGAAAAAGAGGGGGATGCAGATACCACCAGCGAGTCAGACGATGACAGCAGACCAGAGTCGCAGCCGACCGGTGACCCAGTGAAGACTCGCAGGCCACCATGCATAACCATCTACAACACGACAACTCAGAAGATATCACTCGACATTCACGACCATATTGCTCCTAACGCTTGTTTTATCTACAGCAGAGGCTGCTGTAGAGTACAGGCATGCGATGAAAAGGACTTCACAGCTATCCGTGAATTCCTCACGAAAAGTAACATTGGACACGCGTACGGCTCGTCAGCTGCCGACAAACTTAAAGTAATCTTCCGATTCCTTCCGATAGATGTAAATCTACAAGATATTCAAACCTTCCTGACAGGGCGATATGGATTCACCATCCACAGTATCAGTCGCCTAACTGCCCCAGTTCGACGTCAGACGACAACACCAACTGCAGTCCAGGGCTCCCACGGACCCGCTTCGACCAGACGCCCGCTACCTTTGATAATGGTTGTACTGCCTCGAACTGAGAAGTCACAACAAATATACTAGCTTGATCATCTAGGACCTTACACGATTAGAGTGGAAAAATACCACTCCCAGCAGATTCTTCAATGCCATGCCTGCCAGAGGGTCGGGCATGGCCAGCTTCACTGTTTTGCTACGCCTCGCTGCGTGAAGTGCGCGGGGCCACATAAATTCTCCGACTGCCCGAACAAGGACCAAGCTATCTTGCCAAGATGCGCAAATTGCGGATTATCTCACTACGCCAGTTACAGGGGGGTGCTCCCTGTTTCAAAACGTAAAGAAAGAACGACGGGCCCAATCGGACCCAAAACGCCAGGTCATACCACGACCCATTCGACAGGACGTACCGGTGAAGACGCCAGCCAGAGATTACCGTCCCAGAACTACAACCAGTCAGACCAATCAGAAGCCAGCACCCAGTAGGAGAGACCGACGCCCTCCCACACCTCGACAGCCTTCTCGCCAAGCAGCTCCTTCGACACCAGATCATGCGTCCTTGTTGGATTTACTCCGTCAACTGGCGCAGCCCGACATACTCCCAGGCCTGATAGAGCTCCTCCAGGGACTACAAACAATCCGGGAAGCGCCGGACCGGTCGACACGACGACTGGTGATTACCCAGTTAGTCGATGCTTTGGCACCGTAAGGTACCATGTGACCCATTAGTGCAAGCTATAGGTCAGATAAAACCCAGAGTAAAGAGGGTTTCACTTCCCCGTCCATGACTGTTTATATAAACCAGATAAATGAAATGACAATCAAGTTAATGTAATGATTGTGATCGTGAATGTTCATATATATGTAGTAGTCAGTAGATTTTGGGGATTTTCTGGGAACATTGTAAATTGTACTAACGCGACAGTTGCGTTAGTTTTTGTAAAATATTGATGTAAAGAAAAGTAATTATTGTAACAGTATTGTAAATTATTGTCGATTCCAGTTAATGTTAAATAAACAATATGCTGGGATACACAAATCCTGACGTCAAATCCAAAAAAAAATCCCGGAGCTCAGTCGACTACCAGATGCCGACTGCGAAAGACCTGGTTCCCAGATCTAGTCTGGATGTTTCCCCTATTGGGATCCAATACCTTCCTTGAGAAGGAAGGAGGAGGATAAGAAACGCAGATTTCCAACATACTTGGTCTGCTCCATAAGAGCTTGGTGTGCTTGGCGGCCCAAGGCCAAGTCTCCTGGTTGCTTCCAGACCTTCCCTTTGTACCTTGCCGTCTCTTGCTACTGACTGGACATACCAAGGGACCGAACCGTTCTCTTGTCGTAGCTGGATTGACCTTGCGGCGTCCTTTCATACCAACACCTTTGTGAAACCGCGGGCCCCTTTGCCCGTCCCTCGCGATTGATTGGATGCTTTCGCATGTTGTCCCCAGACGGCGTGGCACGTGACGACTACCAAGGTTCCTGTTGGTTCCCCCTAAATTAGATAAGAATACTAATACTGCCCAGGTACCTCACTGAGGAGGATTTAAGAGCGTATGTGCTAAACAGGTTATTTACATGCGTGTATAAACATAAATAAACATTTACTAGTTCACCTTTGACCTTTCCATACTAAACCCCTCAAGCCCTGAGATACTTTGAGTCCATGTCTTCGGCTGGCTACAAGCTAGCATATATGGGTACACTTTTGCACCGCTCCGTGGTGTAATGTGCAGTGCTCCGACGCGCGGACGTTGCGAACGTTTTTGGCGCCCAGCGTGGGGCCCGATTTGCAAAAAAACACAGGGCTGGACTTGTAAAACGTGGGGTCAGATTGGTTACGTGGTGAAGCCGTATATGGACTAGAAGTGGCTCACTGGTTGAAGTGCAAGTGTTAGTGACAGCGTTCGTCTATTGAATTCACGAAGGTAATGAAGGTAAAGTGGTTTGGGATAACCATACAGAATTCACAAAAGTAAAGTGTTGTGACATATTCAAGTGTGACAAAATGTAAAAAGAAACGTCCGGAATGAGTCTACGGAGCAGAGGCAGAAAAACCATGGAAGGAGAGACTGGGTTCGCATGCTGTGATGATCCTGGAGCCGAGTCTTTCCAGTGTTTCCAGTGTCTCAAGAATTTCCATTGGAGATGCGAGGGGCAAGTAGAGACCTCAGAGACTGTTGCAGAGGCTAGGTGTAAAACATGTTATCAGCACCCTTGGTAGCGTCCCTGCTTCAACCAAGTCTTCCAAGTAAGACCCAATCAGACCATTGGCTGCTGGAGTGGTTGATGAAAGATAAAGAGGAACGTAAGAAAGAAAAGATAGAAGAGGAAGAGCGTAGACAGATTGATGAAAAGCAATGGAAAAGGGAAACTGCTCAATTAGAGAAAACTCTGAAGAAATAGTTGATAGAGCTGAGACAGGTGGTCGAATCCATGGAGGAGAGGAGACTCCTTGAGAAGGAAGAGGTGACAGCCCGTATTAAAGAGGAGAAAGCAGAAGAAGAAGCTAAAAGAAAAGAAGAGCTAGAGAAGTTTAAGACTCTCATAAAGTCTCTTGAAAGAAAAGAGAGGTAGAGAAGAGAGAAGCTGAAGAGAAAAGAGAAAGGGAGTTAGAAGTTCTCCGTGTCCTGGTGGAAAGTCAGGAAGAAAAGAGAAAGAAAGAAAAGGAAGAAGAGGAAGAAAAGAGAAACAAAGAAAAAGAGGCAGAGAATGAAAGAAGGCAGCTAGAAGCCGAGAAAGGTAGAGAGGAGTTGCGATCGCTTTTCTCTCAGCTTAAGGTTGACCAACGAGAAAGTCTTAGAGAAGAGTTGGAAAAAAGTGCGGATCTCTTGCCAACAGGAGGTAGTAAGGGTAGTAGAAGAACAACTAGAGCCCTTAGCTAAGTGGCGTGGAGAGATAGAAAGAGAGCATGAACAGATGAAGAGGAATCTAGATATCTGCTTAGAACTGGTCCAGTCTAGAGGGGAGGCTACTAGGAAAGAAACTGAAAGTGACGATCCCGAGAGGGTTAAGCAGATAGAGGTCTCTGTTGAAGCAATGAGTTCAGTGGTAAAAACCCTTGGTGAAAGGCCCGAGCAGATGGAAAAAACTGTACGAGAGCAGAAGGAGGCTGCCGTCGCATTGACGCGGAATCTCCGGGAAGAAGTTGTAACAACTGCTGGAGAAAAAGTGAGAGTTCTCTCCGTGAAGAGGCCAAGAGACTGGAAGTGTCCCTTCGAAGGGAGTTGCGTTCCAAAGACTGCAGTTGCAACCCGTAGCCACTTCAGATGTACTTCCAGATTCTATTGAACGGGGTGGAAGCCTAAACCCGGAAGCGGTCACCTATGAACCTCCTAGAGTAGTGCAAAGTCCCTACTGCGTCGAAAGAACCGTTCCAACAGATAGACGCAAGCGACCTAGAGAGGGAGACAGTTCTGAAGGATCTCCTCCTCGACGTAGAGCCGATTTCAAGATGCCTAGGATGGCTGATATCGCCCACATACAAAAATTCAAAGGCGATATCGAGGCCCAATCGGCAGAGAAGTACCTTAGAGAGCTCAATGTCAGTTTCGAGCTTATGCACATACCTGAGCACTATAGACATGAGTTACTTCCTAGAGTATTTGCAGGCAAGGCTGAACTTTGGCTGGCGGGAAACATAGATAGTTTTGTCAACTATGCCGACTTTTGCCTAAGATTTAAGGAGGAATTTGCCTCTGAGAAAGCCAAACAGAGACAGTTAACTACTTTGAGAAATCGACGATATTTTCGCCCAGTCCACGAGAATATGGAGAGCTTCGCTTGGAGCATCTACGCTGCCTATCGAGACTTGAGTGACAATTTCAGCGAAAGTGAAGTGCTGAATCTAATAGGACAGCTGCCGTATCGTATCCGGAACCTCTGCCTTGCGCATGCTCCGAGATCAGTTGATGAATTGACCAGTTTTCTCAAGGACTTCGACATCTATGACGATCCCGATGCCTGGAGAAATAAGGAAGACCCCAAGAGTAAAGAGCCTGGAATGAATAATAAGAGCTTCAAAGTCCGCAACATCGAGACCAGAACCAGCGGTAGGGAAAGGAATGCTGCTAGGACTCCAAAGTTTAATAGAAGACAAGGCTGGAGAGGAGCGGACCGAAGCAAACAGGATGGTCAGAGCAACTTTAATCGACCTTATCCAGAAAGAGGTCGAAGCTTCCCTGATATGAGGAATTATCAGGACGGGAGTTCCCCTAGACGATACTCACCACGGTAGAGTGACTAGAAGGCAGTCACCAACCAGAGAAGACTTCACCTCTGAGCAGGAGGAAGCTCTAGAGACAACCCGGGACTTCCTGCATAACCAAAGGTCACAGTTTAGTCAAACAAATTAGAGCCTTGTCTAGGTGCTTCGTTCCCATTTAGGCAAAGGGCCTCGGAGGAGCGACCACTAAGATCTATCCAGGAACTAAAAGTAAATTTTCAATTGTCCGAAACAGAGGAAATAAATTTGCAAAGTGATCTGAAATCTGCACGAGCATCTAAGACCAGTTACAAATCACCAGCAGTGTCTGCAAAATTAATGGAAATACCGACAAACTGTATAATTGACACCGGAAGCGAATGTTCAATTCTAAGTCATAAGGTCTGGACTAAACTAAAGCATCAAATACCAGGCATTCAGGTACAAAAGGTTCCAGAAATCAGATTAGTTGATTTCTCTGGTACCCACAGAAACCGAGTTTTTGGAAGTAGGCGAGTAGAGATACAAATAGGTGGAATGACTTTCAGTACTGAAGTATTTATATTGAAGGGATTTAGTACGGATCTTCTTTTGGGCATGCCATTTTTGAGGCAGCACGAGGCAGAGATAAATTTCAGGAAAAACTCTGTAAAGTTGAATTTCGGGAAAACTCCTGAACATGAGGAAGGGAATCCACTGGATATTGAACTTGTGAGGTATATCCAAAATGTCGAAGAGAGAGACAAGAAATGGATGTATAAACCCGCGGACCTCAGGAAGAAGGTCGACACAGTAGATATTCTAAAAGATTCCCAGAAGCAGGAGTTGTTAAACGTGCTGATTCAATTTTTGGAAGTATTCTCAGAAAAGCCCGGAACAATGGAAAGTGCAGAGTGTGAAATCCTTCTGAAGAGTAACGAGCCAGTTCATCGTGCGCCGTATCCAGTACCGCTTTCAAAAAGGGCAGCTCTAGAGGAAGAGCTCAGCTTATGGAAGACCTGGAACATTATTCAACCATCTGTATCACCCTACCTGAATCCATTGCTAGTCGTGGACACACCTGATGGAAGTGTGATACCATGCCTGGATTTTAGACAATTGAATGCATTGATGATAGTTCCCAAAAGTTCGGTTCCACCCATTGACGAATCCTTACAGAAATTTAAACAAGCACGGTATTTCACAAGTTTGGACCTGGCCTCTGGCTATTTGCAAATTCCTTTGAAGCCAGAATGCCGAAGGTATACTGCGTTTTCATACAAAGGTCGTCATTACGAATTCTTGAAAATGCCATATGGTTTATCTAACGCTGTATCTACTTTCGTATCTGTCATGCATCAAGTTTTTGGCCCTGCAAGAGAAAATTATTTGACAGTTTACATAGATGATCTTCTAATCTTTGATGCGGATATCAGCAACCACCTTCAACACATAAAAGCAGTATTACTCAGACTAGAAGAAGTAGGACTGAAAGTAAAACTTCGAAAGTGCAATTTTGTAAAGAGTGAACTAGTGTATTTAGGACATGTGATCTCGGGTGACCAGATAAAAAAAGACCCGAAAAGGAATGAAGCCATCTTGAATTTTCCCTTGCCAAAGAACAAGAAGGATATTCGGAAGTTTTTAGGACTAGCCAATTAGAGTCGAAAATTTATAAAGGATTTTTCGGCTAAAACAGAACCTTTGCTGAAATTGCTTTCCAAAAGTGCTAAGTGGGCTTGGAGTACTTTTCAACAATCAGCGTTCGACCTGGTCAAGCAAGAATTAGTAACCGCTCCTGCTCTAGCTCAGCCAGATTTAAATCAAGAGTTTTGCATACAGTGCGATGCTTCCACAAAAGGATTAGGTTGTGTTCTTTTCCAAGAACTAGATGGAGAAAAGGTAATCCAGTATGCGAGCAGGAAACTGAAGAATAATGAAGTGCATTACTCTATCCATGAGCTGGAATGCCTAGCCAATTTTTTGGTGTAAGTAAATTCGAAATTTATCTCCGAGGAAGGCATTTCAAGATATATATACAGATCACCGGGAATTGGTCTGGCTCCAAAATTCTAGAAATTGGAACTGTCGCCTCACTAGATGGTCCCTCAAATTACAATCGTACTCATTCGAAATTATCTATATACAGGGAAAGGAAAACGTAGTGCCAGATGTACTCAGTCGTTATCCTGCAGAAGTCAGTGAGGAAGATGAAGAACCAAAAATTGTCCATGTTAATTACATTTGGCAGGAAAGAGGAGAAGTAGACAATGTCGAGAATTGGATCCTAGCTCAAGAGCATGATTCTTTCTGCCTTTCCATCTTGGAAGTACTGAGACAGAAGGAAGATGAAGACTCCCCTGCTGAGTCCAAGGTGAGAAGGTTGTATCAGTTGTACGGAGATCTCCTGTTTAGAAAAACTACTGACGATGAAGTCTCCTGGAAATTGTGTGTTCCTGAGAAATTAAAGGAGAAGGTCTTACTAGAGAACCATGATGAGTTGGGACATTTTGGCATGGCTAAAACTTTGAAAAGAATGAAGAACAGATATTTTTGGCCTAAATTAAAACAAGACGTAGCCAGACATGTTAGAGATTGCCTGACCTGTGCGAAGACCAAGATGGATAAACTTGGGATCATCAAAGACAAATTACACATTAACCAGAAAGACCCGCATGAACTTTTGTCCATCGACCTAATTGGAAAGTTACCTATGTCTTTGGGTTATCAATACATCTTCACCTTGGTTGATGTAGGAACGAAGTTTGTTTCTGTCTATCCTCTCAGGCGAGGCACGGCCAGAGAGATCATTAACGCGATGGAGAAACGATATTTTTCCCACTTTCCTAAAGTCAGAGCCATTATATCAGACAGAGGAACGCAGTTCACATCAGGCTTGTGGAAGGAATATCTGGATAAAAAGGGAATAAAGTATTATTTCATCACCGCTTATCATCCTAGCAGCAATACCATCGAGCGGATGAATCAGAAAATAGTAAGATTACTCCGGCTTTTCTGTCATCGAGAGCACCAGTCCTGGTCTAAATACTTAACCGAAATATCTTGGCTTCTAAACAACTCTGTTTCCGACACGACCGGTTACGCTCCCTCCGAGTTATTCTTTAACAGGCCTGTGCCTAATGAAGTTTTGGACCACTTCAACTGGCCCATCAATGAAACAGATTCATAATATTTTTATTGGAATCAGAAACTATTCATGGCAAGGACTAGGGAAAGCACCAAAAGCAAGAAAAGACGAATTAGGGTAAAAAGAAACGCTCTTCAATTAGAAGAAGGTGACTTGGTTCTTGTCAGGAATCACAAGTTAAGTTCCCGAAAGAATAGGACTATCGCAAAATTGTTTGAGGTATACATACCAACACCTTTGTGAAACCGCGGGCCCCTTGGCCCGTCCCTCGCAATTGATTGGACGCTTTCGCATGTTGTCCCCAGACGGCGTGGCACGTGACGACTACCAAGGTTCCTGTTGGTTACCTGTACTAGTTGGTTCCCCCTAAATTAGATAAGAATACTAATACTGTCCAGGTACCTCACTGAGGAGGATTTAAGAGCGTATGTGCTAAACAGGTTATTTACATGCGTGTATAAACATAAATAAACATTTACTAGTTCACCTTTGACCTTTCCATACTAAACCCCTCAAGCCCTGAGATACTTTGAGTCCATGTCTTCGGCTGGCAACAAGCTAGCATATATGGGTACACTTTTCCACCGCTCCGTGGTGTAATGTGCAGTGCTCCGGCGCGCGGACGTTGCACGTTTTAGACCTGAAAATTAAATGGCTTGTTATAGCACTTTTTATATATACCTAGGTATAGCCTACACTTACCTTATATAAATATGAATATTTAATCTGTAAATGTCAACAATTAGTAATTCCAAAAAGGCACTCACCCTCCGTTTGTTATTTCTGTTTAAAACTATTTCAAGTTCATTCATAATATTTTACTCTGCCAGATATGTGATGTCATTACCAAGGATATTGTTAACAATGCAATTGTCATTTTTATTGTTAGAGAGCATTGCCATTGCAACGTAACATTGTATATTTCTGAATACATAACGAGGAAAGTACAGGGGTTGAATATAAATGCAGATACAATTGAAATAAGTAAATCATGGTAGTGGGCCGATACAGTTGATTGAGAGAATGTAAATAGTTTCTTTTGCCTGTTTTATGCTTATCATTCATGTATTATGTGGTAACATTTTGTAAAACTATCTGTCAATAAATTGGCCATATTGCAATAGTAAACTGCTTCATTAACATATTTCTCATAGCCGACCTCAGAGATAGAGTGGTAGCAGAGCGTCAAGGATCCGAGATGGAATTCCTTGCGAATGTCTATTCATCTATTTCATCACTCATCCTCGTCTGCGCGATTAGCAAAAAGTGGCAGAGAAGAGAAGTAAAATAAATCAGATCAATCAATCAATCATATTTTTCATCTCTATAAATTTCATTTATAATTTATTTTTAAGCCTTTATCACTCATGCTTCTATTTTAGGCTGTGTGAAGCTGATGCATTTTCATACAAATAGAATTACAATAAGCAGACATAAATCTTACTTTTCGTCTCTCTCACTCTCTCTGTAATCAAGGGGTCCAGAGTTCGATACCCGGTGGAGGCACAAGTGGTTCGGATCCCACTTTAAACTGTAGGTCCAGTCCCGATTAGCCTTACTGTGCATAAAGTGGATTAAAACACCAACTCAACAACAACAACTCTCACTCTCTCTCTTTCACCCTTCCTCTCCCCTCTCTACTTCATTTCTCACAATTTCTCTTTATATTTCTTTTTCCTTCTCTCTGTTTCACTGTCTCACTATCTTTACCTCTCCTGGTCTATTCCTCTTTCTATATTATTCTATTCCATCTTCATATCTATTTCTCTCTCGATTTTATATTCTATTTCTATCTCTCTCCTATCTTTTTCTCACGCTTCATATATCTAATTCTCTCTCCATTTTCATTCCATTTCTCTCTTCCAACTACTTCTTTCTCGTTTGCAAATTCTATGTCTTGCATTTGCATGTTATTGAGAAGTGCTTACACGAAAAGCACCATAAGTTGAATATTATTAGAACGTAGATATCTTACAATGATTGTACACAAAAATTCATTACATTCTAATATGTGCAAGTATGTTTATTTTCAATAGAGCATCTGTTGGAAGGTGGTGAAATTGGAAAATTTTGAAGTTTGTGCTGTCATCAAGCTTTGAAAATGAAAACATTAGAAACCGAACGAAATTCATGAGGACTCGATAGAAACTTTAGAACAATCTACTCCATCATATCCTAACGTTTCTAGATGGTACTAAGAGTTAAAATGTGGCAGAGAGTCAATGCTAAAAGACGTACCTGCATCTGGCTCACAAGCGACAGCAACCACTGACAACATTCATGATATGTTGACGGTAGCCACACGAGTCACCGTCAGGTATTTAGCGGAATGTACAGGTTTATCAACGAACGCAATGCATAAGACATTAAGAAAACATTTGTGTATGACGAAAGTGTCAGCAAGATGGGTCCCCCAAAATCTGACTCCTGATCAGAAGTGGAGCATAGTGACATGTTCAAGAAACTTTTAGGCACGTATCGCGCGGATATACCTGTCTATAGACAGGACAACTTATGCAAATATTTGAAGGTGTATGAAATATGGGTCCTCCACTGCAAACCAAGCCAAACAATGATCGATGCAGTGGAAGAACACGTCTCTCAACAAAGAATGGCTTTTACATGAATTGAATTTGATTTTTTGTTTCGAGACCACTTTATACACAGATACAATATCTGAACTGAGCCTCAAATTTATATTTGATCCAAACCACTGGGCCATGGTGTACGTACCCACATCGAGGATCGACACCAGAGCCCCTTGATTACAAAATTAGGACGTTACCACTATGCCATGGAGGACGTCCTTTCAATTCATTGTGATTTTCTTATTTAGCGGCGCTTTGCTCCACTTCTGACTAATCGCGACGAGGAGGATGAGTGATGAAATGATGAATTGACGAAGGGACACCTAAAACAAGAAGAGATTAGAACACTCAAGTCTCTTTGAATTGCTTGTCTATGCTATCGGTATAGTATATCTTTGTATTACATTTTGGCGTAGAGACACATGGCAATAATAGTTATTTGGTATTATATTGAGTATTTTTATCACATATTGCGTTCGTAGGATGCTATTTCAGAATGACAGAAGCTATGGTGGTGTTCAGTGTTGAATGATCTCTATAATGTTAACTAATGAACTGCCGACGTAATCAATTGTAGGAAGGTGAATGGGACATGCCTTATACGACAATATCTTAATAGGCAAATATTCAATTACAAGGGGATGAATAATACGTACTGGTTTTCAAGGAAGCAAAGCCGAATAACAATTTTTATGGTGATTGTAATTTGTTCCTCGAACGTGAGCTTATAATTCAATATTGTGTCTGATATTGGAGTTGATCTGTATTTTTGTATTATTTTTACTGAGTATTTAACCAGTATTTACCTAAGATGCTTGTCCCTGAAGAAAAACAGTTCTGCGGTTCACTCAGCCTCTAATAAATAGGTACCTGAGGCTTGAAGGCTATCGGTATTAATCACATAACCTTCAAAATTTTTAACTAGATAGTGGATGTATTAGGTATCTTGAATCTCCCTATGTGCATTCATGGTACGGACAGCTTCACTTTTTAATACACTCTATCCCGAGTAGGGCCTCCCCGATGGCACAGTGGTAGGGTCGTTGCCTTGTAATCAATGGGTCCCGGGTTCGATACCCGGTGGAGTCACATTGTGGTTCGGATTCCACTTTAAACTGTATGTCCAGTCCCGATTAGCCTTACTGTGCATAAAGTGGACTTAAAGCACCAAATTAATCAATCAAACCAGCAAGCAAAGCAGAGGGGATCACTCTACTTTACCATTTTACTTTTACCCCTCGCAGATGGAAAATTCAGGACAAACCCTTGCTAAAGCTCTCGCTTCGAGAACAATCCAGTCAAGGACGGAACTACCCCTGGCTCTCCAGGGTTGCCACACTTCTTCTAAGCTGATCAGTCGACACTTCGAGCGTTGTACGTATGCGGATGATTTCGTCGGGTGAAATTGTTGCTTATTGGCAACACTGTAGGTGGGTGGCGTGACCTTGACTAGACTGTTTTCATGTTGAGAGCTTTAACAATGTTTAAAAAAGGAAGTGAAGTGAAACTCCCTTGTAGTGAATAGATAAGTCAAATGAAGTTTGGGGGTGAACAAGAGTTTGCACTCAATCAAGTTACGACAGTTAAAGTATACGGACGAGCAAGAGAAAAGAATTACCAGGTTAATACCTTGAGGTTTCTCTGGGATTGGATAATGGTCGGATGAAGCAACCACGGAAAGGGAACATTTACCACATACCGAGAATTTTCCTCCCGCGCTGTGATAAATTTAGTTTTCCTGCCACCAGAAAAAAAAAAAAAAGCATTTCCGAAGCGGCGTCGCCATCGAAAGGCAAGAGGGAAATAATATCCAAGGGCATTGAGAATATATTGAGTCAAGCTTTTTGCTTGAAATATGTCTTTTCCGCTTCACCTGAGAGTTCCAATCCGATTCCGACACACGGCAGCGTGATATCGTACCTTTTCTTTTCCTCCAGTAGCTAGACTCTTGAGAGAACGGACTGGAATCAGTGTTGCCAAACCAGATCGACATAAAATAACTAACTTGCACCTTTGTTTTAGATATCAAGGGAGGAGGGATAAGTTTAACACTTAACTGCTATGGACACTCTGTCAGACCGTGCTGAATTTATCACTTACTTTATTTATCACACTCATCCAGCACAGGACCATTCTCCATAAATTTCGGCTGGGGTGCTGGCTACACGCTGTCAAGATCATGACTAAACCTCGGATATTAAGTTTTTAACCTTGTTTTTCCTTTGCAAGTAAATATAAAATAACAAGTTAAGTCAGCGTTTCATTAAAAAGCGCAACAACTGACGAAGTTCTATAGTGCTTAAAATAACCTATTTCGCTTTTCAGAACCTATCTTAGGTTTATGCGCCTAAATCAAACCTTTGTTTAGGTTCTACGTATTTTTTAAGGTTTTTAAGGATTTTTGTATCACAGACATATTTTCTTGCTTTGGTACCGAAAGAAGTCAATGATTAACGTGTTTGAAACAAACGTTCTGTCTATTTCTCTTCCTCCAAGTCCATGGTATTTTTCAAAGCTCTAAACCAGTGCTTCCCAAAGTGTGCACCGTGGCTGGCTTACGTACAGGGCCGCCGCAAAATGTTCCAATATATTCAATCAATAATATGATTGTTCGAAATATGTGCTTATTTAGTACTTTTACACATAAAATATTTCTGAATTTGAAATGTGTTTAATACTTAACTTAAGGCAAGCAACCTAACCACACAAACTGAGCGCTGCAAGTGTTAGACAAGCCTACATTCTGACATGGGCGCCGTAGAGAGATTTTGAAACACTAAGTTTGGCGCGAAACAAATAAGTCTGGAAATCCCTGCTCTAAATAAATCAAAATGTCTGGCACCACTGTTACCTTCACGATCGTTCTGTGCTTCGTGGCATTCATGCCTTGCAAAGTAACGTTTCAACATTCAAATTTGCACCACTGACTGTTTTTATTGAAAGATCATGTTAAATACGTAACATCATCCTCACAAAAAAATTCGAAGTTTGACTGTGGATAACATGAAAAAAATTGTTATGTATTCAGGGTGGTCACTCTAGGACCATGTTAAAAATCAACTATAATTCCTGGTTTTCAAAATTTTCTCTACTTTAATTTTATGTATTACTGCCTCTCACCACACACACACAAAAATATATCTATCTATATATATATATATATATATATATATATATATATATATATATATATATATATATATATATATATATATATATATATATATATATTAACAATATAAAGGGTCAGTGCTATTTAAATATATGCAAAAATTGAAATTTTGTATTTTAATGGTTCTACCTAATCAGTATTTTTGATGAATTTTGAACCATTCTTCATTTTTTGGAACCCACTTCAGGCTTTTTTGGGGCTAATTTAAGATTTTTAGAACCTATTTTAGGATTTTTAGAGCCTATTTTAGGAACCTAAAGGCACTCTTTTTTAGAACCTAAAAATCCTAGGTCTTATC
Source organism: Lepisma saccharinum (assembly GCF_977018435.1). Lineage (NCBI taxonomy): Eukaryota > Metazoa > Arthropoda > Insecta > Zygentoma > Lepismatidae > Lepisma > Lepisma saccharinum. Next base: position 20,112,909 of record NC_139255.1, read on the forward strand.
CCTCCTTGCTCAGGTCTTATTGAAGTCTACGTTCGGCGAGTAGTCCGACAGTACGTACCTTAGTAGTTACCTGTGTTTTTTGTTACGTTGTGTTTCAAATAGCTCGTAACTCATTTTTAATTTCAGAAAAAATATCACTTTTAACTAGAAATTTTAAAAATTTGGAAAATTAAAATATAAAAAGGAGTCAATGTTCCAATTTTTGACTGATTTTCTTCCTCTTTTAAATTACGTTACGATTCATTAACTAAACAATAATAACTAAAAACTGCCTTGCAATATGTCTCTCAACTTTTACAGTCCGGGACTCGCCTTGAAGGATATGCCACTTCATGGGACCCATAAGCATAGGTGCGGCCAGCATTAACTGCAGGGGCGTGCACCTAGTTTGTAATCATATTTTTCCAACATGAACTACCTTAAGAAGTCCTCTTTTACGCGTGCTTAAACAAATTACACGTACTTCATTCTAGGAAGGTAAATATGTAATTTAAAAGACAAATTTACTCTAGTCTAACGTCTAACTAAACACAATGTGAAATGAAGACAGTTTGCACCTCTCTGCAACACACACACACAGACGGTCTAATATTAGAAGTAGTAATGCACCGGCGTTGAGTCCGATAAATCAATTGATTGGAAAAGATCGATCAAAGATCAATTGATGATGTAGTTGTGTGGGCAAGCAAGGGTTATTGTTGTTCGCGATGACGTCATAAAATGGTTGGGGTGAAAATGTGTGGATGATTTTGATTGGTGGGTTGTTTTAAAAGGGGCGTGGCTTAATTTTCTGAGGAGCGTTGTGATTGGTTGTTGGGGAGAAGGAGAAAACAGATGGCGTTGATGTTTTCTCGGAATTCCCTGCGTCTGAAAACAGATGGCGTTGATGATTCTGAAATTCTGGGTATTTGGGTTGGGGAGGTGGAAAAGTATCGACGATTTTCCGGTGACGGTTGGTTTTCTCGGAATTTCCAGCGTCTGAAAACAGATGGCGTTGATGAGGCTTTTAAGGCGTGCGGTGAAGGTTAAGTGCCTGTTCTTGGAAAATGTAGTTTGTTGAGTGTTGGTTCGAGGAAATGTTGTGAGAAGTAATGGATGTGGTTTGTGTAATGGTCTGGAATGGTAATTGCTTTTGCAGTTTTGAGTCAAGTGTTTTAAGGGCTGTGTTACAAGGAATTTTGTCGGGAGATTATTTCAGGGTCTGGTGAATGTTCGAGCAGATGCCGTTGAAGTGTTGAGTGTTCGAGTTCTAGAAATTGTGTGGGATGAGAGTAGGGCTTCGGGGAATGAGTAATGGTCGATGTCTGGTGTTAATCGGTGTGGTGTTGCGAGAAAGATTATCGTTAAGTGGTTCCAGGAATTGGTGAGCGATATGTGTGTGCGTGGACGGTTGAGAGTGATATGCATGGACCGGATGAATGATGTGCGGAATGGTTGAAATGAGCAGGATGAAAGCGGTGGTCTGGAAATGTCGCGATACGGGTTTCCGGAATGAGTGTGACAGAAGAATGGTGTGTTGTATTCTTAGAAGTCTGTTGAATGCTGTGCTGGAAGGAGGGTTATCTGCAAAGCTTGTGAGATAGCACGTGATGGAGAAAGAGCATAAGGAGAAAATATTGCCGGAGAAGACGAATGTAGATAAATTATACAGAGTAAAAAAAATACGATTCTCGGAAGAGTTGAGTGTGTACAGTGTACCAGGATAGGAAGAAGATAGGAGAGGCACGTGGGCGTTGGATGCTCTGCGCGAGAGATTACGTATCGAATATGACTGTGTTGGTCGTCGGGAGGAAGGTATATAAAAAGGAACGAACCAGATATGCATCATAAGAGGTACAACTGTCTGCAGGATAACAGTCCACAGCTCAGCCAGCACAATCGCCTGTCCGGTTTCAGATACTATAGTGAGAAAAGTGATCAGTTTCAACGGATCAATCCTACCTGGTATATATATATATATATAGTGGGTTATCTTGAGGTGAGTAGAAGTGTAAAATGGGTATAGGGGGCTGGATATTGCAATTTGTCTGCAGTGTAATGGGGATGAAACCTGCTGCTCCAGATTTGTTGCCAGCGACGACGACGTCACGAAGTAGTCGTCTACTGCCGTCTCCTCCACGGACACCACGGTCGGCGGTACAGCCTGAAATGTTTAAAGATGACAGCCCGTACGTGAGCGTTCCTAAGTATTTTACGGAACAGCAATTTCGTAGATCGTGGGAAGCAAAGAATGCTGCACAACACAAATATGAGAAGTTGAGACGCTGTGGAAAGAAAAGTAGTGGTGGTAGGGGTGAAACGTTGAGGAAAAGAAAATATGATGCTGATAAAAATATGCAGTATAATCCTTTGTACGGTTACATAGAGCGTTCTCCGAGGAAGGCAATGTGTTTTGATACCCTGTAACAGTCTCCGATTCGAAAAGACTGCATGGTGTTAAATCGAAAATATTTGAGAGTAATAGTCCCAAAGTGTTGGTTTTTGATAGTCCGGTAAGGTACAGGGAATCTCTTTTAATAACATTTTACAATACAGATCTAGTGAATGAGAATTTTATGGAACTTGAAAGTAATGGTTTTCCGATCAGCATGCAGTACATCAAGAGTCGTAGAACAGGATTATGTGAGACGCATTTCCTTTTCGAGAGAGCACCTGTATACGGTCATTTGCCGTACCATGTGTGGAGCAATCGTGTAGCCGGTGAGATAGCATCTCACGGATATAATGCAGGACCTTTTACTGTAGTATCGGGAATTTCCTCAAAAGATTGCATCTGTATGGAGACAGAATCGGAGCTAAATTCGGAACATGTAGATATATCCGATCTGCATGTTCCTCCACGTTGTCTGGTTACAAAATATATCATGATGACGGATGAGAGTTTAAATTGTGGGCGTGCCGCAGTCGAATTGACACGGTACGAAAATTTGGAACATTTACTGAATGAGGAGATTCCCCTGCTGTACCGAGTGGGGTGTCACAAAAAATACATGATAGTGGATTATAGTGATGTTGCAACTCTGATGCAGATATTTAGAAAACAATATCGGGAGTCTATGTTATCACTGGGTGAAATATTTCAGTGGTTTAACAGTAGTGTACCCCTACAGGAGTCGGTAAGCGATACATTAGGAGTAAAAGGTACTGCATTAGATTTAGAAGAGTTAGCCGACTATTGTTACTACCCGTTACGGCGTAACGATCTAAGATCAAAATATGCTTTTATTTCCAGTGTTCATAAAGTTGAAGAGCAGTTTTCGAGAGGTACAGGCCCACATCGTGAGTTCCCCGAAATAATAGAGGAGACTGACACGTCGGAAGCAGAGAACGATACAGCTTGAAAGGTGAGAAAATAAAAATCATTACCTGTGGCAGCAGAGGTTTATTTTGGAGATGTACAGCCTATGGTGGGGGGGTTGGCTGTTCCCGGTCCTCTGGTGGAGGTAATGGAGGTGTACGATGTCCGTCCTCCTCCTCCTCCTCCCGCTGCACCAAATTGATGAGGGGTGGATCTTCCTCCTCTTCCGGAGCAGGAGAAGGAGGACGAACATAACCTCTGAGGACCGCAGGAGGTATCAGTTGAAGCAGGTTGTCGGCCCTACGAGCATTGCGTCAACCCATTCTGAAAAACAATATATAATAATTAAAGAAATATATTCGGTTCCATGTAGATATTGGCTATAAAAGAAAAAGTGGTATGTGACATATATAATCGGAAAATGGTGAACATGCATGTGAAACCAGGCCGCAACTGAGGGAATTTTGAAACGTGAGGTCTGGGAGAAACAGGATCGTGACTGAGGGTCTTTTATTTCAATTTTGTTCAAAAACGTTTTAAACTTGTTTAAAACATTTTAAACTTTTTCGATTTTTTCGATTTTATTTTTCGATTTTAGTTTTTCGATTTTAATTTTTCGATTTTATATTTTCGATTTTAATTTTTCGATTTTATTTTTTCGATTTTATTTTTCAGATTTAAATTTCCATCTGTCCATAATTGAGCTACAAGGATAGTCGATAGGTTGTCGGATCATGTCAAAATAAGAAATAAATTAAAATAATTACCTTTGGCGATAATAACGGAAAGTGTCGTTCATTCTTTCCCGATTGAGTCGACGCCGAAGTGCGAATACGGCCAACGTCTGCTCGTATTGCCGATGGATGTCCTCCTGCTCCTCCAGGCACCTCCTAACATCCCTGGTGAGCTCTGCGAAGTGCTCTTGTTCTTCTATTCCTATTTGATATTGATCAAAAGCATTCCGCAGAGCCTCCCCCTGCTGCATGTTACGTTCCTGAAAATATGTGTGAATTAATATATAACAGTGATTACAGTTTGTGTAAAATATATATATATAACTAATATATTGTCTGTCTATTTTCAGATGACTACGCTGCCACTAGGGTTCAGTCTACTGTTCGGTGACGTAAAAGAGGAGACAGGGACTACAACAGACGAGAGAAGAAATTTGTGGAGCAAAGTTCACGCACGACAAGTAGAAAAGCATGTAGCCAGCTACGTCAATTTCTGCGAAGAAAACGGGTTGTCCGAAGATTTATTGCACCGACTAGAAGAAACGTGTAAAGATTTTGAAGTGAAGGTGGACACATTGGTGAAAATATTCAGCTTCATTATTGAAAAAAAAAGAAACGCGGCAGTGTTTGGTGATTTTGTAGAAAACATACAGAGAGTCCAATATGTACCCTCGCATTTATCGTTAAGAATCTGTTTCGAGTTAATGGAACTATTTAAAAGTGTAAGGAATGAAAGAGCAGAAAATAAGAAAACAGGGGGAACGGGGAAAGAGCTAGAGGAACGGATGGTGGAGATGTTAAAAAAGAGAAAACTGAACGAATAAACATTACTAATCTTACTAATACACTAACACGTTTCGTTCAGTTGTGGGATAATTAAACAATCTATCTGATTTTAAATTTATGCACAGAACCATAGGTTTCCATCGGGAATCGAACCCGAGATTGTACATATAACGTCTACATTTGTTGCATTTAATGGGTATAATGAAATATGTATAATAGTTTTTTGTAATAAAATATATGGTGTATACAGAAAATATGTTATTTAATACAAATATGAAATAGGTACGTACCAAATTTCCATCAGCCATCGCACTTTCTTCTTGATCCAACACGAAGTAACAGAATGAGTGGAGGAAAATCTGTTTCAGAAGTTCTGCAGACTTCCTTACATGCTTAAGTCATTAGCAAGCGTGTTACGCGGAAATCTGTAGAAGAGATTAAACTGCGGTGGCTGGAGTTCTTTATTACATCATGACAGATTTACAAGGAGGAAATTGCGGGACTGAGGCCTGCAGTTCTGAGATGAGTTTCACAGTACTTCCTTGTTGCATCTGGTCGACTCTGATAACGTTATGTACATAGTACTTCCTTGTTCCATCCAGATAGATAATAAACGTATGGAGATATAATTGCAAAACCAACTTCCTTGTTAAGTCCTCACAGAACGTCTGAGAAAGAACATTGTGAAATAGATGATGTTGAAAATGTAGCGTTATTGTAATTGCGTCTGTTTTTTAAATAAACAGAATCAGAGTCGACCTACACATATGGCAAATCCGTTTTTACAGGGTTTGAGTGGACTCGTTGCAAAATACAAAATTTAAGCAATCAGTTTTTTTGTTTTTCTGTTTTTAGGACACACAGGGGGAGTCGAACCCCTTTGAAAATGCAAAGTTACTTCTATTATTTCTTCCCGGCGCCAAACAAAGTCGGAGTCGCCCCTTGAAAATGCACAGATATGGCAAATCAATTTTATGTTAGATCACACAGGGCCGGACAATAGGGCCGCCATCTTGGTTTTTGTTATTTTGACCGTAGACCTCCGTCCATATACTCTATTTAAAGGTGTAGACGTACAGATTCCGAATCTACAAATGCCTTCACTCTAGTCCAATTAGGGTCGGCTGGACGGCCCTTCGAAATTTTCCGGACATGTTTTTCGAGTTTTTCAATTTACCTACAACAGGTAGGTGCCAGTAAACATCACCGACGGTTACTACGTAATATTATACAATTAATTGTCATCTCACCTCGTCATGACAATGGGGGCCGCCATCTTGGTTTTTGTTATTTTGACCGTAGACCTCCGTCCATATACTCTATTTAAAGGTGTAGACGTACAGATTCCGAATCTACAAATGCCTTCACTCAAGTCCAATTAGGGTCGGCTGGACGGCCCTTCGAAATTTTCCGGACATGTGTTTCGAGTTTTTCAATTTACCTACAACAGGTAGGTGCCAGTAAACATCACCGACGGTTACTACGTAATATTATACAATTAATTGTCATCTCACCTCGTCATGACAATGGGGGCCGCCATCTTGGTTTTTGTTATTTTGGCCGCAGACCTCCGTCCATATACTCTATTTAAAGGTGTTGACGTACAGATTCCGAATCTACAATTGCCTTCACTCTAGTCCAATTAGGGACGGCTGGACGGTCCTTCGAAACTTTCCGGACATGTTTTTCGAGTTTTTCAATTTACCTACAACAGATAGGTGCCGGTAAACATCGCCGACGGTTACTACGTAATATTATACAATTAATTGTCATCTCAGCTTGTTATGGCTATGGGGGCCGCCATCTTGGTTTTTGTTATTTTTGACCGTAGACCTCCGTCCATATACTCTATTTAAAGGTGTAGACGTACAGATTCCGAATCTACAAATGCCTTCACTCAAGTCCAATTAGGGTCGGCTGGACGGCCCTTCGAAATTTTCCGGACATGTGTTTCGAGTTTTTCAATTTACCTACAACAGGTAGGTGCCAGTAAACATCACCGACGGTTACTACGTAATATTATACAATTAATTGTCATCTCACCTCGTCATGACAATGGGGGCCGCCATCTTGGTTTTTGTTATTTTGGCCGCAGACCTCCGTCCATATACTCTATTTAAAGGTGTTGACGTACAGATTCCGAATCTACAATTGCCTTCACTCTAGTCCAATTAGGGCCGGCTGGACGGTCCTTCGAAACTTTCCGGACATGTTTTTCGAGTTTTTCAATTTACCTACAACAGATAGGTGCCGGTAAACATCGCCGACGGTTACTACGTAATATTATACAATTAATTGTCATCTCAGCTTGTTATGGCTATGGGGGCCGCCATCTTGGTTTTTGTTATTTTTGACCGTAGAATTTTACATGAGTTTGATATCAGCCAGGAAAACATCTGGTGAAGACAGTTAGCTTTTCCGAGAATTTAACATGAGCATTTATATCAGCCAGAAAAGGCGAAGACGGTTACCAGAGGACTGTTACAGATTTCCGGTGAGTTTACAGATCAGCCAGCAGAACCGTTAGCAACGGAAATAACTGCTTTGTCATACTTGCGTATATAAAGAAAAGCGTTCTCTCCACAACACAGTGTTCGTGAAACAGTCATTGTACGATCATGGATGTACAGTTATCCGCTGACGATCTGTTAGTACGTTATCGTGATGGATATTACACAACACATGGACAGTTGCGGGAAGTGTTGACTATCATCGCGCAAAAAATCATCGCGGGAGAAAGTATCTCCCTAGTAGAGGAGTATGACCGTCTACTACAGACCGTGTCATCATTCGTACCCAATCTTACCGGAGAAGGTTGGAGAGATATTTCCGAAGAGTCGCCAGGCCCGTCATCGACACCCGATCCTGTATCCAGAGTTGCCGAGGAGAAGCAGATAGCCGTCACATCACCAGGAACTTCCAGAAACACCGCATCCGGATCAAACCCGGAACCTTTACCAGGACCGTCATGGAGACCGGATCCCTTACCCTCAGCAGAGCCGTCACCCCAAAGTGCTTCTGTATCAGATAGAAGAGGTAAGAAAAGAAAACGTGATACAGTGCCTCGTGAACAAATAGGGAACATAATATTACATAACATTCAAGAACGTGAATATCCCAAATTCCGTTCCAAAGGACGTCTTGTGGAATTCAGTTTCTCGCACCCTCCAGAAAATGTCGATCCTCACACATGGATCCTTGAAGGTTTTGAAAATCTTCTCACCTATGTTAAGAAAGACACCAAGGATGAAGACAAGATAGGTTTAACTCTCTCTAACATATCTGACCCAACCGTGAAAGATATTTATGTCGGGTGGCACAGAAGCGACCAGTTACACAGTGATATGGTGTGGAACATTATGTATAAAATATTGCAGAGTGCGAAAACATTCACGGCTACAGATCGGTTAATTTTGCGAGCCGACCATGTCAATATACCTGTCGGAGGTGGTGGAGGTAAACGAACATATTGTTTACCTAATTACATGTTAAGCACGCAAAAAAGGAGTATCGTCGGTGTGCCGAATAGGAAAAAACCACTCTGTTTAGCTGAAGCTTTGGTAATAGGAAAAGCCCATGCTGATAATGATCCGTCCTATTCACAGTATCGAAAAAATAGAAATCTTCTTAAACCTGTTTTCGAACTTATGCGGAAAGCAGATGTAGATCTGACAGACAATGCGTGTGCCGGAAGCGGAATTCCTGAACTGAGAAAATTTCAGCAAGTTCTCACAGATCATAAAATTATTGTATACAACAATCTTCGTGATGCTAAAGATGTTCTGTTTGAAGGACAGGTTGAATATGTTTCAAAATTTATATACCTTCTGTATGATAATGCCCGACAACATTATGATGTGATAGTGAACCGTGTTGGAGCATTTGCAGCAAGCCAAGAATGTCATGGGTGTAACCAGCTCATATTCGGTAAACCTCATAGTCACATGTGTAAGCAATTATGTTGTATGTGCCGTGCAACTCCACCGTGTGTACCTGAACCGGGTGTCCGTAGAACATGTCAGACATGTCACCGAAATTTCAGAAATGAACAGTGTTTCACAAATCATGTTTCTACACAATTCCGAAACGGTACTGTCTGTAGCGAAATCCAACAGTGTCCCCGATGTTTCAGAATTATTCTCACAAACAATAGATATGAAAAAGTACATAGATGCAACATGAAATATTGTACTGTGTGTAATTGTGTGAAACCTGTAAATCATTTCTGCTACATGCCTATACCGAAACCTAAACAGTACTCAAAATTTCTATTTGTGTTTTACGATTTCGAATGCTACACTGATATTCCTTTTTCTGACAAAGAAAAAACTTTTCTTCATGTTCCGAATCTTATCGTGGTGCAGACAGCCTGTCACGCATGTCACAAAAGAGAGGATTTAACAGCTTCGTGTTCTGTTTGTGGAACAAGGCAGTTTATATTCTGGGATGACCCTGTAGATACATTTCTGTCGTATCTCGAATTGCAACATAAGTTTACCAATATAACCATCTGTGCACACAATGCACGAGGTTACGATTGTACATTTCTATTACGGAGAATGCTGGAAAGAGAAATGAAACCTCGTGTTATCTTAGATGGAACCAAAATTGTCTGCATGACATACCAAAATCTCCATTTTGTGGACAGTCTCAACTATGTTCAGTCAAATCTTGCAGGATTTTCAAAACTGTTTGGTTTACCTGTGCAGAAAGGATATTATCCGCATTTGTGGAACACTTACAAGAATAGAAATTACATAGGACCGCCACCTCCTCCTTCTGCATACGGATATGAATATATGAAAACGGTTGAAGATCAACACCGTTTCATGTTCTGGTACAACAATGAATGTGAAAGAAATATACCTTTTAACAACAAAAACGAACTTCTCCAATATTGCATCAAGGATGTGACCCTGTTGAGACAAGGATGTCTAAAGTTGAGACAGAATTTTCTAGACATATGCAAAATAGACATTTTCAGGGACTGCATCACGATAGCATCTGCCTGTTCATTAATTTACAGACAGAAATTTATGCCGTCTAACACTATTGGAATAATCCCTAAAGGAGGTTACCATCATGCAGATCAGATGTCCAAGTTCGCATTGAAATGGTTAACCTACGTTGAAGAACAGAATCATGTAATACTTCTTCACGGTGGACGTACTCGTGAAAAATATGTCATAGGAGGACGTTACAAAGTGGACGGCTATCACGAGGAGACGCAGACAGTGTACGAGGCGCTTGGATGCTACTGGCATGGTTGTCAACGCTGCATATCAATTAACAGAGATATGTATCCGAAAGACGACGAAGAAGAAGAAAAAACAGATCAGGATAGTAACAGTCAGAGATATAACGACATGTTGAACACAGCAGCCTTTAGATACGAGACAACATGCCGTAAACTTGAGGCATTGCGTTCTGAAGGATACCGTGTCGCCACAATGTGGGAATGCGATTTCAAAAAAATATTGCAAGCAGATCCTGAACTCGATAGACATCTATCGACACATCCTATCGTCTGCTGCATTCCTTTAAATCCACGAGACGCCTTATATGGAGGACGAGTTGAAACAGTCAGGACGTATTACAAAATCAAGGAAAATGAAAAATTACAGTACTATGATTTTACAAGTTTATACCCTTATGTGAACAAATACTGTGCCTATCCTGTCGGACATCCTACCATATTTCTAGGAACTTCTATTCCTTCGGTAAATGAGGTTTTGAACATGGAGGGGCTCATAAAATGTACTGTTCTGCCACCAAAAACCCTTTTACATCCTGTTCTACCTACAAAAATGCATGGAAAACTGATGTTTGTCTTGTGTAACGAATGTGCTATCAGCTTAAAATGTGAAGGTACATGCAGCCATTCCGATGAACAACGCGCACTTTCGGGGACTTGGGTCATCGCTGAGGTGCGTAAAGCTTACAGTTTAGGCTACAAAGTGTTGTCGGTATCGGAAGTGTGGAAGTATGAAACATCGATGTACAACCCTGTCACGAAAACTGGAGGACTTTTTGCTGGTTATGTCAACACCTTCTTGAAAATAAAACAGGAAGCGAGCGGCTGGCCTTCATGGTGTCAGAACGACGAGGATAAGAAGAAGTACATACAGAGATATTTCGATAAGGAGGGTATTCTATTGGAAGAAAACAGTATCGAAGTCAATCCTGGTAAACGTACTCTGGCTAAACTTTGTCTTAATTCTTTATGGGGCAAGTTCTGTCAACGGGACAACCTTTCCCAGACGACCATCATCAAGGAATCGAAAGATTTTCTCGATAAAATGACTGACTAACTAACTAACTCTCTAGCCTTCTTAAACCCGAAGGTTCATGGCTGCAGCAACACAGGCCTTCCATCTTTCCCTATTTTGAGCAAGTTCTATATACTCTTTTCCATCCCTACCGATTTCCCTTAGGTCCATCTCAACGTTGTCCCTCCATCTTCGTCTTGGCCTTCCTACAGGTCTCTTACCATCAGGTTTCCCAACAAGAATCCTGTAAACTCCTCGTTCCTCTCCCATTCGTGCCACATGGCCTGCCCACCTAAGTCTTCTTGATTTAATTATTCTAATAATATCTGGACATGAATACAAATTATGTAGTTCTAAATTATGTAACCTTCTCCACTCACCTGTCTCCTCATCCCTTTTAGGTCCAAAGATTTTCCTAAGGATCTTATTTTCAAATACTCTCAATTTATGTTCCTCTTTCAATGTAAGGAACCAAGTTTCACATCCATATAATACTACAGGCAAAATTACTGTTTTGTATATTTTAACTTTTAGTTTCTTAGATATTAAACGAGAAGACAAAAGTTTATGAAGAGAGAAGTAACATGCATTTCCTGAATTAAGCCTACTTTTTATTTCCTCTTTAATATAATTTTCATTTGTTAATATTACTCCTAAGTATTTGAATTTGGAAACTGGTTCAAACGAGTTGTTATCAATAATTAGATTTTGATTATTACCTAACACTTGGTTTCGGCCTGTAAGCATATATTTAGTTTTCTCTTTGTTAACTTCCAAACCTATCTCTTTAGCAGTTTTGAAAAATATTTTAGCATTATTCTTAATTGTATTCACATCATCCCCCAGTAAGTCTACATCATCTGCATATGCTAACAACTGAGTCACACCATTTAATTTTAGTCCTTCTTTAGTTTCTTTTACCTTCCTAACAGCATATTCTAAGGCAAAATTAAAGAGCAATGGAGATAATGCATCTCCTTGTTTTAACCCATCATGAATTGTAAATTTGTCAGACATATTAATACCCACACGAATTTTACTTTCTGTTTCACTGGTGCATACTTTTATCATACTAACAAGCTTCTTAGGTATTCCAAACTCAACTAATATATTATATAGTTTATCTCTTTTGACTGAATCATATGCTTTTTTGAAATCAATGAATAGCTGATGGACATTTTGATTATATTCCCACTTTTTTTCAAGTGTCTGTCTGATGTGAAAAATTTGATCTGTAGTTGATCTGTTACGTTTAAATCCACATTGATAATCACCTATAATTTCATTAGCATATGGGGTTAGTCTTGTTAAAAGAATGTTAGATAATATTTTATATGTTGTTGAGAGTAGAGAAATTCCACGGAAATTATTGCAGTTCATTTTATCACCTTTTTTAAACACAGGAACAATTATGGATTCTTTCCACTGTTGAGGGATTTCTTCTTTATTCCATATTAAACAGATTAATTTATGAATTTGATACATTAATGAATTTCCACCATATTTAATTAACTCAGCTGGTATTAAATCAATGCCAGGTGCTTTGTTATTCTCTAGCCTTTTAATAGCATCTTTAACTTCAGTCAAGTTGGGTTCTGGAACTAAAGGTTCTGCTGTGTGTACTTCATTCACTTCTGATTTATCTCCTACATGGACATTTAAAAGGTCATTAAAGTAGTTCTTCCATCTATTTAGAATATCACTTGGGTCAGCTAGAAAATCACCGTCTTTATCTTTTATCAAGTTTACTTTAGGTTGCCACCCCTTTCTAAATTCATTTACACCTTTATATAAATCTCTGATATTTTTATTTTTGCTGTTTGTTTCAATTTCGTTAATTTTGGTTTTCAAGTAATCTCTTTTTTTACTTCTAAACGTGCGGTTAACTTCTCGCTTTATTCTATTATAATTGTTTAGATTTGTATCATCAGAGTTATTTAACCACCTAAGTCTAGCCTGATTTCTTATTTCTATTAGATTATGACATTCATTATCAAACCATGGCTTACTTTTTCTCGGTTTATGGTATCCTATACTTTCTTTAGCTGCTGATTCTATTGCATTACGTATGTGCTCCCAATTCTTATTTACGTCTGTTTCATTTATATTTTTATCATCATTTAAATCCTGCAAAACATCAAATCTATTTGACAGTTTAATTTGGTAATCTTTCTTAATTCTTTCATCAGTAAACTTTCCTGTATCAAATTTTAGAACTTTTAGATTTTGTTGCTTATGATTTATCACTGAGAGTCTTTCTCTTAATTTAGCAATTACTAAATAATGGTCACTAGCACAGTCAGCACCTCTATGTGTACGAACGTCAATTATACTAGTATGCCTTCTCTTATCAATGAGAATATGATCTATCTGATTGTGAGTTTTACCATCTGGAGAAGACCAGGTATATTTATGGATATCTTTATGTTTAAAAGTGGTACTTTTCACAATTAAATTCTTTGAGGTTGCAAAAGTAATCAATCTTATACCATTATCATTACTTAATTCATGAAGACTTTCTTTACCAATCGTGGGTTTAAATGTCTCTTCTTTGCCAATTTGTGCATTACAGTCACCTAACAGAATTTTCATATCATACTGAGAAAATTTATCAAAGACCTGTTCTAACTCTGCATAAAAATCATCTTTAGTATTATCATCTTTATCTTCCGTTGGTGCATGTATGTTTATTAAAATAATTTTACACCACCTACCCTGTAAAACTGCATATGATATCCTATCATTAATAAATTCTACTGTTTTAAGAGCCGATATAATTCTATTATTTATGAAAAAGCCTGTTCCAAAATTATGATTTTCAGTACCACCATAGAAAAAAGTATAATTTTTAGTTTTACAATTCCCTTCTCCTGGCCACCTAACTTCCTGGACAGCTACTACATCTAATTTATATTTAACTATCTCATTAACTGTACACTGAAATGCCCCAGGCCGGTAAAGGCTCAGAACATTCCAGGTGCCTAATTTAATATCCTTCTTCCTAACGTAGATCTTATCCTCAGTCCAGAGACCTCCCAAAGTAGTCCCCACCCGGAGATCCGAACGGGGGACTATTTTACCTCCGGAATATTTTACCTTGGGAACATCCATGGCCTTATATTGTTGTTTCTTGACATGTGTTTTTACAGTGCAGAGTTGTCAGCTCTACGCCTAACCCCCAATATGAATGGAGGAACTACTACACAAGACGAACACAAACACATTAGACAGCACAACTACTACACAAGACACACACAAACACATCACAACTATAACAAAATATAAACACAAACACACCACAACTACTACACAAGACAAACACAAACAAATTAGACAGAACAACTACTACGCAAGACAAAATCAACATACTAGACATCACAACTACTACACATACATACTAGACAGCACAACTACAACACAAGACACATACATACACACCACCGATACTACACAAGACAAACAGAAACACATTATACAGCATAACTACTACACAAAATAAACACAAACACACTAGGCACTACAACTACTACACAAGACAAACCCAAAAACACTACACAGCACAACTACTGCACAAGACACACAAACACATAACAACCACTACACCAGAAAAAACACAAATGCACAACTACTACTACACAAGACCCAGGACCACCCAGCCTAAAATGAATGGGTATCTGTAGGCAACCCTGGGAGATAAATGCAGCCTGAGCATGGTGCTGATCACATCACTTCCCACATGTCCAAGATAGAAAATGTGTGCGCCCTACACCCGCATCCCTTAAATGTGCCTACATGGCACGTTGCTATTAACACGGCTTAAAAAACAAAATCACATGGAACACAAGAATGAACGGTGCTACCCCTCTCCGAGGTCCAAAACCAAGCCACCAGCCCCGAACGTGACATTTACAAACAGCAAACTTTAAATAAGTCTAAATGGCCAAGAAATGAAAGTTCCTCCCTTGGTTGTTCCGCCTCTACCCACAAGTGCTTTCAGTATTGCCTGATGTTAGGAAGCCAGAGAGGAGAGGCAAGATTGTCTGTTTGCTCCCCCCCCCACCGTCACGACCTAAAAAATGAGACTACATATATTTGAACGTATCTTGGTTGTGAAGAATATTTGGAAAAATATTTTTGCACTAGATTTGTGAACGTGCACTCAAGTTTCTGTTAACAATGAGAAGCACGTGACATCGCAGTCAGGTCTCTGCAAATCAAGTATCCCCGTAGGAATCACTGCTTCTGTTTCCAGTCTTTCCAGTGTTTTATTTAAATATACTAATCTTTTGGCCTCCAATAAAAAAATGGATAAGCTAACCAATCATAAATACGGATGTATTTATTTGGGCAAGTGAACGCGCGTTCTAATTCTTGTTGTTGGTTTGGTTTATTTTACTTCGCTTTTCTGCCACATTTGGTTATCGCGAAAATGAGGATGAGTGATGATATAATGAAATTGATGAAGGGGCCTCGCAAAGAACAATTCAGGCCGTTATTCGTGACGAGCGTGCATTCTTGTTATTATGTGTTGTACTCTGCCTGCAGTGAATAATGAGAAAAATTAGAAATGAAAAAAAAATGTATCCCAGAACTGATAAAATGACTGATCCAAATATAATGATTGGAGGAGTCGTATTCATCAATCAGGACACCGTTTTAGTGAACTGGAAATATGTTGAAGAGGCTGTCAGTCTGAACAGGAAAGTAAATGTTCCTATCGGAGCCTTCACAACATGCCATGCTCGTCTGAAACTGTACGAACTTCTCGAAAAATTGGGTGATAGGATATGTTATTGTGATACAGATTCTGTAATTTACGTAGATAGTCCTGAAATGGAATATCATCCCCAGACAGGTGACGCACTAGGAGAACTCACCGATGAATTGGCAGATTTCGGACCCGATGCAGTTTGTGAACAGTTTGTTTCAACGGGACCGAAAAGTTACAGCATGAAAATAACAAAACCGTTCTCCGAACCGCAATATATCTGTAAAGTGAAAGGAATCACATTGAATACCTCCACATCGGAATTGGTCAATTTTGATACCATGTGCGACATGATAAACAATGAGCAACCTGAAGTTATGGTCGAAAATATTTTCAGGATCAGAAGAACAAAACAGTTCCAAGTAATCAGTACATATGAAAAAAAGCTGTTTCAGCCGGTACTGTTGAAACGACGTTTCGACGATGAACATTTATCGTATCCCTTCGGATACTGTGCTGACTAAAATATGTCTGTAGCGGTCCAGAGTTTGAACCCTTCCTCGGACAGTCAGTGTATAAAATGTGTTTACAATGTGCCAGATCTTCATTTTTCTTCAAATCTCCAGTATAAAACATGTTTCCTAAACTTTCCCATCCTTTCACCATGATGGTCTGCGGAGCATCAGGAAGTGGAAAAACTACTTTTGTGACAAATATGGTCGACTCCATCGTTCATCTTATCGAAGGACCCGTCAAGAAAATCGTATGGTGTTACGATCAGGAAAACAGTATTCCGCAAAATCTTCGAGATGTACAATATCATAAAGGGATCGTCGATTGGCAGACGTGGAACGGAAAAACCCCTACTCTCATAATCCTGGATGATCTTATGATGGTTGCTCAAGGAGAAAAAGTCGCCGACCTTTTCACAAAAGGCAGTCATCACAAAAACATTTCGGTGGTGTTCATAACACAGAATCTTTTTCA
Organism: Lepisma saccharinum; assembly: GCF_977018435.1. Classification (NCBI taxonomy): domain Eukaryota; kingdom Metazoa; phylum Arthropoda; class Insecta; order Zygentoma; family Lepismatidae; genus Lepisma; species Lepisma saccharinum. The sequence continues at coordinate 20,129,691 of NC_139255.1, forward strand.
TCAAGGGAAAAATTGCAGAGACATTTCGCTGAACGTGAAGCATTTTGTTATTTTTAAAAATCCGCGAGATATGAACCAATTCACTGTGTTTGCACGACAACTTCATCCTCACCGCATGAAGGAACTCGAAAAAGTATATATAGATGCTACCACTCAACCTTTCAGTTATTTGTATATTGATCTTTCACAGTCAACACCGGATCCTTTACGTTATCAGACAGACATTTTTAACCAGAATTACTCAACTGCATATCTTCCTCAGGAATGTTTAAAACATCGAGATGAGGAGAACGAGGAAGACACGTACCAAATCACGTTCTAACAGGAATAGACATTCGTCTTCTTTCAAGAAACATTCACCTTTCGTGTTGAAAAATTCAACGCCCAAAATCCGTAAATCATTATTGAAAAGTGCTCCGAAAAAGACAATTCGTTTCATCAGCGAATGCTGCCTGAACGTTTTAAAAGGAAACGTGAAAATTAAACCGTCCACAAAACGTCGTCTGACACCTTACAAGTCGGTCTTACGCAATCTCGTGAAACCGAAAGTGAACATCGAAAAACGAAGAAAACTTCTTGTGCAAAAAGGTGGATTTCTACCCTTACTTCTAGGTTCTTTGTTATCGGGTCTTCTCGGTACTCTCATTCCTCATTGAGAAATGACATCTTCCTACAAAAAGATGATCGTTCTTTCACCGGAACAGCTAGCACGTATTCGTGGTTCCGACTCGTCTGTAACTCAGAAATTATCCGTTCTGGATAAAAAAATGAATGATATTCTGAAAATGAAAAATATATCAGACGATCAGAAATGGCGTCTTTACAGAAAGGAACTGGACGAGTATTTATGGCTGAGTAGAAAATCCAAAGAACCATTACAAATTCCTATTGTTCAAGATAACGACGGTTCTTCTACTATTTCGCCAGGATCGACGTATTTTCCTCCGAACCTAGCAGAGACGTTACCTCGTAATACACGCCATCAGTTACAAAATATCATCGATGAGTACCAATCTACGGCTCAACATTTGATAGACGAACGTCAGGAAAAAACACTTCCTGATCCGAAGACGTTGAACTTCTCAGCGTCGTCAACGGAAAGCCCTGGACCGTCTCATCGACAGAAACAGGAAAAGAAGAAGAAAGCGGCTGTCCGTGTTTCCAGAAAAACTACACCTTTTCTGAGAACACCTGACGCATACAAGCTGGTTCCTCTGAGAAAAAGCCGTAGACAGAGAGATCAGTCATGGGAGTCCCTAAGTTAAAACACGATAAAATCCTCACCAAAATATATTACGATCCCCGACACCGTGCTTCATTCTCATCTGTAGATCGTTTATGGAACGCGGTACGGGATAAAAATATATCCCGCAATACGGTGAAAAAATGGTTGATGCACCAGGAAACGTACACTCTCCACAAACCTGCAAGGAAAAGGTTTCCCCGAAATCATTACAATGTGTGGAACATAGACATGCTTTGGGAAGCTGATCTCAACGACATGACATCGATACAAAAACATAACGATGGATACAGATATCTTCTGACAGTGATCGATGTATTCTCAAAATATGCCTTTGCATTACCGCTAAGAAATAAAACAAGCAATTCGGTAATCGAAGCTTTCAAAAATATTTTCGGACAAAGCAGACGAAAACCTGTCACACTACAGACCGACCAAGGAACGGAGTTCACAAATTCTACATTCCAGAAGTTTTTAAAAAATGAAAATGTAAATTTTTCGATCGCTTCAAATTATCCTGTGAAAGCAAGTGTAGTGGAACGTTTCAACAGAACATTGAAAGAACGAATGTGGAAATATTTCACATCGAAACGAACAAGACGTTACGTAGACATTTTACCACAACTTCTCGAAGGTTACAATACAACTATCCACAGTTCCATAGGAATGGCCCCTCGAGATGTGAACGAGTCTAACGTTTACATCGTGTGGAAACGTCTCAACAAACCTGACAAACATATTTCACAACCGTCTTCAGATCTGAATGTTGGTGATTTCGTACGAATCTCTGTCGTCAAAGGACATTTTGAGAAGGGATACGAACAATCGTGGTCACGAGAACTTTTCAAAATCCACTCCCTTGTTCAGCGATCACCTGTACCTGTATACATATTAGACGATTTAAATGAAGAACCTGTAAAAGGCACATTTTACAAACATGAACTGCAAAAAGTTTATTCGGATCCTGACGAAGAGTATAAAATTGATAAGATTTTGAACAGCCGGGGAAAAGGTAAAAATTTGGAATACCTGGTTCGCTGGCTCGGATATCCACCTAGTTTCGATTCGTGGATCAAGGCATCTTCCGTAAAACAGTTATCAGAAAAATAATTTCCAAAACATATTTATATCAAAATATATCGTCACCACGATCCAGTGAATTCTTTGTGTTCGGCGAGAATGGACGATAATTTCTATGTTTACCTTCCGTCATCAGCATCGGAGAATTATTTTCCGAACAACACGCTGACCCATTTCAACGTAAAACTTGCAAAACGGATCGATCTGTATCCAGAATCGTGGGAAGTCCGATTAGCAGAACTGCATTATTCAACTCTATACGACAATGTTTTGGAAACAGATTACGGAACGGTAACCTTTCCTTTTCGGACGTATGCAAGTGCTGAGGACCTGATCTCTACCATCGAAGAATCCCTCCCCAACGACCTGGAAATACGGAGAAACGTTCTTAAGCAATTCTGGCATTTTCTGTTGGAAGCGCAATGGGACGCGTCGGGATCTTCTGTTTCTACGGATAATACACTCTATATTAACGAGCAGCCATTTTATTTTCCTGCAGCAACATATACAGTAGAGGAGTTCATTCAGTTCCTGAAAACAAACCCTGCTAATACCGTTGTTCCTACTCATCTCAGATTTTTCTTTAAAGAGGCTGTGAACAAACATCTGTCCGTGATAGGGGTTCCCGATCCTGAATCGGAAGGTGTTCCAACAAATACTGTTACACCCATAGACGAAACTGATGACTACGCTAAATTTCGATATGACGTATTGAAATCTATTTATTCTACGCACGCAGTGTCCAATAACGTCGTGGATAGAAGCCCCTACATATTCATTTATTCCGATCTCGTGAAACAGCAATTGGTCGGAGGAGAAATGCTACGTCTTTTACGTCTTGCCCGAAAACAGTATTCGGAAACAGAATCATCTTGCACAGTACCCGTAGCCCATCATACATTTAATCCGATTCATTACGTTTCTCTGGATAAAGGTTCTTTCGAAACAATAGAAATTGCGATGTACGATAGAAAAGGAGATCTGCTGCCTTTGAGGAACGGCTCCGTACCCACAATTGCTGTTTTACATTTTCGTAGAAAAGCAAAGTTCTTTTAAAAAACAGTAAGGAATCATTTTGCTCAGTCTATGTCGAAAAGCGAATGAATCACCATGAATTCGCAGACCGAATATTACAGTAATTAAATCCGTGGGGGAATTGGACCCATCTACCGTTCAACTAGAATTCAGAAAGGGAGAGGATTGGTCTCACTTTTCGCAGGACTCTTTAGAATGGTGAAACCTCTACTCTGGAGTGGTGCAAAAGCGATCGGAAAAGAAGCTTTGAAAACAGGCGCTAACATTATCACCGACATTGCAACAAGTCAGCAAACTCCGAGAACTATCGTTCGTCAACGTGTACGTGAAGCGGGTCAAAATCTTCAAAGTAAAGCACAACGAAAAATCGACTCTCTGGTAGGTTCCGGTATAAGAACAAAACCTGCAACAAAAATTGCTCAGTCGATGTTAAAACGTTCAGCCACCCGTATTAGAACATCTACGATCCGTAAAAAAAGCGCATCCAAAAAGCGGAGAAAAACATCCACAAAATCTAGGACAACACGCAAAAGGAAAATTAAACAGAAGGCGGCAGGAAAAGATATTTTTGGATAATGATGGAGAATAACACTTGCATGATCTCGCAGTTCGATCTTTTCAGTAAAAAACCTGTTCAGCAAAATGTCGAAAAAACTTACACGGTCGCCTACAAGCCTATCGCTTCCATCGATAATCAGAACATACTTCAGTTTGCCGTTCCGCCGGCAGGAACAGATTTTCTAGATCTTTCATCTGCCTATCTTCGTCTGCTAACGCAGATGGTCAATCAAGATGGGTCTCCCATGAGTGCTTCCGAACCTTCCAACGCCCTCACAAAAAACTGCGGGGTTGTAAATTATCCTCTCCATTCACTTTTTTCACAAGATACAGTGGCTCTCAGCGGTATCGCTGTAACAGTTGCCGATAACAATTACGCATATAAATCAATCTTCGAAGCAGAAATCAATTACGGCAGCGATGCTGCGAACACGCATCTCACAAATGCCTTGTGGTACTTGGACACACCTGGACATCAAGATCAAATCACCGCCGACAACAAAGGTTTTACCGCCAGAAAAGACTTTTTCCAGCACGTTCCGACAACCGGAAATCCTACGGAAGTGTCTGCCGTAGTCGAACTTATGGGAAAACTGCACATAGATTTTTTCCACCATCCTAAATACCTGGTCAACGGCGTTGAAGTACGTATCGATCTAGCCAGGTCACGTGATGCTTTTTACATCTGGGGAGATCAGACTTCACCAACCACCAGAATAAAAATTTTAAAGGCTGTTCTCGAAATAAATCACATCATTCCTACTCCTACCACCAGTTTGGCCATAGACAGAGCACTCTCTTACGCTCCAGCCCATTATCCGTTCACCAGAAGCGTCATCAAAGCTTATTCTTACGTTGCCGGAACGCAGCAGATTTCGATCGATAATGCTTTTCAAGGTGCTTTTCCGAATGTTGTTCTTTTTGCTATGGTATCCACCGCCAGCTTTCTCGGAGACAGTAAGAAAAATCCGTTCGACTTTAGAAGTTTCAATCTATCTTCTTTCCATCTTGTGAAAAATGGAGAACTTGTACCTTACGAACCCTTGCGGGTCACCACAGGAGGGAACGGCGGATTGATAACACGTGCCTATCAAACTCTATTTTCCGGTACAGGCATTCACCACGCCAATTACGGACACCAGATCACAAGGAAAATGTTCGAGAACGGATCCTTTTTCCTGATTTTCGACATAACGCCTGACTCTTCAGGAAACGACACGCACACCAGTCTCCAGGAACAAGGTATCATCGGTGCCGAGATGCAATTTTCTCCCCAGCTGTCGGAAAATATAACATGCCTTCTGTATGCTGAATTCGAATGTGCAGTAGATATAACAAAAGACAGAAGTGTTATCCTCCATCAGTGAGACCGACTTGTCTATAAATATGTGTGCTCGTGTTTCTGGCTCGCAGTGTTATCGAGACAGTTCTGATGTAGACATTATACTACCTGTGATGGAAAAACCTACCAAAGTGATAATCCGTACTATTAAGCATAGTAGTGTTTCTTCGAAAGTGACAACTTCAAAACCTGTGAACATACAATCGTTTCCCGAACTACTTGACAACAGCCCTGGGAGCATAGAAATAACCAAAGACAGAAATATTATTATAAACATATGAAAACATATGTAACGTGAGATGGGAAAACTCATCGAACTGATAACCTGTGATGATATTTATAATAGTGATTCTTTGGAAGTACTGTCTGCCAAACCTGTTGACACGCAACCGTTCCCCCAAATATTAGAAGAATATCATCTTGAGAGTATAGAAATAACAGAACGCTGTACTCTCATTTTCCGTTTTCGAAAACATAGGCAGCATGAACACGTCGCAGATCAGAGAGATTCTATCTCGAAACTGTTCCACCAAGAACATTTTCTACGGTGTTTACTCGAGAGATCTTTTACCTCGGACGTTTCCTACCCCTGCCTTGATAATCGCAAACACCGATACTTCCAACTTCCACGGTACACACTGGGTGGCCTTCTATTTTGGGAAAAACAATATGGCTGAATATTTCGATTCATACGGATTTCATCCTTTCTATCCAGAATTCGTAACTTTCCTGAACCGTCATTCCTCGGTCTGGACTTACAACAACATTCCCTTACAGGGGGTGTTGGCCACGACGTGCGGACATTACTGTTGCGTGTATGCTTATTACAAAGCATGCCATGTTACGACCAAGGATTTCATTCAAGCATTTCCGCCCGGTGTCAGTAAAGATGGATATATCCTACACCGTTTTCGTCAGATCTTCAAATGTTTACCCCATTGCAAGTGCCCGAGAGGGGATCAATCGTGTTGCTCTATCCACGCGATCCGGTGTCGTGTTATGCAAAAAGCTATATAAATGTGTGCTGCTGTATCTTTCTCTCAGTGCCGTCGAGACAGCTTCAGTGAAAACATCATGGAGCCTGCTAGGGATTCGACAATGGAAAAACACGACAAACTAGTGAAACGCATGACCCATCAGGATGGTGCTTCCAAACGTAAAACTCGCAAACGTGTGCAACCCCTCAAAATCGAAACTGTCCCTATCAAGAACGAACCGATGGACGAGGGAATAGATGTGACTACAGACTGTGATTTCATAAAACGGCGTAGGGAGATCGGCTTTTCCCCAGATACAATCGAATGTCCTGGACTACACAACGTAGAGGCGTGTTTAGATCTCTATCTTGCTAACACATATTTTCTGAACAAGGAAAAAAGCAAGTTCGTAGCAATAGGATTCGAAAAACAATCCCCTTTCAATTTGGTGTGGGAGTTTTCGCAACAGGGGAGATCACCCGTACGCATCGATTCTAAGCAGATTAGAGAACTGTGGGCTTTGAAATCTGACTTACTGAATTACGTCGAAACAGGTCGTCGATTCAATTACTTGGTTACGGGAAATATCACCGTCAGTGGTGTAAATTTTTTCGGGAAACGTTGTATCTCGATGTATCAGCATCATTCATCCGATGCTTTTATTTTCACAGCCTCTGAACTACACTTATTTTTGTGTAACCTTTTTTGGCCTCTGCAGAAATTAAAGAACGAACGTTATCATAAATTGCAACCCGAAATGGAGGCTTTTGTATATTGTATCAAGAACAATATGGTTTCAGAAAAAAAAGAAGTGCCCAATTTAGTGAACTATTTTTATATTCTTTGGTACAACGAACTGATGATTGAAATATATCTTGAGAACAATCATGGACAGACATTGACATTGTAAATAAGTTCTGTTACTTTCATGTATCTGATGTTGTAAATGAACCATTGTTCTTTCTGTGTATTGTTATTTTATGTATTGTAATATAACCCTTCAGGTATTGTAAACCTTTCATATTCAATTGTAAATACAACATTTGTGTTATTCTATGTATTGTAAACCTATATACATATTATCGATTGTAAATAAAACATTTGTATATTTTAAAAAACTCTTTTATTTCTTGTACTTATTACAATAGAAACTGTACATCTTCCAGACATTTTCAACTGCACAGGTTTTTTTTACATTTTTACATTTTTACATTTGCTATGTTCTTTGCATCTTCCTGAAGTGTTGTTTTTCACACTATTCAATTTTGGACATTCAAGTTCTTCGATGTTACGTACGGATATTTTACCCATACCTTTTTCTCCAAGTAATTTTTCAAACCATTTCACTTTCTCCGTACCTTTGACGTACACTGTTTGATTCACAAGCACAACATATAACAAATCTCCTAATTTCTCATACGGTAGCCATCCATCTCCCCAGTTGAGGCCGTGTTTGTTGGTACGGAGCCAGTAATTCACTCGGCGATACTTTTCACTCAAAAAGCGTAAACCATATGGAGATTTCACTAAACAGTCAAATGCATTGTCAAAAGGAAATTTTAAAATTCCGACTTCTTTCCACACAAATTCTCCTCCTGCTCCTCGAAGACCTTGAACGTCCAAAAAACAGACATCCATTTTGGGGCATCAGGTGAAAACTGTCAACGTATCTTCAATGCTACCCCGGCATACGGCGCGCTTGTCCAATTGGGAAGCACAGGATCCGCAGGAAACAAAATGTCGACACGGGAGAATTACAACACTGCTAGGATTCTGAAAACATATTTTGCACACAGAATCCACACTAGGTTTATCGCACGTTTTCTCAGGAGTCTCTATACTGTCGCAATACTTGCAGCTCTTGGAGTTACGATGTAACGCCGCAACACTCTGTATAAAAGGACACTGGGGTACCAACATGTAATGTCCTAGAATCGGGCAATCTTTGGATGTCCAATCGCAAAGTCCGTACGAACAATGAAAACATAATACTCTGTCGCTAAAGCCTGAATAGTAAAATCCTGCAGTCACTAATTCTTCCGGAGTCTGACGTAATCCTATAGGCCACTTTCTGTATGTTCTGTATCTCGAATTCACTGATACGTAATTGATAACATACGGCTCGGCGTGAGTCCAGCAGACGTGGTGAGTAAACACTCTCATACGTCATAAAAGGTAAAGTAATCGGATACTGTAGGTGACGGCGTCCCAGGTATCGGTGATAAAGGAACAATCTGAAGATCGTAGGGGAACAGACGTCTGCGGACGCCGAAACCTTCTGCAGGAACCACAGGGAAACAGGGATGTCCTTCTAATTTACGTAACAAAGGACGATCACAGCCAGAACACCACAAGGAATTTCTGTCTGCCAGCAATGAAAGCCACTCTTTCACTCTCTGCTTCAAAGCTTCACCGATCTTGTCCTCTTCCTTCCTGCGACGTAGTTCGCACATACACCTGTGACCTGGAAATCCTGTTCTCTCGTCCGCTCTTCTTTTCCTCTCTTCTATCTCCTTCAACGTCTTCAGCAGTGATGATGGACTCCTTTTCCTAATCCGTCGAACAGGTAACATCCACACCAGGGAGATTCAGGTATCGCTACATACATAAACGGGAAATAACTCAACACCCGATGCAGGGCCGTTGGATCGTTGTCCAGGTCGCCGCAAGATCGAACAAGTTCCCAGAACTCCTCGTAGCTAACCTCGTAGAAATTCACACCATTATCAGACAGTCTTGTACCGCACACATCCATCCTCACATGATACTATTATCCTGTATCCCTTCTATTTATACCTTCTTTTTTCTACGTCACGATTTCAGTTAAACATGCTTCAAACAGTCACCCTGGAAGGTTAAACCTAAAACATGCCAGGACATGTTTTTCAGACCACACCCAATTCCAGGAATTTCAAACTCATCAACGGCCGCCCGAGAAAAACACCACCTTCCCCGGAATGCCTCATCAACGCCATCTCTCTTCAAACAACAAAAACACGTACCCAATTTCCCAGAATTTCAGAATCATCAACGCCATCTGTCTTCAGACAACAAAAACACGTACCCAAATTCTCAGAATTTCAGGAATGTAAAAGCAATTACCATGCCAAACCCATTACCCAAACCACATCCATTAATTCTCACAAAATTTCCTCGAAACAACACTCAACAAACCCCATTTTCCAAGAAAAGGCACTTAACATTCACCGCACCACTTAAAAGCCTCATCAACGCCATCTGGAAATTCCAAGAATCTCCCCAACCCTAATTCCCAGAATTTCAGAATCATCAACGCCATCTGTTTTCAGACGCCGCGGGAAAAACCCGAATACTTTTCCAACCAATCAAAACGCTCCTCGCAAAATTAAGCCACGCCCATTTTATGACGTCATCGCGAACAACAATAACCCTTGCTTGCCCACACAACTACATCATCAATTGATCTTTGATCGATCTTTTCCAATCAATTGATTTATCGGACTCAACGCCGGTGCATTACTACTTTAGACCACACCTTAACTCGACACGAATGTGACACAGATAATTAATAACTCATTGCTGCGACCGAAAGGAAAATTACATATCTGATTCCCTTGAGTTAAACATCAGACAGATGCGGTACAAAGGAACAGTAGAGCGTGAATAACAGAAATGTAGCGTTTAGAATACGTACAACACAGGTTCAATTTAAATAGTTAAAACCGTATATGTATCTTGGTAATTTAAATGCAATGGGTTTCGAAGACACTGTAAATAATTTTTCAAGCACGACTTCGAAACCCACCAAACGCTCCCTCGGGACCAAGCAGTGGGCCGTGCCCCATATTTTGAGAAACGATGCTCTATAACTACATGTCAAGTCCCGTGAAACGCTTCAGAAATTAAAAATAGCAAATAAGCTAGTTCACAGTTCAAAAACAAAACAGCTGTCTGATAAAACCCTTCATGTGTGCAATATCCACAGTACTTAATGTTCAAAGTGATGACAATTTGCAAATACACTTTCTGTCATTTTCTTTAGAAGCAACAACCATCTTTACAGGATCATGCATACACAGTCACACGCGCGCGCAATATTACAGAACACAAAAACGGAATGAGAGGATCTTCATCAAACACAACAGCACACGACACGAGAAAAGACTACATTTCAGTCAATCTTCCTCGCCAAGAATTAGATTGAAAGGATAGAGATGCATTGCAATCGACAAGGGCCTTTATTCCGGAAGTTGCTTTCAATCCGTTCAAGATGAAGATCAAGACTCATCATGGCGTTATAAGTTATTTTGAAGTTTCTACAACTTTGTTGCTTTCTAGTTCGTGTTGTCGCCTTATCTCCAAGGCTTGGTTCTGACCTCCTTGAAGGCTCAGTGGGAGCGTCGTTGCCTTGTAATCTAGAGATGCAGTCTTCGATACCCGCTGGGGGCACATATTGGTTCGGATCCAACTTTCAACTGTAGGTCCACCAGATCAATCAATCAAACCAAGTCTTGGTTGCAACTCTTGTTTTTGTATCTTCTATTCCTTTTCGCACGGCTGTCGTATTACATGGGTATTGGAACCTTGTAACACTATATACTTTTATTTCTATTGCCACGTATTGCCTTAGGCCCAGATAATAAAAACAATAGGTTTAATTGAAGCTACTTCGAACATAACGAGTTGTACTATGTAGTAAACTTTTAATTAACAGTAATTGACATGTAGTATAAACGGTCAGCCACCCAAGTGCTTTCCAGACATAACGCTGTTTGATTTTCCTTTTAATTGGATTACGTTAATAAACTTGCATATTGGATTTGTTTTTATCTGTTTTTTTTTAATTATAATACAAACAAATCATTGTTGTCTTTTTAATGGTACATTGGTAGTGCACTTTATTCATATGTATGTTGCGCGTACGCTTTATTAAAGCTATGGTATGCAATGGTACTTTTACAACAATCAATCAGCGGCGACTCTAAGAAGAGAGCCGCCGTGTCATGGCTCTACCCTCAGAAGAAGCACTTGCTTTGCCGAAATATACGAACAAGGAGATTCGAATCTCGTAAGCGTTCGACTTTACGGCCACCTCAATTCCTGCGCCGCATCCCCAGCTGTTCTCTCACTTGCTCTGGGCCAGCATAGTATGGCCTGTGCGCAGAGGCATGCTCGGAGGCTTGAAAAAGTCTCCGCAGGGAACGAGCAAGGAGATGGTAGCCTTAAGACAACCAACCGTGCTCATTTTCAGCTGGCACGGCGGGAGAGCTTTCGGATTGTGTTGACATAGTTGCAAAACTTCATAGAGAAATGGCTAATCCTGACCGATTTTAATATTCGTTGGAGAAGTAATTCGCGAGAAAGATACTTTCCTGATTACTTGGGAACAACAAAGTTAATATCTTCCCAAATTTATATAAGCATTTAGATAGATGCGTCTAAAGAACCACCCAGACTTTTTTGTTATCGATTTATTCCTTAAGGAAATACATATTCCTTGGTCTCACGCACACAGACACTCACGTGTTGCAACTGACGTTGACAATATTGAAGTAATTTCCTGTAAATAAGAATTGTCTAAATATCAAAGGGCATTTGCATCACCAGAAGATTTTTTACTTTAATATTTGTAAAATATCACACGAGAAATCTATCAGTATAAGAATTTTAAATGGAAATATAATTCAACTTCTTTTTTTGAATTTTAAAAATTGTAGATTCGCTGTTCATTTAGCAGATAATCATATTTTATTTGTTAGTAACACCGATTGTTGATGTGCCGGCTGCCGTGCTGGGGTTGAAAATTATAAACAAAGCAAGGCGAGAATACCGTATTCGACTCGGTGCTTTGTTCAGTGTTTTCTTTTAAGTGAAGTGGTGAAAGTGTCCGTTCGTGTGTGAAAGGAAGGGTAGTCAGTGAAGATGAGTCAGATTAGAGCATTAATACAAACACCGTTTTTCAAGCTACTATACGATAGTACTAAATCAAAAGTTAAACAACTTGGCCGTCCCACGCCAGATTTAAACATCAATTCTATTAACAAAAGAAGTAGTAGAGGTGACAGGCGTCGACATTTTAATAGTCGCACTTATTTCCTAGATACTCTGGCTGACCTCCGTGCACAGCATGCTGCGACGCCAGGGATAACGTGTTCGAATCCCGGTCTGGGCATGGGTGCTCTTTGCGAGTGTTCACTCATTCTTATCTTCGCGATTAGCCAAAAGAAAAGTACAAATGTGTAGTAAAATAAACCAATCCTAGGAACTCTGAATTTTTGTCTTCAATTTTAGTAAACAAAGTCTCATTAAAATTAATTCCATCATTAGATTTCTATGAAATATGCTACGGAAAATTTTTCTATTTCTGGATCACGTTGGCACTACCCATCATACTAGCTGCCAGCCGCCACTGAAATCAATCATGTTGATGACGGAATCTTGTGGATGTCAACACGATAGTTGTTCAGATTCAGATAAAGGAATTTGGCTTGGAAATATTCTTATTGGCAATTTAATACTAAAAAGTGAGATTTGAATATAAATTTACCCTTGTGCATACTGTGCGAATTAAGGGTTTTTCTTTGGGGTAGATTCCCACTCAGTGGCGCATTTGTGATTTCGTTTAGGGAGTAGGTTTTTTTGGGTATGCATATTTATACCAGGGAGTCGTAACGTAACGAAATGGAACGGTATTTTCAATTACGGTTTCCGTTACGTTACAACCAGAAACAGAATAACTTTTTTCGTGAACAGAAACGTTACCTCAGGTATATGAACATTACGTTACAGGTGTGCATAACGGTACCGAACCATAACTGATCTCTAAAGGAGTAGGTCTTCACGTGACACTTTAACGTTACATCCATTGCCGGCAACCAGTAACGTTACAGGGTAAGAAAGAGGTTCGTCACGTATTGACTAGTAACTTTAGTGTGTGTGGAAAGTGATAGTAACGTTACAATTAACCAGTAACTTAATTGAGGTCACGACTGTAAAAACGTTACACTCCTCTTTTCAAAACAACAACGTTATTTATAGCTGGTATGATACAGACGTTCCGATGTGCAATACCGTGTCCGATGCCGTGTTCCGGAGAGAATAACATAGGTCTCTCGTATAATTGTGCTCGTTACTTTTGTAACGTTACAGTTCTTTTCCTCCACAAAAGTCTCTTTCGAAAAAGTGATACACATGTCCGTTACGAATAGCAAATACCGTTATCGAAGGCGTTTTCGAAGAAGCCTCATAATTATGATCGGCAGCATACTAACATTACAGTACTTTGACCCCTTGAAAGTCACTAAGTTATAATACGTATTTTCGTTTTGGATGTCAGTGAAAAAATTAAATTGTAAAACAAAACGTTTGAAAACATCCGTAAACAAGATTCGGCGTGACTCAAGTTCTGGTTATTGGAATTTACTTATTAACTATGTATTTATCACAAATATATTTCTTTTTTGCATACTTAATCGCTTTATGTGAATTTGTTCTAATTTGATTATTTATGCAAGATGAATTTTAACATGTACGTTCACTTTATACGATAGCAAAGCAAACGTTTCTTGAGGGAAAACGTTTATATCTATCTATCTATCTCTCTATCTCTCTCTGTTTACATGTATTACATCATTTTTTATAAAAAAATACAGTTTTTTGGCGATGAGAATGATTCGTGCTTAGATTAAGTTGCTGAAGGACGAAACATATAGGACCAACCATGGTCGAGCCAAAAAATCATCCGTGCCACGCTTTCGTCCACCTAAGCGTGAGGCAAGCTTTCTTCTATCGGAAGACGAAAAATAATTGCTTGTTGCGCGACCTTGAGAAGGCGAACCGAACTGTTAGCAGCAGCACCACGCAAAATCGGAAAATCTGAATCCTGAAACTTTGTACGTACATGTGACCTTCGATCACGAAGCATCCGAGTAGACAACGCCTTGGGGCGATATGAAAGGCACTTTTGGCAAGTAGAAAATACGTAGAAACGAAATGTTAGATGGAATTGTTGTACGAAACAAACGAAACCGCGTTTGTGCTAGCTAGACAGGGCCATTGGTCTCTCAAGAAGTCAAGAATTGTATGGAAAGTGATTCTCAAAACTAAGCGAATAAAAGGACAGCATATTTTATCATTTACAAGGGCCCTCATCCGCTTACAATTTTGAAAATTACTTTCAGTAATTCTTGTCTTCTTGGACAGGAGGTGCATTAAACTTTTTGGTGTAGAAACAGGCATAACGCCCGCCTACCTACCACGTTTGAAAGATGGGCATAGACAGACAAAAAAGTAATTTTCAAGAACGCAAGAACGGCAGTCGACATGGACATTGACCAACGTGTGACTGAGAAATACAATCGGAACAAAGGACAAGATTATTCAAGAAACAGTAATTTTATAAAACTTCCTATCATTAACTCAAACTCAGTTCATCGTTTTATCCTCTTTTGTTTGTTATACTTTTGTATTATTCATGTTTTATATCGCTTTTCTGCCACTTGTAGATAATCGCGACGATGAAGATGCATGATGATCATATTAAATCTATGAAGGGATGCTTACAAAAAAAAACAGCCATGCCCAGATGTCTACTCGAACTTGAAATGTTTGGTACCGAGTGTATGAGTGGATCACTAAACGACTTCGGTCTTCGAGGCTACGGTTTCAGTTGCAACATGAGGTATAATTACGTTTCTACTACTCTGAATTGACCAAAGCATGTGGTATGTATCCTTCATTTTACTTAAAAAGCCCTCTTGATACATGAGATACTACAAATAATTTCAGGCATACCCTCGAATTCTGATTGCCTGGCACTTTGTTTTTAACTAAGTAATGAAGTGACGTTTATATTCATATTAGGCCTACGACTAGCTCGAACTAAAATCTCTTGTGAAATACTGTGTATATGTTATCCTTGTGAAGTGAGGAACTTCATATTTTGCTAAGAAAATATGTATGAAAAATTATTATTATGATGGAATTTCAACTTACGTATACTCTGCATATAATGTGTTATCGGAGAGGAGTTTTGTCTCGCAGTCAATTTATTTTTAGTTGAGGAACTCGAGAGTAAGTTGGAAATATATAATGACCCACGTTGTGGTGTGTTGTTCGATTAATCAGAATTGGAGTGAGAGAAATCTGTAGTTAAGTTCATTCAACACGTCAATTTGTAACTGTGAATGCAAGTTTTCTTTGATTTAGCAGGAAATCAGTCTGCTATTGTTGTAAGTAATAAATTGAAATATATATATTTTCTGCTCGAGTAGGAATCCGCAGCCGTTATCCAATCAGTCAGTTTCTGTGTGTGAAACTTCTGTCTAGGAAAGCTACACACAATTTGCTTTTAATAACAGCAGCTTCAAAATAACCTATCCATTCTTGTCATGCCAAGTAATGTTTGATTTTGATTTGTTATATTTAACTTTGGTTTTATGGCACTTTTGGCTAATCGCGAAGACGAGGATGGGTGATGAAATGACAAAATTGATGAAAGGACATCACAAAGAAAATAATGCACAGGCTGGGATCCGAACTCGGGACCTGTGGCGTCGTATTGCACTGTGCTAACCACTTCGCCACGGAGCTCTGCAAAGTAATGTTTGACCATACATCGTTCATGAAATAAAAACATAACATATACAGTGGCTCACATTAGTAATCAAATACGTAGCATTTTGCTGCATTTCTTCACAATATTTGAAAATTAACAACATGTACATAAATATAAACGATGGTGAAATATTTACACGCATTTCTTAAAGTTATATGTAACTTTTTTTTAAATTTTGGGTGCGTCAGCACTTAGGCTATTTTGCACCCGCCACGTTATACGGGGTGCAGCCCCTTACCATAACAAATAACATAACTGTAATGTCGCATAACTGAAATATTAAAATTTTCTGACTTAGGTTAAAAGCTGAGGCTGTAAAGAGGCACTCAGCACATATGACAGAAAGCAGGAGAACACACAGAATTATACTGGCCATAGGGCCAGTCGCCAGAGTCTCGTTAGTCTGCAAAGAGCAGTCCAGGGTGTACTACGTGGAATGAAGTTGAGGATTGGATGTAATACGTGGAAGGTCACCCCTTACACCCCTGTTACGTTTTCAAATCTGAAAATAGTTATTTATGTTTGGGTGTGAAAAAAGAGATCACTTTAATATTCAGACAAATCGTGAAAGCCTTCTGTTTCTGTTAAGCTACGTTTCCATTCTGACAAGTTCCAGACCCATGACGCGCAACATGTGCCGGCGCATGTTGCATGTCATTTAGTGCACTGTTTCCAATTCAAAACTACTTCTGCAAAATACGCCCGCAACAACACCGGAGTGCAGGACTTGAGTGTAGCGTTGTTCCATTGTGCTTTAGAGTAGTCAGTGCTTCTTCTCTTGTATTGTAATAATTTGGTAGTGATTTAACTTGTGTAAAGATGAACAATACAACTATGGCGGGTTTTGTGATTATGGCAGGCGCGTACCATGAACTTGTAAAAAAAAAAGAGGCGAAAACGACCTAGATGGTGGATTAGAAGTTTTCTAGCGAAAAGAAATTCGGATGGAGCATATAACTCGTTGATGAGAGACTTACGTCTTCAAAGTGGATACGAAAACTTTGTAAGAATGACTGTAAGTGATTTTGCATTGTTATTAAATCTTGTTGGACCACAGATGGTAGTCGCGTCGTCTGTTTCTACTCTAGTGCGCCTGCCCCAGGAACTTGCTGCAGGCTGTTTCAATTGTCCGCGGCGCATGTTGTGCGTCTTAATCGTTTGGGGCAATTTTGTCCCCGGCACTTGCGCCGCGGCATGTTGCAGACAGTTTCCATTTCAACAAATGCTTGGCACATGCAGCGTCGCATGCCGCGCGTCATGTTGCGCGGCAAATTTGTGGTAATAGAAACGAGGCTTTACATAGTTTTTTTTTTTTTACTGGTCAACTACATTGCGGGGAAGGAACAATTGATGCTACTTCCTGACTACATTTGTTACCAGTAGCTGCATTGCTCCCTGACTGAAGTAAGAGAAAAATGGGTAACAAAAACAAAAATACAACATTTGACGAACGGCAGCTATTTATTTTTACCGTACCTAACCAAAGGGTACAGGGAAATTGAAAATGTTAAGTACATGTAAGCGTACCGTGGGTGACGCAATAAAACGTAATGGAAAGCAAAATGAGGTAGATTCCGTATCTCAGAAAATTCAACCAAGAGAAATAGGAGAACGAAATGAACGAGCTTCAGTATGAAAAATCAAGACCCTTTCCTCATCCCCACCCCCTTCCCAAACCAAGGGCTCCGAAAGCAGCTGTGCAACTTGGAGCAGGCAGGCATTGGGACTGCTGTACGGTTCAGTAGCGTTTCGTCCGAAAGCGAAATTTCTAGAAAAATGCTACAGTTCGTCTGCGACGGTTTAATGAGTTGCGTTTCGTCCGAGCCTGGCTGATGATGAGTCACACCTTGACTAACCACTGGCAGCGATGGAATTGGTGACTAGTATACCTCGGTTTACAACTTTTAAAACTAGATTGCATAGACAGCGGAGTGCAGCACAGGGAGTGCAGACTCAGACAAATTGTCGAGAGAGAGGTCCCGGGTTCGATACCCGGTGGAGGCACGAGTGGTTCGAATCCTACTTTAAACTGTAGGTCCAATCCCGATTAGCCTTAATGTGCATAAAGTGGACTTAAAACAACAAATCAAATCAAAACAAATCGTCGAAAGGAAATTAACTTGGATCTAGAAATTTTAGTCATGACAGATGGCAACACTTTCTTACTATCTGACAACTATGAAGGTGAGATTTGTAATTTCCAGAGGGAAAGAAATATTAAAACAACAAAAAATATTTTCTTGGATGGAGCATTTAAGAGTGTTAGCAAGAGTTTGCTTCATTAAACACTATTAGGATGGTAGCCCTCGGACGAAACGCTACTTGGTCAGGTAACCGTAAGTTGCCTGTTCCTGGAATTCGGACGCGAAACGCTACGCCACGTGCTGTACACCTGGCGGTTCAGAAAGCGAAGATGAGCATGAGCGACGAATGCTGAAACTGGTGAAGGGACACTCACAGAGAACACTCATGCGCAGGTCGGGATTCGAAACCGGGACCCCTGGCGTCGTAGCGCGCTGTACTAACCACTCTGCCACGTAATATTTTTTTTATTTACTCATTTTTAGCTACTTCCTTTTAAACTAACTAACTAACTAACTCTCTAGCTTTCCTAAACCCGAAGGTTCATGGCTGCAGCAACACAGGCCTTCCATCTGTCCCTATCTTGAGCAAGATCTATATACTCTTTTCAATCCCTACCGATTTCCTTTAGGTCCATCTCAACGTTGTCCCTCCATCTTGGTCTTGGCCTTCCTATAGGTCTCTTACCATCAGGTTTCCCAACAAGAATCCTATAAACTCCTCTTTCCTCTCCCATTCGTGCCACATGGCCTGCCCAACTAAGTCTTCTTGATTTAATTAGTCTAATAATATATGGACATGAATACAAATTATGTAGTTCTAAATTATGTAACCTTCTCCACTCACCTGTCTCCTCATCCCTTTTAGGTCCAAAGATTTTCCTAAGAACCTTATTTTCAAATACTCTCAATTCATGTTCCTCTTTCAATGTAAGGGACCAAGGTTCACGACCATATAATACGAGCACTACATACAAAATTACTGTTTTGTATATTTTAACTTTTAGTTTCTTAGTTATTAAACTAGAAGACAAAAGTTTATGAAGAGAGAAGTAACATGCATTTCCTGAATTAAGCCTACTTTTTATTTCCTCTTTAATGTAATTTTCATTTGTTAATATTACTCCTAAGTATTTGAATTTGGAAACTGGTTCAAACGAGTTGTTATCAATAATTAGGTTTTGATTATTACCTAACCCTTGGTTTCGGCCTGTAAGCATATATTTAGTTTTCTCTTTGTTAACTTCCAAACCTATGTCTTTAGCAGTTTTGAAAAGTATTTTAGCATTATTCTTAATTGTATTTATATCATCCCCTAATAAGTCTACATCATCTGCATATGCTAACAACTGAGTCACACCATTTAATTTTAGTCCTTGGTTAGTTTCTTTTACCTTCCTAACAGCATATTCTAAGGCAAAATTAAAGAGCAATGGAGATAATGCATCTCCTTGTTTTAACCCATCATGAATTGTAAATTTGTCAGACACATTAATACCCACACGAATTTTACTTTCTGTTTCACTGGTGCATACTTTTATCATATTAACAAGCTTCTTAGGTATTCCAAACTCTACTAATATATTATATAATTTATCTCTTTTTTACCGAATCATATAGTATTTTGAAATCAATGAATAGCTGATGGACATTTTGATTATATTCCCACTTTTTTCAAGTGACTTCCTTTTACCTACGCTAAAAGAAGAAATTAGAAAAAATGAATATTAGTCTTCTTTTCAACATGTCCATTGAGAATGTAAATGATCTGTCCCTTTTTTATTTTGTCAGGAAACCTTTAAAGTTTGACATTATAGTTCTTGGACTTTTGTCGCCATTGCACTGAAAGTTTACATCATTGCAAAGGTTGATATATCTATCTACCAGATAGAACACTGGAATTGAATGAGATTAGGTAGTTGTTCTGTAATGGAGATAACACAATTCCATTATAACTTTGTCATTCGGTAAAATAATCGATTACTTTGATTTCACTATTATTCAAAATGTATCTATCTGTTAAAAGCAAAAGTAAGAACCGAAGTCCTCCATGCCAGCAACACTACTACTTCTAAGCAGCTCCCACAAGTGACTGAGGTTAGAATGAAAGTTTGTCTTGTTTTAAGTTCACCTGTATGCACAGATAGGCTAATTGGGAGTGGATCTACAGTTTAAAGTGGGAAATGAACCACTGTGCCTCCACCAGGAATCGAACCCGGCTAGAATGCAAGTGGTTTATCATACTCAGATGGCAATTGCAGTTGATTGAGGGAAATTGTAGGCTGCAATTGTTTCATCTCTTATCGTCTGATGTCTACATACAAGCAATTTTGGTATATTGAGTGTGTTTTTCGTTCATCTACGCAATATGGCAGCAGCCACGAGAATGCAAACTCAAGACAGGCACACAAATTTGGAAGTAGTAAATACTGTATAGATGAATGAACAGGGCAAAATTTAAATTAACACACAAGTATCGCTTTCGAAAATCTTAGCATGCTGTGGAGCAAATTGTGGTTTTGCATTAAAGGGAAGACACGCGAATACCACTACTCACTCGTGCATGCAGTGATCGAAGTGGTAGTTTGTAGCTAGGGTGAAACGAGCCTTGGAAATCGGTCGGGAAGTTGTTTGTTATTGTTTCACATAATTTGTAGGCAGTCACACGTAGTCTGAGAAACAGAAAAGTCACACATACAAGAACCTTGCTTGCCGGCCACGGATAATAATCCTCATGGGTAAAAAAGTGTAGCTTTCCTGGCGAAGTGTTCTCGGCTTGCGAGCCAGCTTAAATCGGCGTTAGCGTCCAATGTTTCGAGCGCATACATTGCTCCCATCATAGGGTAGAGAGCATCTTGCTTAGAGCAATGTATGCACTCCAAACGTTGGACGCTAACGCCGATATACCTGGCTCGCAAGCCGAGAACACTGTTCGAATCTCCACAGGCATATAATAAAAATGTATCATACCCAAATGACACATCTGGCGTAATACCTAACGTGCCAAATTTTGGAAAATAGGGGCTGATAGCGTGTGTGAGAACCAGAGGGACTTAACTCCAATTTATCAAATTTATAGGAGAGGAAATAATGTATTCTTAGGAATATGACTCTTAAACGTGACTCCGCCTTACAGATAAGAATTAGAAGTGGAAAAATGTCGATTTACTCCAAATACTCTTCAGAGGATTTTTTCTAACAAAACTGAAAACAGCATTATTGTAGTTACGTTCCTCTGATTCCCGTAGGACGATAGTAAATACATTTCATGAGTGATGTTTGAAAGAAGTTGTGTTAAGATGTCAAACATGTAGCCCACAGCCATGCTGTATGAAGAAACCATAGAGGATAAGCTCCAATCACACTTAATCTAGGCTCACAACAAACATAGCGGCTGAGTGACCATGCGTAATGAAAGGCAAAGAAAACAGTTAATCATTGGAAGAAACAATGAGTTTCATGTTTAAGATCATTCTATCATATGTATAATTAATGCAGTCGCTTATAGAAATAAAAATGGTCCGAAATGCTTCAAAGTAATTTAAAATATGAGGCGTTGCGGATACGAAGGGCGAACTCAAAAAAGTTCATTGTGAGGGAAATGCGTTTCAAGTTGCCAGACACAGTGCGAACTCCATAAAAAAAACTTTTAAAATCACGTATGAAACATTCCGATCTACTGTTACCAAGTTTTTGTGGAGCTAGAACTGTGCCTGACAACTTGAAACCCATTTCCCTCACAATGTACGTTTGTTGAGTTCGCCCTTCGTATCCGCAATGCCTCATATCGTCTCTAGGAAAAAACATTCAAACTAAAAACCACGATTTTCATACTAAATAGAAGGCATTTTCACCACATACTTGAAATTAGTTTGAGAAAATCTAAAATGAGAGGAATTCCTATCCCTGTTTTCGTGTTGATATTTCCTGGCAAATAAGAGGCTGTCGCGGTCTATTGCCGCGCTATACATTGAAGAAACAATGCTTTCTAACGTTCGCCATGTTAGGCAGATTTTAGTTGTATATTGGCATTTATCTTATTCGTATATTTTCAAGTTAAGAACTTGGATTAAATTATTTATAATTAATTGTTTTTATAATTCATGTATATATTACGTTTTTTATATTTTATAATATTATTCGCGTATTTTTGCAACATTTATTCAGAATGTATAGGTTAATGATTATCCCAAATAATATATGCAACGTTTTCATTGTTTTTGAAGCACAAGTTAAATACATTTCTTCTTAATATCGATTTTTGTTCAACAATGTACAAGATTGAAGTAATTTGTCTTCGTTATAAACTAAATCTTTATTTAATCATTTTTTTATGTATAAGGGCAAATATGGTTTATTTGATAAAATCAGTTTAGTTATTTCTATATAGTTTAATATTGTAATATTATAGCAAAGTATTTCTCCCTCGTTTTCAATAAAATATCGTATTCCTATTGGCTGTTTGTTAGGAGTGGGGGAACCACGCTTCGTGTTCTTGGCGATGTAAAAACTTCCACGTTGGCATTTTTAATTGTTGCCAACCTTAACTTTAGCTTACTATCGCTAATTATCATTGATGTGTTATATAAATTATCAGTTTTTCTTGTGTTATTTTATGTTATGAGTTTGTATTGTAAGTTAGAACAATCTGTTATGCTGCGCCTCGCGCTTGAGGTAGCAGTTGAGGTCTTGCTATTAACTGTGAAGGCGGTGCGCGGTCTCTCGTGTTAAATAAATTGCTTATGACTGCCTGCGAGCGTGCATAACCCAATAAATTATAACTTTTAACTTGTGCGAATCAGTATGTACGCGCGCGATTCGTGATTAAAGATTTTGGAATTTTATTTACTGTCACGTGTCGCAATTCGGTGGTTCCCTTCCTGGAGGAAGGGTGGATCGTCTTAATCCCGATCCCTGGGTGAGAACTGGTGCTCCCAACTGACCAGCCGGAGCAAGGAGCGGTGTGTTGCCAATTCGGATCTCCATACCCTGGAGTTACGAGTGGTGGCACGTTGCAGCTTTATACTCCGAAGTCGATATCAAAGGTTCATGGACGTCTGCAGGATTTTTTTCCAGGGAGGAGCAAGCAAGGTGTTTTTTTTCCAGGGGGGGGGAACAAACAAGGTGCATGTTCCCCCATAACAGTGTTGTCTCCTCAAAAACCATTGCTTTAATTTGAAGTTATCATGTTCATGCAATAATTAACATATATTATTATAGCTAAAATGAAATTGCGCGATATATATAATTTTTGGTTGACTTTCCTTTTCCAGGTGGATCGTGCCCTTGCCTCTCTTTTGGACATTCATGCAAAGGTTCTATTTTTATTTCGCGTCTACAACTTTCGGTTAATCGCGATGATAAAGGATGTGATAGGTGATGAAAGTGATATAAAGACAAATGACCCATCCATATTTTCTAATCCGACATTAGACTTCGCAGTGTATTACGCTAACTAACTTGCCACGGGATCGGCTTCTTCGTGTTTGTCTGCTCATCAAATGATTGATTAGTTATTCAAACTATATAGGTAGGAAAGCTATATAAAATAACGGAACAGAAAACAAATCCACTTGACGTCTTGTAGTACTATCATCAACCTACAATTTCATGCTCTCAAATCCACACAGAAAACTTCTTGTGGCATTAGTTTTAAGGAATGGCCTTGGGGAATAAAGATCACCCATTTCCTGGTTCAGCTCGAAACAATTCAGGTGCCTTATCGAAGCTGCTCTTGAGCACGCAGGGTTTCTAACCTAGTTCGCCGTAATTCAGTTGTTGTATCTTGCTTAATATGATGTATTGTAGAGCCAACCGCAGATTAAATAGGAGGAAAAAGATTTTTTCCGACGGAAAATAAGTTGGCAATGCTGCGAACACCGAGGCATTCTTGATAAGACGCTTGAGGAGGGTCGAGAAAACTTTCCTGAAAAAGCGCAACCCCAGTATCGAAGGTCATGCTACACGTGGATTGGCAACTTTCGGGAGCATGCTGTCTGTCTACACAATTCTACCCAAATACCTGTTTGAAAATGAATCTTCTGCTCGCATTTTATTTTTCAAATGTAGTTCTGACATTGTAGTCATTTTGCAATTATTTTTATTTGTTCTTATTTTGCTTTGCTTTTATGTCACTTTTATAATTAATCGAAACTATGAAGATGGATGATAAATAGATGAAATTGATGAAAAGACACCTAAAAAAGATATTTGCAGACCAGAACTCGAACCCGGAACCTAAAGCGGATAGGTTGGGGGGGAAGACCGTAAATACCTCCCGGCCACGAACTGGCTTATACTTTTTGTAATTTCTCAGGAGTATTTTTTGTTCTGTTCATGCATAATGCCTGCTTTCGGAAACTTAATTTATAAGTGACACACTTCGTTCGTTGGGGACAAGCCACGTATTGTCTGAGAGGAGGGACACATCTCGTTCATATACTAGATACAATCATGGACTATACTTGAAATGGCCTCCCCGATGGCGCAGTGGTTGGGTCGTCGCCTAGTAATCAAGGGGTTCCGGGTTCGATACCCGGTGGAGGCAAAAGTGGTTCGGATTCCACTTCAAACTGTAGGTCCAGTCCCGATTAGCCTTACTGTGCATGAAGTGGACTCAAAATACCAAATCAATCAATCATATATTTGAAATGTGACGTGCTAAACACTACTTTCGGAGATCAGATGGACATGGCAATTTTGATATACAAGTTGCATTTTTTCTACTTAGATTATTTATGTCCAAATTTTATCCTAATAGATAATCTCGCAACAACGCAAAATGTTTAAATTGACTCGAATTCACTATGACTCATATACAGTGTGTTTATAAATGAACGGTGCGGCTTCAAAAATTAATAATAAATCTATTTATTACCTTACACGGGCAAAACTTACACCGTAATCAGCAGCAACTGACCAAGTTTATATAACTTTATTTAAATTGGTATAAGGATAGAAATCGAGAGGGGGCAATTGCCCCTCTGTGCCCCCTTGCAGGTGCTCTTGGCCGTCTGGAAGAAATAGTGCACGAAAGACGTGAAAACTAAATCCATCTTGAGTATCCTTTTGTCTTGCTACTCTTAGATTCTGCAACCTTTCTTTCTATAGTCCAATGTTTGCCTTCCTTACCTCCTAGAATTGATTTCTGTACAAGTTTGAGGGTTATTCTCTCCCCTGCCCCCTGTGGTTGTGCCACTGCACCTTCTTCCGCCGTTGTTCCTTTGTGAACTTTCATCGGCTTCAAAATACTTCATTTTCTTCAAGAGCATAATATCGTTTAATAATCGGCGATATGATTCCTCTACCCTAAATTTCTGGAATAAAGTATAATAATATAGGGGCATGGAAATCTGGAAGGGGGCGAGGATGGCCAATTCTCCCCTTTAGAAAACGAATGTCAGCTAAAAGTATATATTTCACACGTATAATTGGATTTGTCATAGTAATTTACATTAATTATTATAATGGGGATGCAGGAATGCGATAATTTCGAATTTGATTTGATGTTAAAATTGTGGGTGCGTCAGCACTTAGGCCATTTTGCACCCGTCACATTATACGGGGTCCAGCCCCTTTTCTTTACAAAGAACAACTGTAACGTTGCATAAGTAAAATCTTAAAAGCTTAAAATGTTCTGACTTTCTTTAAAAGCTGTGGCTGTAAAGGGTCACTCAGCACACATAAGGATAAAAGAACAGGACAAGACACACAAAATTATACTGGCCATGGGGCCAGTCGCCAGAGCCTCGTTAGTCCTCAGTCCAGGGTGCACTAACGTGGAAGTGAGGTTGACATTTGGTGTACTACGTGGAAGGTCACCCCTTACACCCCGATAATTTCGAATTCAAGTGGTGTTTCTTGAGGGGGCAACACTATTATCGGGTTAATATGCATATGCATATGGCATATTTCCCTGCGTCTAAAATATAGACAGATGTCCATGATTAGGGGGGGCATTTGCCCCCCCACTTGCACCCCGTGCGAATGCCTATTGCTACTCATTTCTACACTAGTTGGAAGCTTTATTCAATTTCGAGCCAAAAATGTACTTTAATATCAAATCAGGGTTGTTAAACGTCCACGAACCCATAAATTCTAATGGGTTCTATTGGGTACCGCAACAAGACCGGAACCTTTTTTATCGCACAGTTTAAATTCGGTCCAAGTTGCGTATTCTTTCATTTCAATATGGAACTTAGACCGTCTTTAAATTGATCCGGAAAGAAGGTCCCTGTGCCGTATTTCAACTGATCAGGAGAAAAGGTCCCTGGAACGAATTTAAATACATAAAAAGGCTCTTTACAGTCCACATCCATTTATGCTTGCTAATATTCCCTGCTGAACCGGAATTGAATTGATTTAAAATTCCTGACCATTTAACAACCCTGGTTGAAATTCATTTTTTTACAAACAACCATATTTTTAACGGCTATTTCACATTAATCCCATACGATATACTGAGTTATTTTTCGCAATGTTCCAATGAAAGGTACGCGTTAGAGATTTTGGCTATTCCTTTTTCTTCCTTGATGTTAAATAGATTATATTCGTCACGCGCCTATAACGTTACTAGCTAACATTTGTGAATTGTTCTTTCCTTGTAACGTTAACTTCTACCATACTGAATTTATTTACGTTCCTTATGCAGATGGTATGTACCCAACTGCATTTTGTTCCGTTCCCCTACAGTGGTTTACATTTTGCTACATTCCTATGTAACGTTAATTGACCATATTGCCTTTCACTTCATTCCGTTACGGAGGATTGCATTCATTACGTTCCTATGTACCGTTATTTACTACCATGTTGCATTTCGTTACGTTTTTGTAACGCTAGTATATACCATATTGCATTTCGTTACTACGTTCCTTGTAACGGTAGTATATACCATATTGCATATTACGTTATGTTCCAATGTGCTCATTTCGTTCCGTTCCTTTATAACGTTAATATCTACCATAATACATTTTGTTACGTTCCTTGTAACGTCAGTCTATAACATATTGCATTTCGTTACGTTACATGGGTACCAGCAGCTGAACCATACTCTTCCTCCTACAAAATGGAACGTACCGTGTAACGCAAATTGGGTACGTTACGACTCCCTGATTTATACAGTTATAAGTCAGTAAACAAAAATATTGCCTTGCGGTTCTAAGTACCTTAGGTCATTAAATCTTATGATACTATTTAGACATAATTTAGAAACAGTGTACTTATATTCTAAGAAAACCCGAACTCATACACAAAAAGAGCTGTCGAACTAACAAGACTTAAAACCTGACCAAATTTATATTGCCAAGTTCAAATGTAACGTCCATCGTATCTACAGTTTCTTTTTATGCTTTAATACATGTAAAACATGTGCACTATTGCATGAAAACTTAAGTGGAAAACAACGTGTTATTGTCTCGGCTCGGTGAGGTTGGTCAGTTGCACAAAGGTGTCCCTCTTTAATCCACAAGGCTCCATACTTTTCGGCAGGGAAATCTTTGCTAACTGGACCATTAATGGACACGAAGGATTTTTCAGTTGTGTGTGTTACATAGTTAAGAAATGATATAGTATACGCTATCAATTCCATTTTCTTTGAGGGGGGATAAAAACATAACTGGCAGGAATAAAAATATATTTTTTGTCGGAGATAAAGCAAATTATGGGGGAAATCCCTGATACCCCATCCCCCTGTTAATTCACACACTGCTCGTGGAGCTAAAAAGCTCCTTGGACTACTTCGAAATTTAAGGAGCAAATCGAGTGCGAAAAAATAACCAGTTCTGGCTCCAAAAGAGCAAAATTGGCAAACAGTGGCTGAAAGCGAATTGTTGGAGGGGGAAGATATAGTAGGGGAAGGAAACCAGAGAAGACGAAATTGAAAGCCTGCGGCCGTGTCAAATTTCGATTGGTCATTCGGAGAGGACCCCCTCCCTTTTACTTTGGACGAACGATATGTAACATGAATAAGAAACTGCCACCGACAGTCGGATCGCCTTTCTTCTGGATTGGTTCGGTCCTGTTGGCAAGAAGGGCCTTCACTTGTGTCGGTGACTTCGATGACCATTTAGGAGCAAGTACCCCTTTTCGATTTTTCCCCTTCTCTTCTTTTTTCGGTATTGGACTCAATGTAGCTCGGATAAAATGAAAGGGGAAGCAATGGAAACTGGGAAGAGTTCATAGTCGCTGTGCTGCAATTATAGAGAAAATCTGTAGGCCAACTGCAATTGATGAATAAACTAAACATTGAATCCATTATAATTTCCTGAGAGCGATCTTAAGACTTTTTGTACATAACTAAAATAAAAAGTAGTATATTTTTTAAATTTCTAAACTCTAGATTCAGATTCAATGACGAGGAAATAATAAACAATTACTGATAGGAAATGTTTAATATAAACCAAAGAAATCCTTTAACAATAATTACATTTTTCATTCAATGTCATCCATTCTTCATTCATAAAACAATAGCTAATTTTGACGTATCTTTACATTCAAACAATACCGATACTTAACTAAAACAATTTATATAAAGCCAGAGCGATATTTAATTCTTATACGAGTAATATAATTAATATAATTTATCAGAGGTGCCCATCCCCCCAAGGCTAATAGCGCATCCCCCCCAAAATCATGTCATGCGTCCCCCCAAAATCGTCACGCGCTCCCCCCACATCATATCATTCACGCCCTCAAACCATATCGTAATCCGCACAATATACAGCGTGTCTACCGATGGTAACTTTTTCTTTGCTTTACTTTACACTATACTTCATCTGCCCCTCCTCCCTAAACAGGGGGCTCATCACTCAAGACCACCACAAAAATCGTTTATCATAATCGAAAATATAGCTTGTCTTGTAATGCAGCTATAGAATAAAAACTTCACATTCACCTCATTAAAGCGCCAAACACGCATCTTAGGAAAACAATATTGCGAGGGAAGCGAGGAAGAAAATTTTTACATCCATTTCTTTGCAGGCTTTCAAGAATATTAATTTAATAATCTTTTCCAGCTTTTCCCTTGGCACGTGCGGGGTCGAAAACGTGTGCATATCATATCGCTATATACAGTATCCAAAATTTAATGCTCAAGCTCTCTCTCCTCCTCTACAGAAAACTTTTGACAATCTAAGATTTAACATTTTATGAATAGCTTTTTATCTCCCTTTAAATTTAATACTCAATCAATTTTAGACTTACTGTTAATATTGAATAGTGGATATTGCCTCCTCCAAAAAAGTAATTCTTAGTCTCTGCAGCAGAATTTCCGCAGCAGTCTAAGACAAGAATTGGATATCACCTTAATTTAATGCTCAATCCGCCTCTAACTAAAATACCCGCCATAATCTAAGACCTCGAGTTGGATACTGTCCCCCATAAAATTTAATTCAGATCCCCCCCCCCCATAACCCACATTTCAATTAAGGCCTAATATGTAAAAGTTTGATATCTCTCCCCCACCTTCGATAATACCCTTACACACTTTATTTTCTTCATGTAATGGATTAAATACGTTGCATTTCAGGTGTAAAATCTTTACATATGTTTTGGAAAAATATATAAATGTTCAACTTTTTATTATTTGAAGAGATAAAATATCCCAAAAAAATTTCGATGGCGCAAACTGTGCCATAATCCACCCAGTGAGCACCCCTGTAATTTATACTAACTATAGTTCCTTTGTATTAATTCTTACAAGAATGCAAGAGTTTAGCTAAAATAGATAATAAACTGCAAGTCAAGTTCTGAAATGGACTATATTAGCTACAGTACAATAAACGATATTGAATGTTCACACATTTTTTTTTCTAAATCAAGTTTTCTAAATGGTAGTTCCTATGGCAGGAGTTTGTTGAGAATTTTCATCCAGAGACTTTTAAAATTGTGTCTAGTGGGTGAAGTAAATTGCACTAAAAATGTCCATATTAAGTTATTTTAAAAACATTTGAAGTATGTGAACCAAAGGTAGACCTAGTTAAGCTTCTAGGGAAATTTAGAAATCTCTAATGAGAGATAAATTTATGTTTCCTAAGTGACCCATCGTTTATATTTGGCTTGAAAAATTATGCTTGTACTCAAGAAAACATATTTAGTCATGTTTATTCACGTTTCTCCATCTTATTAGAGAAAAGTGTTGGCGTCAATTTCTTTTATTGTTGACATGCATTATTACAGTCACGACGAATAGCCAACCTCCGTGAGGGAGTGGTTAGCACAGTCCTTACGACGCCATGGGGTCCACAATAACTTACATCAAATGGCTACTAGCAGCCCCAGACAGTTAGTTTTCTGCATGGTGCACGTGAGGGAGACTAGGTGTATTAATGTAATGCCATTTGTTACCTGTGTTAAATACTAACATCATTTTCGTAACGTAGACCACCTTGGCTAAATGTGGCTCACCTACCTTAGATGTGTGTAGCGATAATGTAGGGCATGCTTTGCGACGTTGGAGGCTTGTTCATCTGTTGTAAATTGAAGTTGAAACGCTTTAACCTGCGTATATCATTCTAACACGGTGACAAATCAGTTATGTCCCAGGTTCGATATCCGGTGGAGGTATATGGGGGTTCGGATCCCACTTTAAACTGTAGGTACAGTCCCAATTAGCCTTCCGGTGCATATAGTGTACTTAAAACACCAAATCAATCGATCAAAACCAAGTCAGTTATGGGATGTATTTATTTGCTGTATGAGCTTAAATAGTCGATTTGATTTGATTTGTTATTTAGTGTTGATTTTCTGCCACTTTCTGCTAATCACGACGATTAGAATGAATGATGATATGATGAAACTGATGAAGGATACTGACAAGAAACACAGGTCTTGAATGGAATCCGAGACCACTGGCGTCGTAGCGCGCTGTACTAAACACTCCACAGCGGAGGTCGGCAAATGTTTTAGATAATTCAATCAAATTATTTTTATGTATAGGTTTAGTAGTTCACGAGATACAAACAAGAAACGGTGACCGTCACTTGAGATTCTTGTTTCCAGGATCTTCTGATAAGCACTTAGAAACCAATTTCTAAGTGCGAGGTGTCGAATTCAGGATCGCGTTTTTCTTGGGAGCTTCCTCGTGGAAAGAAGACAAACAGATGACTGAGACAAGAACTCTGCTTCGTTGGTTGCTTCTTCCTTTGCCTTCCACGTCACGAACTACTTGGAGCAGAAACAACAGCTGTGGGGGAAGAGATAACACCCCTGTGATATGATTTCTCGACCTCAGCAAAGAAAGCCAGCGCCCTGCTGGTCGTCCCGGTTGTAAATGATGCTGCAAACATTCTTCTTTCAGCAAAGTTGTGCTGTGGAGGTGGAAAAGTCTAACTCCAAAAAGTTTAGATGCTTGAACGGTATATAGATATTAGATTTACATTTATACAAGAACAGAAAGTCCCAAGGTTGATCAGTATGATCATAATGTACTAACAAAGAAGCTTCAAAATATGCAGCCCTAGTGCGTTAGTGGCTACCATGGACGCAATGCGCATGCGCCGACTGGAAGAGTCCAGTGACAAAAGAGGGGTGTATGCTACTCTGGTGATTTGTCGCTGTTCCACATGAGACTGTGTGTTAGTATATAGAACAGCCATTGCAAATCACAAGACAAAAAATCAAGCGATTATAAAAGATCGAATGCATACAAGATAAATAATAAACTGAAACCCACAAAGTATTCTCGCGCGTGTTTCCTCGTACTTCCCCTCTCGTGTTTGAACTCGTCCACTACAACTGGACATGTCTGCTGTGGTCGAAAAGTATGTGTATCAATTCAATTGCTCGAACCTAAAATCAGTTTAAAAATCAATCAGGTATATTATATTATATTGTATTATACTCTATGTAATATAATTATATTATATTATATCGTCCGCGGTATATTAGCAGGAGGTAAACCGCAGAATCTATTCGAAAAAATGCATCCTCGTAAGGATATCCATGTATATGTTACCCGCAAGCGGGACGATTTCGACTTATTCCATCATTCAACCACGGCCTACAAATCATTTTTCTCATTTCTTCTCCAAAAACACGGAATGCATTGCCTGCAAACATCGTATTCATAAACAACCCGTTAAGTTTCTGAGTTAAAGTGAAAGATTTACCTTTAATGGAACAATCGGAGAGTACCAGCGCATATTGCAGGTGTTAAGTCACTATATGAAATTGTATTTTCATTACTACATATTAGTTTGTCTTTTGTATTTGTAGTTAAACACTTTCTGTATTCATTTAATTTTGTGTATCTTTTACAAGTATATATATATATATATATATATATATATATATATATATATATATATATATATATATATATATACATATATATACATATATATATATATATATATATATATATAATATTTTACTTGTACCTAACTGCTCCATATGAAGTTCATCATATATGTAACATCACATTGACAAGGGCTAGGTGGCAGAGCAGCCTGTAGGCTGAAACTCGCCAGCTTAATAAAGAAATGTATTATTATTATTATTATTATTATTAATAATAATAATAATAATAATAATAATAATAATCAGTGTATCGGGTCCTATAGCCACTGTTTTCTGGCTTTCGAATATTCTATTTCAAGTAGATTCCCAATATTCCTCAGGACGCTGAGTCAAATGTTAGGTGTCCCCATCGGGAATCAAACACGGGACCCCTATCAGCATCGCCATCTGTCTGCGCACGAGCTTAAATCAGTACTAGAATTTTAAATAATTAATACAAGCATCTTAAACGTAAATGCCACTTCGTAATGTGTGAAGGTGGGAACTCCACTTCTCGATATTGCAGAAGATGAAACATAATTTTCACAATGTTCCAAATAAATCCAATGACTGTCCTTTCTGTGCACAGACTTCCAATTGGATGAAAATCCCTGCAGTAGAACTACGAGCTCTTAGAACAAATAAAGGGCGGGAAAGACTCCCAGTATTTACTCGCCTCCTAGCAACAAACAAGCTACTAGGAAGCAAGAGAGCCAAGAACACCCTTTATGAATAGAGTCGTAGACACTTTTTCTTTTTTCTGTTGGCAGAAAGTGCTTTAGTGGGGGCGGAGAACAGTTAAAAGGTCGAAATGCTTCTGGTATATAAACAGAAGAACAAACGGATCCCACATCGATTCTCATTATGGTTAAGAGTAGCAATTTGTTTTACGAGCCTCGTCACTGCTAATGAAAATCTCGGCGTACACTATGAACATAAATGTCGAGAGGATGGGAAAGTTATTCTCAGTAATTAAATGGATGGCACTCTATCGCCAGGGACGGTTCAAGATAAAATTCTCAGCCGGGCGAGGTAGACTTTTGGCGCCCCCTAATTTCTACCCTGCAACCCCCAAAACGTTCCACAACTCCTCAAGAAAAACATGATAATACTTAACAGTTTAACGAGGTGTTATTGTAAAGGAAAACGTTTACTGTAGATATGCATTTATTTAATACGTACATAATGATATCAAAATAACAGTAATCTCCTAGCTTAAATTGCTACATGATTTTGCACTATACTTATTATGTTAGACACCAGTAACTTGAATTATTTTTTGCCTACAAAAACCAAACTCTTTTTTAAAACGATTTGGAAATATGGATTTTGCAGTTCTCTAGAGATGGATGTTGGTTTGGAGTCCCCACTAGGGCGGCGCCGTAAGCAGTCGCCCAGGTAGCGCTACCCTGATACGCCCCTGTCTGCTGCCGTGTTATTCCAAGTAAAAGGAAGTCTCGCCATCATGAAATAAACTTATTTTACTTACACTGTGAAATAATCCAAACATTGTTGAATTAACAACAATTAAAGTATGCAATTGCTTTATATAATTTATATTTCATTTTCCAGTTTCATTCCGTTTCATAATGCAACTGATAGTAGTTCTTTGGTCAATTCTGATTCAATACAGATTGTTTTGGAATTTCTCATAGATTGTCATAGTTTTCAAAAGTGGCGGCTGGTGATCTGGGTCTATGGATGCGCACCTTCGCACAAACTGGGGTGGGGTGGGGCACACGATGTGCTGTAAGCATATAACATATAACAGTCGAAACACAATGCGCAAAAATGTTTCTATATGTTAAAAACAGTTTCATTTATGAAGAAAGTAATTAGAAGCATTCGAAAAATGATGCAATGCTCGAAATGGGAACTGTTAGACGGGAAGGGATGCTTTAGCGAGAAATATATGGGCTTAGGCTACAAACTTGTGCATAATGTTTGAAAATATGCCAATTAATATGCATTACCAATAAAGTAATAATAATAATAATAAAAATATATCAACTCCTATCTTTGACGTTATTTTCTCACTTTCAATATTAACCATAAGAGTAAACTTAGGAATAATATGTGAATATAATTTAGAAAATTCTGCAAGAAATGGGCGTTAAAAACTGTGAGTTACTTCCATTATAAGAACAGTTATTAAAATCAAATGATGAGTTTTCACACTTTTTTCTACCACAGTCACAACGACCTGCCCTGGAATGTTAGGAAGTTTCTTCACAATCAAATTCAGGAATTTCGATTTACAGAAGATCTTCGTCACGTACAGCCTTGGTCCAATAGTCCCTGGTCCCATACCGATCTCTACAGGCTACGGAAGGGGATGGTGGGTGCACAGGTAAGAGAAACCACTATCTACAGTTTTGATGTAAGTACAAAAATGATGTATATCTAGAAATGTTTTTATTATATATATATATCTAGTCACACTGAAAGATGTATTTGATTTTTATACACATGATTTTAGATCGCTTCCTTACCTCTCGAGTGTATCGCTATGACGAGAATGAATGATTGACCTATGAAATGCTCTAATTAAAAAACACTGTGACACATCCATCCTTTACACAGGTTGGAACTTGGGTTCTGTGTGTTAGTAGTGCGTCACTCTCGACCAGGAATTTATCCAAAACTTTCAGTGTAAGGGGGCATATGTTCGTATTCAAAAGGGGAGTATTGGTATTTTAGAGACAAAATTATCATAAACGGGCGTTTGTGATACATTTTAGTGAGGTGTTGGGATGTGTGGACAAAATCATCGTTCTGGTCACTTCGCCCATTAGACCGACCTAGATTTTTGATGTGATTACGAAGGTAATACTGTACCTTCATTTGAGACATAAATATTCTTCATATTAATTAGTAACATTAATTATAAAAAAACACCTATCCTATCAATAACATTACATGCGTATATCTTTACCACCTATATCTTTCCTTGACAGTTCTGGTCTGCATATGTTCCATGCGAGTCGCAGTTTTTGGATGCAGTTCAGTTGACCCTGGAGCAGATAGATGTGATCAGGAGACTGATAGAGAAATATCCATCTCACACTCAGTTGGTGACAACTTCCAGAGGTAAGACTTTACGTAATAAGTCAGACTAATTACCTTGCTGCCCATATTATTATATTCTATTTATCGTTATTATAAATTACGTGTGACTATCAACTCCAGAAAATATGCTTCCCTTCCTGGCTTCTCAACTTACTGTTTCTGGATCTTCATGTCGCTTCTTTTCTTTTAAGTGTGAACAGAATCCACATAAATCTGTTGTTGTATACATTGCTCGACAAGTATGAATAGCTTTTATTACTAACGTTTCCCTCCCAGATACATGGCTGTTGATATTCAGATCTGGTACAGCAAGAATCATGCCCCAGTTACTCCAATATCTCATGCCTATGGCCACGGGTGTATATATAGCTCACGCAAGGGGGGGGGGGCAATTTTTGGTCCTATATGTCATAAGTGAAAATCCGGGACACTACACTGACCGGGTGAGGGGGGGGGGCTGGACCCGATAAAGTTGTATGTATGTACATCATAATTGTCATTTACATCACACATTGTGTGGGAACTTTATTAGAAAACTGCAGACTGAACAGATAGGCACCCAAGCACTGACTCTTTATAGTAAGCAGGTTAGTATACAATGGAAGAGAATCGTAACTGAAATTCAGCACTGCTAGCAGTCAGCGGCGCCATCATGAAGTCAAAGATATTTGCAGTGCTGTCTGTATCTCGAAAACTCTTGTATCATGGAGAGGGAATAGTTCAATGTAGAGTTTGATTGTTTTATAAAATGAGCATTTTAAAATTAGGTACACGCATTTAAATATAAAAAAAGTTCAGGAATATGTAGTCTTAATCATTTCTTCTTTCCAACCCGATATCAGGACATTTGTGCATCCCGAAGAAACTATTCGGAACACCGGGACAAATTATACCGGGAATGTCCCTGAAAATTTGGGACGTATAGCATCCCTAGGTATGATCTGGCTATCAAAATCCACTCTGCCACCACATGAAAGGTCACACATTTATTAAATTTAGTCTATATACGAACTTCTAACTTTTCTACATAAAATGAGCAGAAAATGCTTTTGAAAAAGCTAATCCCAGCTTCTGTTTGTAAAGAATTACAATGTTAGAATTAGTATTTTCCTCCTTGCTACAAAATTGGAAATAACATCATCGGTGTTATTTTAATATTTGTATGTGTGTACAATTAACAGTTGGGTGCCGGCCCACGTGGCGGAGTGGTTAGCACATCACGCTACTACGCTAGGGGTCCCGGGTTCAAATCCCAGCCTGGGCGTGGATGTCTGTGAGTGTCTTTTCATAAATTTCATCATGTCATCACTCATCTCCATCTTCGTAAATTATCCAAAAGTGGCACAAAAATCGAAGTAAAATAAAGCAAATCAAAATCAAAACTTAGCAGTTGGGAAACTTCAGATTAGCAAAAAATTTGAACCTGAGGAATACTTAAATCTTGAATGTTAACAAACTATATCGGGAACTTCTAATGAAGTTATAATGTTCGCGCTATAAGTTCAAAAGCAGCTGCTTTTGGCAGAAATTACATGGGGCATTATAGAATTTGTGAAATGTAAGGAGTTTTCTTAGTATTTTCCAGTGAATTTCTGAAGCTATAAGGAAATTACAGACATTTGCTTTGCAGTCCCATCTGAAGTGTAGAATTAATTTTTTTCCCATCCGTATCCCGCTCTATACGCTTGTAATTTATGAGAACAAAATATATCTGAAAGAATTTATCAAGTCTCTGAGCATAGCTGATACAACAGGTAATCTGGTAATTTTACTGAACCAAAAGAGGGGGACCCGTTGAAGCCCCCCCCCCTTAAATACGCTCATGCCTATGGCATGTTAATATGCAGTGCACATATGCTGCAGATCAATGTCTGTTCTGATAGTGCAGTGAAGCATACTGAGATAACAGCTGAACAGTAATTAACCCTTTGCTTGTTGAGGAGCCGAAGGCTCGATTTATGCACCACGTAATGTGCATATGCATATATTGACAGCAAACAAAGGGAATTCGAAACGCATGATAATGCCATAGAGACGATGATTTCATGTGTGAGATGATGCTCGTTGATACTTAAGGAAAAAGCCGCAGGTGAACATGGTCTGTAGCAGTAGCGACGGTTGGGTGAAAACTGAAAGGGGGGCAAGGACAATTTACTTTCTATTGGTAGATAAGGTTAGCATTAAAAAGCCACATTGCAGAAGGAAAAGGTTGAAAAAGTTGAGAGGCAACCGCCCCCCACGCCGCCCTCACTGCTCCATAGACTTATACTCTAGCCCCGGAATCTGTGAATTAAGGCTGCGCGTAGCGGCAGAGAAGGGGAGGGGAATCGAGTGGGCAAAGAGAAGCAGTACAGGCTGCTGCGAAGGCTGGTAACTGCATTCGCTTCTCCCCCTCCAATCAATCCCATTCCCTCTTACATGCTCATTTGTGAACCAGTCACTATAGATCCACCAACTTATTTGAAACCCTGGCCAGAAACAAGTGGCGCTAGTGTCGAATGTTTAGGAGGGGAGCTCGGGAACTCTGGGGCAAGGGAAGGGATGGCAGAAACACGTGTTTTCCCCCCTGTGTTGCCAGATCTGGAAGTGGGCGTGTGCCGTGAAAGGTTTGCAAGTAAACAAATATGCAGGCCGAATATTAAGTTTCGTTTCTAGACGTGGTAATTCAAATAACATAGCATAAGAGAGAGGAGGGAGGGGGACACTAAAGTTAAAAACGCCTGCTGTCTCGCAGAAGGAAGGACAAGATTAATATTCTAAATTATGTAAACTATAAAAAAAAATTATGTAAAAAAAAGTAAAAAAGCATGAATCCAAGTTTCATCAATATAAACAACAGGCCTCCCTTCGTTGCAGAATCTGTTGATCGCACGAAGATATCTTGCTCTCCAAACCACAATCTTGCTTCGTTCAACGAGAGCTAAGCGAGAGTTTCTACATTTTTTAAATTTAAAGCCTATTTGTTTCATAATTTTCCGTAATGTTTCTCGCCCCCCCCCCCTGATAATTAATTTCTTCCTTAGCAATAGCTAAAAGTTTCAATATTGTAGGAACTTCTCTTTTCAGTACGTACATTTCATGGACAATTTCTGGTCAGGGGTTTGTAAATCTTTTTTCTATCTTTTCAGTTTTTTAAGCAATGACTAAGACCGTCCCGTTAGATATACTGCTCTCTTTAGGGGTTGATCGCGAGGATAATTCCACCCGTCTCTTTTCTCTTCTTTACACTTCTCAATGATTCGTAGTAGCAAATTTCGCTCACTGCTGTGCACAACTTTCGACACTTTACACTTACTCAAAAACACGTCTACGCACATCAACAACACTCCTCGAATTCTTGAAGAGAGTAAAATTAGCAACACTGTGTCAGCGGAAGTAGGAAGGTCCTTGCCTGACCAGCGCCAGAGAAAACACCGGGGGTGAGAGAAGGGGGTGGGGGAGGCCGGTTAGTTCGCATATTTTCCGAGGTTTCAGAAAGCTTGGTGGATCTATAGTCACTACTTGCGCAGAGACTTAATTTCGTTGCTCCAGAGATAACCGGGACAGAGTATAGTAACTTATTTTAACTTTACTCGGTTGAAAGGCATAAGCGAGAAAATGTATATTGCAATTATTATCTATACTGT
This sequence comes from Lepisma saccharinum, assembly GCF_977018435.1. Taxonomy (NCBI): domain Eukaryota; kingdom Metazoa; phylum Arthropoda; class Insecta; order Zygentoma; family Lepismatidae; genus Lepisma; species Lepisma saccharinum. The sequence continues at coordinate 20,168,571 of NC_139255.1, forward strand.
CTACTCACTTTCACGTTACTAGAGTACAGTAACAGCTAGACTCGTTTCAGGTCCAATTTCTATTTAGAAATTAAGGCTCCAAGATAACTTGACAGTGTCGCCAACTACAGTTTCAAAACTCTAGCAGTAGGACATGCTTTTAAATTATGAAAATGTTAGTTTCTTGTAGAAGTAGTTCTTTTAAATCCGTATTGAGATTTTTGTAACTATTATTTGGAAGGTATAATGGAGGCGCATCAATCTGGACTGGTGGCAAGCCTGATAGGGGTGGAAGGAGGCCATTCTTTGGGGAGCAGTCTAGCTGTGTTGAGGATGTTCTACCAGCTAGGAGTGCGCTATGTCACACTTACGCACAACTGCAATACGCCATGGTGAGTAGAACTAAAGAAAAAAGTATATATGCTTTACATCCTTTTAAGGTCTGTACCATAAAGAGTTGTGCCTGTTGCACCTCATGCTCAATTAGGCCAATCGGGGAAGGGGACAAGAACCCGGTATCACTTCATTAGAAGACGGCAAAGTTTGCTACTACAAAAACTTGCATTCTTAAAATAGGTAACGTCTGTTTGCAAATCTAGGTGAAGAAGAAAAATAAATTTTGAGTAATAATAACTTTAATTATCTTTGTTATTCAGGCGAGTTTCTGTTCATAGAGGAATGCAACGAATAGGAAATGTTAATAATATTAAGCCTTGTTTAAAAATACATTCAAAATGCTGAACAATGCAGGATCGTTTGTAAATAAACCCACCATAAACGTGACGTTCCAACTTTACAGCAACATCTTTTCCATTTAGCCGTTTGAATTTGGTTCATAGTCTGAAAAATACATTGACATACGGTTGAAACGTCACGTTTGTAGTGTGTTTATTTGGTAGGAAATGTTGTAAACTTCAGCATTAGAGTGTATAACGACGAATGTGTTTCCTATAGCTGTAGAGAGTACTAGATATTCGTCTGTACTTAGTTAGAGTAAGGTGGGGTAAGACTGCGCGGCGGGTAAGACTGCGCACCGGTTTTTCGAGGTGAAAATTACACACAGTTGGCACCACTGCCCCATGTGACGTAAATGTGGTTCCCCCTTGGCCAGGCAACGATTGGTCATCGCCATTTTCGCGTTCCATGCCGCAGTGGCCTTGTACTGGGGGTCTTAAGTGACTTATTGAGCCATAACTTTGTGGTATTGTTAACTCTGCAACAATTAAAGTTAGGTGAAAAAAATGTCACAGTTGTTTTCCTGGTGAAATTCTAGCCCATTTTGATATGCCGCACGACCCCCTTCCCATTTAAATTTCTGAAGTTGAATTCAAGATGGCGGACATCAAGATGGCTGCCGACCATGCGGGTGACATTAATGTGGTTCCCGCTTTGCCTGATAACGATTGGTCATCGCCATTTTCACGTTCCATGCCGCAGTGGCGTTGTACTGGGGGTGTTAAGTGACTTATTGAGCCACCCTGTACAGTAAGATTAATCGTGACTGGATCCACAGTTTAAAATGTAATCCGAACCACTATGTGCCTCCACCGAGTATCGAACCCGGGAACCTTTCATTGTGCCATCTCATAGAAAAGACTGTAGGTTCAGTCCCGAATAGGTTATCTGTGCAAAAAGTGGACTTAAAAGAACAAATCAATAAAAATGAATCTAATGCTTCTGATAGACGAAGTTTTGATTACATTGCCTTTTATAAAGGGTATACCAATTTGAAAGTTAGAACTTTGAAAGAGTGGTGTGGCAACACTGACTGGAATGACGAGATGGAACTGTGATATCTGTGTGCAGTAGTCTGTTCTGTGACAAGATATCATGGAGAGATATACAATGTAACAACGCATAGAAATTATTCGAATTTATTATCAAAATTTGAGTTCAGTTCGACAGACATTTCGTGTATTGAGAGGAATTTATGGTGAACATAATCCACCGACAGGACACCATATTTACTGTAGGAATTGGTCAGATGAAAATCCGCAAGTGATTCTGGACATATCCCTTCATCCTAAGAAAGTGACTGTGTGGTGTGGTTTTTGGATCTATGCGTGATCGGGCCTTATCTTTTTGAGGACCAACATGGGAATCACGTGACTGTCAATGGAGAGCGATACAGGAATATGGTGGTGTAGCTTTTGTGGCCAAAACTGGCAAACCTTGACATCAACAATATGTTTTTCCAACAGGGCGGTGCAACTTCCCACACTGCACGCCACACAATGGAATTATTGCAGGAAAAGTTTTCCGGACGAATTCTGTCCAGAGAGGGTGATATGTATTGGCCAAGATCATGTGACCTAACCCCCTGGATAATTTTCTATGGTGTTATGTCAAATCTAAGGTCTATGGGACTAAGCCACGCACAGTTCGTGACCTGAAACTGAATATCGAACGAACCATTGAGACTATACCGCTCAATATGTGTGCACACGTACTGGAAAATTGGACATTCAGAATCAATTCCACTCACTAAAGCAGAGGAGGACATTTGAACGACATAATGTTCAGAACATAATGCCATTGTTTGCTCTTCGAAATAAAGAAAATATAGTTCATTATCACTTGTGGTATTCATTCTATCTAATTTTAAAGATCTGACGTTGAAATTGGTAGACCATATACAATTTGTACATGAGGATCAACAATTTGTTTGGAATAATTTTGAAGTTTAAAGAAACTGATGCCGCAGAAATTATTAGTATTATTTTATTATTATTATTATTATTATTTATGCATTTTTGTACAGTCAACGGCAATAATAATGGATCATCTAGATCCTGAAATAAAAACGTCTCTGTAATTGTCTAACTGTAAAGCAATAAGCCCACAACTTCAATATAAACTTTTCAATAGGAACTTCGGCTATCGCCTCGGAGTCAGTCAACACACATACCTCCATGCAGGGAAGCAGGTATTTCAAATAAATTCAATTCAATTCACTTCAATGGTCTTTATTCTTGGGCTAGGTTCAACAAAATCTGATCTACCACCTAACCCGACAAAGAGAGATGTAGCAGGGTACCTAAGTACATTATTATACATGAAGATTATAAGACACTACAGAAATAAAAAAATAAAAGAAACTATAAAAAACACTTTTACACAAGTGTGTGAAAATAAATTAAAAAATAATAATATACATGTATTATTACTTAGTTTCGGGCCCGACCCTGTGGCCGAGTGGTTTAGCACATCGCGCTGCGACGCCAAGGGTCCCGGGTTCAAATCCCGGTCGGGTTTGGTTGTTTGTGAATGTCCATTCATCAATTTCATCATTTCATCACTCATCCCCATCTTCGCAAATTAGCCAAGAGGCACAAAACGCGAAGTAAAATAAACTAGATTAATCAATCAACTTAGTTTCGGTCCACTTTCTCTTGTCAATAATTCACAGGAAACAGTTTTTAATCATATGTGGTCTTACTTTGCCTCTGATCATCAATCAGTGAATCATATACTGCCCTACGAAAGTGTTCGTAGTTCAGTTGTTTTATTTCGTTCGGGAGTGCATTTCAGATTTTAGGTGCCATGTAACTGAATGAAGATTGCGAAACAGAAGTTCTGTGCTAGGTATATGGAGATTAGCGGCGCTTCTGGTGGAGTAAGAGTGCGTTCCACTCCTGGCTTTAAGCTTTACACTCAGATAGTCCGGGATGTTTCTATTTATAACATTGCAAGTAATGCAGGTCATGTGCAGTTCTCTCCGTCTTGCCATGTTGAGGATTTTGTGCTCATTAAGCAAGGGAGAACGTGTTCGTGATTTTTAAATCTGTAGACATACCTCATGCATGAATTTTGGACTTTCTGAATTTTGCCTGAGAGCCTTTTTGTGATTCTTGGCCCGTAAACAACGTCACAATAATCGAAAAGAGGATATATTAAAGATTCGACAAAATTGAATTTAATTTTGGGTGAAATAAAGTCAACAAGCGTGTAAAGGCTCTTTAGAACTGAATATCCTTTACCACACTGCTTCAGTACATGTTCAGTTCAGTCTAATTTTCGATCCACGGTCAAGCCCAAATTTCGTATTGTTTGTGAGAATGTTGTGTTCTGCATTTCAATTAATATTTTGCATTCGCTGAGATTCATTTGTTTCAGGAGATTATTGTTTCCGGTAATAGTAAATGTAGATTTATTTAAATTTAGAACTAAGCCATTTGATTCACACAAGATGCTTATATTTTTGAATCCTGATTTAATAGTGTAATTGCATTTTCTAAATTAAATATATCTGTCGATATGTACAATTGCGTGTCATCGGCATAACAGTGCACATTACAATATTTCACTGACGTAATCAAGTCAGCAGCTGCTAACGTGAATAATGAAGGACCCAGGATTGAACACTGAGGGACGCCAGCATTCACTAGCAGAGGTGACCACAGTTTACCTGTTAATACACGCTGCTGCCTTCCACGGAGATACGTCTCGAACAATTTGAGTGATATTGGGGAAAATTTGTAATACTGTAGCTTTGCAAGAAGTAGTTTATGTGGTAGCGTGTCAAAAGCTTTGCTGACGTCAAGTAAGACTAACATTGTTACATGGGATTTGTCCATTGCATGGAAAATATCGTCGGTTACTTTCAGGAGAGCGGTTTACGTGCTATAGTGAGGACAAAAACCGGATTGTTGCGGGGAAAGAATGTTATCGTCGCCAATGTACTTACGAACTTCATCGTTCGCCATTTTTTCAATGATTTGTGAGAGTACCGGCCAAATACTAATGGGGCGAATGTCATTTACAGAGCTCGGGTTCTGTTTCTTAGGTATGGGAATGACCTTTGCCTCCTTCCAAGAATGCGTGAAGCAGCCTGTGATGAGGGAATAATTAATGATATGCGTTAATGGCAGAAGGATTTGGGGAAGTAAGAGATTTATAATTTTTACAGATATGCCGTCAACTCCGGCCGCGTTTGATCGGATTTGTACACGGATTTTCTGACAACGGATTCATCCACTTCATGAAAACTGAAATCAGCAGCACTCTCACTAAAACAGCCAGCGTAATAACGCTCACACTGCTGAGAAACTTTCTCGTGGTTTATTTTCAAGTCGCAGCATACGTTCACAAAGGGATTATTTAGCACATTAGCATCATTTAATGTGGGAGGAAGTTCCAGATTTTGTTCTTACCACTATAACCCCAATTCCTCATATGTTGCCATGTGTGCTCCGAATCATTGGACGAATTTATGATATATTCGAAATATGCTTTTTTTCTCTTGTCTTACGACCGATGTTGCGAAATTACGTAATCTCTTGTATTCGGTCCAATGTTGAGAATTATTTGTCCACTTAAATTTCAGTAGCTCGTTATCTCTTAATTTCATGATTAACTTAACATTTTCTGTTATCCAGGGTGCTTTTCTCTTAGTTGCGCGAACGGTTTTCAATGGAGCATGTTTATCAAACACCGCATTCAAATTTTCGGAGAAGAAACGCACTCTATCTTCAATGTTTGCAAATTCCATTAACATATTTTGCTTAGGTCGATTTCGAGGCTGTCTTTCACTATCATATTATAGTTCCTGTATGTAATAGTCGTGGCCTTAGGCTTTGTTTTCCTGAAACGCAGAGAGACATATGCCAAACAATGAACGGAGTTGCTGACTGGTACAGAGACGCCAGAATTTTTGACACCAGATAAGTTATTTACGAAGATCGGATCAATTAAGGTTTGAGTGTTATGTATTATACGAGTGGGTTCTGTTAAGATTTGGGAGAGCTGGAACTGTTCAGCAAGTGACCGGACGTAAAGTGTGTCGGGCTCATTTGGGTTTATAAAATCTACGTTTATGTCACCTAAGATCACTAAATGATTGACTTTGTGATATAAGTATATTTGACACAATATCTTCGATTATTGATAATTTGGAATACGGAATATCACCGGGCCTATAAATGCAGTAGATGCCAATACTGTCTTGCTTTTGACGGATTATTATTACGATAAATTCAATATTGTTAATCTCTTCAGGAATAATTGATATCTCTTCTACCGCTAGCTCCGAAAGCACGTAAAATAAAATTCCGCCAGCACCTTTATGTTTGCGGTCTTTCCTAATTACGTTGAATCCTTGTATGTAGATTATTTGATCATTTGTGCGTTCTGTTCCTTAAGCCATGTCTCGGTTACAAGAAGAGCGTACAAATTAATTTCTCCTACCGTGTGACGTATTTCGTCAATTTTCGGTACCTGGGAACGAACATTGACATAGGCGATAGTGAAGGGTGGAAGGGGAGGGTGGAGACAGCCGGAACTGTACTGCCTACAGGGGACTTTCTTGGAAGGAGAGAAGGTTGTTTTGGCAAATTTGAGAGCGCAACGGTGGAGGAGGGAGGTGGATTGCAGTGGGCCGATACAGAGGCAGGTCTCACCAAGGGTGACAACATTAGAAATTTAACGTGAAACAACATATGAAAACTGACGATGAGAAGCAAAGTAAAACTTTTACCTGTGATGTGAATTGCATCTGGTCCATTTCTTGCACTAATTCTCCTCACACGCATGGTATGTGTATAACTAAATAATAAACTGTAAATTATGATTGTTCACTTCAATCTTTTCACACTTGCACCCTCTCCGTTCATGTTAAAGCGTCGAGGTCCTCAGGTGATGCAATCAAACACTCGCCCGTCCTGGCTCCAAGCGTTCCGTGGTCCCACTCGATCCTTCGCCGCACGTAGTAGCCTCTGCCGGTACGGGGTTAGTGATTCCGTGATTAACAGTGGCGAGTTCTTCAAAAGCTTCTTCTCCTTCCACACTCCGTTCCTGGAGCGGAAACTAACAAATTTAACAATAATTGGTCGTTTTCCGAGTCTCACTACTTCCGCTGCCGATCTCCTTGGACGACCAATTCTGTAACAGCGGTCGATGTCTTCCAGCCACAGGTGTTGCAGCTTCAGTTTGTCGTGTAGAACCTGGAGGACGATGCTGTCCACATCCTCGTTTCGTGTTTCGGAGACTCCGTGCACCAGAATGCAGTTCCTTCTTGATTATTGAGCCAGGTCGTCGATGTCGACACTGTTGTTCTGTAATTGTTTATCCATAGCTTCCAGTTCTCGACGTAGGACTGCATTGGAGTCGTTTGTTGTCTTCCTGAACACCATAAATTATTCCCTGAGACTGGCGAGAGATTGGTGAAGCTCGGTATCGCTCTGTGCTGGTCCATGTTGGGCTATCAACACATCGAGCCGCTCCAGGAATGACTCCATTGTTTTTCCCATCTCGTCCACTTTGTTAGAGACATCGGTAATTGTAGGTTTCGACATATTGCAACTTGGAGACCCACGGGGGAAACTATAATCCTCTGGCAGAAAATGTGGCTACGTAGCGACTGTGGTGAGAAGAAAGCCAGGGGCGCAGAGGGATGCTAACGCGGAGCTTTATTCACGCACGTCCATCCCACCATGCGTCCATCCACTTCGACTACTAACTACCAATAATGGCTACCAACCAGGATATAGGTGTATGATGTTTATTGCCGGTGACTGTACAAGTTACTTGTCATAAGTAGCTGAAATCTGAAGTGTTTTTCTCTCTGGGGGAAGCACGATGGAAAGTAGGTTCTCAAATAGTCCAAATAGTAACACTGCAAGAACGAAGGAGTGTTAAGAACACTAAGCATGGCTCAACTAACTTACTTACTTAACGATGTCGAAGTGGGGTAGGAAAATAGGTATATTCCGAACACGCTTCAAGTTATGAGGAAACCTGTTCAGAGGATTGAATTCACACAGAAAATGCGTTTGTAAAATGCCATCGTAATTAAGCGATCGAAACCTGAACCTACCTGAGTAAATTTCTATCTCAATTGTAGCATTTGAAGTAAGTGCAAATATTTTTAATGGAAGATTCCGACTTCCGACAATTATTATAATGCAATTGTAAATAAATCAATGAATTCAATTATTGAACATATTTTAGAGCGTACACTTCCAACTACAATGATCGTGCTTTTATGCATTGTAGCATATGTGAATTATGTTATGTTTTTTTTTTTAAGTCTTGATTTTTGTAGCGTGTGATTCATTGGTTCGAATCTCGCTAGGGCAGATTCTTCATCTGGTGACTCTGAGGAGGATTCCGTTGGCAAGTCATACGAGGAGCAGAGCGGTCTATCTGTCTTTGGCAAGGTAAGGATAGCTTTGAATTATCTCTCTTCCGATGAATTTCTGCCCAAATAATAATAGCTGATGTATGTGCAGATGTTAATGTCAATAAGATAATGTTATATCGAATAAATTCCAATTTATTTATTCACAACCAATTATAATGCCGTCAGAAAATGAATTTTATACGACGTCTAAAACTGTAGTTCTTATGTATTACAAGAGTCAAATGAAAAATTTAAAAGTCCAATAAATATTGTAGGGAAGACTGTATACATCTCACATTTACCTGAGGTGTCAACTGTAATTTATAAGACGGCATCAAGGATGCAACATTAATCAAATGAGCTTGAAAACGCAATTTTTGATATTTTAAAAATGGCGCTTCCTAAACGCACTTGCACTAGTGAAGAGGATTGGATTCTTGTCCTCTGTCAGCTTAAAACGTAAATAAATTTCTTGGTAAATGAAAATTCAATACCTCTGTGCTTACCACATCAGAAAATTTACTAATGGGAGAGAATGTTTAACAGTGGCCTCAGTTCGCAGGCAGATGGTTGGAAAGGCCTTCGCAGTGGCTCAAAGTGACTGCACGTGGATCCCAAAGACTTATTCTTATTAAGGCATTGAGGCACTAACACAAAGTGAAAAAAAAATGTAGATCAGCAATAGGTCTCTGCTAAAATGCAGCACACTTCTGCAAACTTACATACAGAAATCTACTAGATATGAAACAAAAACAAATTAAGGTTTTCATTTGACTCTCCTATTAAGTAGACACTGGGTGCCATGAACCAATATTACTTCTATTTTATATAACACTGTTATATTAATGCTGAAGCTAATATATATAGTATACAGCTTCATTCTGAAACTAAAACTTCTAGTTAGTACATTAAAACTGAGCAATGCATGTACAGTCACCCGTAATAAATAAACAAGCTTCCCTGCAAGGCGTTGTTATATGTGTTGCATAACTCTACGGCGGTGGCAGAAAGTACGATTGAAAATTTTCTACTAAGATCTACTCATAGCCAGATAGTTAAGTACAAACTATGACGCTTTTCAGGGAAGCAAGTATTTCAGGATGTAGATGTACATTTGTACACCTGTTTACAATGCATAGATAATACAACTACGGCAAATGAAACTACATATGAAAACATCAAGATTAAAACACTCTTTACACTGTACCATTATTTCAATAATAATACAACTAATATTACAGCTAACACTATAACTACCATTTCAGCCTAAATCACAGCGTAGTGCTGGCCACATCACTTCCCACTATGACCTAGTTGCAGGATATGTGGAGCCTCACACACATACTCCCTTCCCTATTGGACTTTAAGGCATGGTGTAATACACATTAAAGTGTTTGGAGTTTACATAGATATATACTATTAATGTTACGATGTGCATTTATTGGAACTTTGAATAAAAATATGAAAGTGAAAGATGCTTGTATTGTTGTTTCATACAGAGAGATGTCCCAGAAATAATTTATGGTAATAAAGTTTTGTAACTCTAAGAGCATGCCTTCCTAATTTCTCAAAATTAGAAGCAAAGATCTTCCCTCTGGAGTACACATTTCCAAAAGCAGAGCTTCACACTTACTCCGTTATGTGATCAGCACCACCCTTCCATCACCCGCAACTCTAACACTATTACTTTACATTGCACCTACCCAATTGTGACGTAACATATTCACACGCGTATGATTAAGCTTCCTTATCTTCCTCTGCGATTTTCAAAATTAATTTCTGATCGAATCGTTAATAGGTTGAACTAATTATAAATTATTTTCTGTTACAGTTAATAATTCAAGAAATGAATCGATTGGGTATGATCGTTGACCTATCCCATGTCTCAGTTCGAACAATGCTGGAAGCTCTGGAGAAAACAAAAGCCCCTGTGATATTCTCCCATTCCTCTGCCTACGCTTTGTGTAATAAAACAAGGAACGTTCCGGATTATGTTCTCAAGTCACTGGTAAGTTTGAAAAACTTTGATGATAAGAGAATGAAAGTGCAGCTTGTATTATCTGTGTTACTTATAAAAACATGCTGTTGTTTTAAGTGTTCGGCATATCCTTCTCTAATGTGCCGATATTGCTATCCTCAGACAGACTTTTAATCCTTCCAGCTGTTTGACATCCCTGTTGGGTGATGACAACAGTGTTTTATCCAATATTTTTAGCTTTTTGCGAAGAGCTGTTCTCTTCCACCTTCTGTGAGAAAGGTTTTCATACATTCTGACTTCTTAATGTGTTATTTTTATTTTGTGCAGGTCTTGTTACAACCTAGCACTTTTAAATTTTCCCAAGGGGCTTTTTACACCTCTTCTTTTAACTTATCAAACATATTTCGCCGTATACATAGAACGGTTCAAAATGGCCTTACGTGCCGACGCATCCAAAACTTTTAATTAAATCAATTAAATAACATGCACTGCCTATTTCTAAAATAATGATGATGGCGATTGCGACCCTCATTGGACCGTCGTCACACACAGAAAAACTGGTTTGTTTGGAATTACCAAAAACGTTTGGTTGAGTTGTTTGGTTACGCATTTTGTTTCCGTTAACCAAATGTTGTTTGTAATTACTAAATAATTTTGTTTAAGAATACCAAAAAATTTGGTCAGACGAAATATGGTACTCGTAAACAAAATGATGTAAGTAAAGAGAAACAAAACGTTTGGTTAAATTTACTATATGTGCGTGAGCGTGCTTTCGAATTTGAAATAACGATTGTCCAGTTTCGTCGAATGTAGTATGAAAATCCTTTGTTGAAAATTGAAACTCATGTACTAGATAGATATTTACTCGAAGCGATTCTTTATGTTGTTGTGTAACCTGATATTCTGAAAAAAGCTCAGAATATACTTACATTATACTGAGATTCCTACACCGGCCGCTAGATGGTTCTGTCAAAATGTGTAGAAGAAACACATAAGTTTTTTGACAACAAATAATGGTACATTTGATTGTAATCATAGTGAAAAATTGTACTTTAACACTCTTCAAAAGATATGTGAATATCAAAACAAAGAAGGAAATGTACTGCAGTGAATAAAAGTGAATCTCCCATGAGCAACCACTTTGATTCTGGACATATAAGTAGAAGCTAAGTATGCCGCAGGATCGACTCGTCAAAGAGGCTCCAAGAACCTTTCTGCTAATCCTAGCCGCCATATATACCTATATACTACGAACAGGCTACTTCCCGACAGAATGGAAAGTTTCCAAAATACTGCTCTTCGCCAAACCCGGGATACCTGTTCACGAAGTATCCTCTTACAGACCAATACAGCTCACATCGACCCTCAGCAAAATCTTTGAAAAAGTACTTGTACGCAGATTGCACCGACACCTTTCTTTCAAGAAGCTCCTACCTGCACATCAAGTAGGCTTCCGACCATCCATCAGCCTCAACGACCAACTTCTGAGATTGATAACAACTATAACAAGTCCTTGCCATCGTGTCTTCTTTTATTCGATCTCGAAAAGGCGTTTGACAAAGTACAAATTCCAACGTCCACAATGCTACATTCGCCTTATCCATTCGTTCCTGGCAGGCCACATGGCATACATCTCTCTGAACTCGGCAACATCCTATCCAATCTTCTTGCACACAGGAGTCCCGCAGGGGTCTGTTTTGTCGCTGTTATATTTAATGTATGTAACAGATATGTCGACCATGGGTAACAGCACACACGTATTCCATTTTGAAGATGACACTGCTTTCCTAACTCTTGGGAAAACAGTTCAATCCATTAATAAAACACTCCAAAAGGCCGTAGACTCCTTTATTCGCTGATGCAACCAATGGAAACTATCAATAAACTCTTCAAAAACTCAGGCAGTAGTTTTCCTACCTCCCCACTGTCGCCCCAAAGTACACCGAAACCCCAAACTCTAGAGATTAAAATAGAGGGGAGACGTATATCTTACCTTCAAATCACGTAACATACCTTGGGGTTACCATCGATGAAAAACTGACCTGGCGTCCACACTTAGAAAGGATAAAGAAGAAGGTAAAGAACCGCCTAAACCTATTATGGAAACTGGTGGGTACATCTTGGGGATTACACCCGACAACAGTCCTAACCACCTACAAAATGTTCTTGCGCCCAGTCATCACTCACGGGCATATTGCTTGGATGGACGCTTCTGCCTCCTTCTACGACCAACTGGAAATCTTTGAACGGCACGCATTTAGATTGGCTTTCCGGATCAAATTACCTTATCCCACAGCACTACTGTATGACAGAATTTCCTTCCCGACTATTCTGTATCACGTCGAGAGCCTTCGCCAACGATATATAAACAAAGCCATGATATCCGAAAACCCAGTATTCTGGAATACCATTCATCTTGATATCCGACATGATGCAGCACCTACACATATTTATGCGCCATTACAACACCTGCTCACCATGTATTCATGTTATCTAGATGATCTAGACCCACAGAAACACGAGTACGATATATATCATTCATAGCAGTTATCATGCCATATTTATCCCACCACTACAGCCTAAGCAGTACCAACAATACTCCGACTCCAAATATCGAAATCCATATTTACAATCTTCTCAACCATGCCCAAAAGTAAGTTAACACATACGAATCACAAATCTTAAAAAGAAAAAATATTCTGCAACATAGAAAAGCACTTAGACCATCCAAAATGATGAAAGACACATAACTTACAATGAAATCACTTCCCGAAGTGAGGGCATAACCCTCTCAACGGGTTAACACTAGCAAAAAAAAAAGTGGCGCAGGAAAGCAAAACTCTCCAGAAATGGATAGTTCACATGAACTTTCTTTCTGAATGTGTATTTTGAGATCAGTTAGTTTCTTAAAATTATCCACCCTAGCTGAAATTAGCTACATTATAACATAATGAATTATGGTTAAATTATTTAACAAATCGTTTGGTAATGTTGACTAAATTATTTGGTTTTCCTGAACAAATGGGCTACATTTTGTTAGATTTACCAAAACAATATTTCGTTTTGGTAACCAAAAAATTGTTTATGACAAACAAATAGAACTTGACCAAATATTTTGGTACTGGTGAACAATTGGTTGGTTGATGCCTATTTAAACAATCGATTTTTTCACCACTACCATTTTTTTGGTTAATCCAAACAAACATTTTTCTCTGTGCAGTCTCCTGGACGGAAACCTTTCGATTGCCACGACTTGTGTCAAAGAGGTGAACATTCCATGGCAGAATGATTTGCCAGACGTACTGCCTAAGCAAGGAAGATTTACGCGGACTGGCATTGGTAGATACAATATACACCACCCTGTAGACGTTTGCTATGTTACGCAATGAGTTAACATCACGCAATTAAAATTTACCTGCCTGGAAATCCTCCTTCGAATTAACAGGTACTGGGATTTGTAAATCAATGCAGCCGAACCGATGTGACAAGACTGAAATGAGGACTGGGGATCAGTATTATTGTGGAATTGGCGCCAGCAGATCTCTTCAACATCGAAGAAACAGGTACTTAACTGACCGACGGAAGGGTGCATCTGCCATCCTCTAGCTGAGCCAATTTTTATTAACCTCTCGCCGCCCCCCCATTTCATTTTTCCTTTTGACGAAATTAAACCCCACTAAGGTCACTATCAAGACGACAAACTAATTTCCACCTAAACTTACGGCAGTGAAAATAAGCAGAATTGCGCTGGTGCCACATATGGGAAAAGCAAAGCGAGAGCGGGACAAAAGTCGATGATTCCCGAACCGCATGTGTGTCAACGTCCGTTTCCTAGTTCTAGCGTCAGACCGACCTCTTTCTCTCCCTGTCATCCCTGACCAAATTTCAAGCAAATGTTGTCAGTTTGTATCAAACATATTTCAAAGGCCAACTCTACAAAAAGATCTTTCATTCTCTTAAATCTCCGAACACACGGGGTTGTGCTCTGACGTGGCAACAGCGCGAAACTCTTTCACCCGCCTTATCTCATGGCCGTGCTTTTAGTGCATCGTCGTTATTTTCTTGTGACCAAAGTACTTGATATTTCGAACGCATGATAATGTATAAAAACGAACGTTGAAATCTCTGTGGTGCTATTTAATATATGGAAATTTCTTTTTTTATATATTTGATTTATTTTATTTTACTTCGCGTTTTGTGCTTCAAGGCTAATTTGCGAAGATGGGGATGAGTGATGAAATGATGAAATAGATGAATGGACATTCTCAAACAACCATGCCCGAGCGGGATTTGAACCCGGGACCCTTGGCGTTGCAGCGCGATGTGCTAATCACTCAGCCACAGAGTAAAATAAAGGTAAAGTGCTCCCCTGTGCATAGCACCACGCCATGAAGGCGTATAGGGGGTGTGGGGGTAACGCCACACACTTTCTTGATCCGGTCGTGAGTGGGGTTAAGTGATCAGCATCACGCCCCTGACCGCCTAACCCCAGGGTTTCCCCCAGGTACCCATGTTATTCGACGCTGGATGGGCGCCGGGGCCGCTTCCATCATTAGAGAAGTTCCCGGATTTGAACCGGCCGGGGATCGAACCCGGGACCTTTAGCATGGTAGTCAGACTATCAGCCACAGGGACCGGCAATATATGGAAACAAAATAAGTAATGGTACTTATTGTGCAGAAACATATTTGTAGAAATTATTATATTGTAAATATATACACAACAATTATACATACATTTTAATTATTTTAGGCTGTGAATGGGGGAATTGTGATGATAAGCTTCTTCAACAAGTTCCTGAGCTGCCGTCATTCTGCTACATTGCATGATGTTATTGGTAAGTATTTGAATTAAATAGATATTTTAGAAATTATGCTGCTAAAATAAATGATTTAATTTATCTCAGATTCCATTTATCCTGTATTATTAATTAGTTAATTACTCTGATGAAATTATTATTGAAATCAGAATGGAATAATGGAGTAGGGAAAATTAAATAGAATGATTATTTTGATTTCACAATGACGTTTAATTAAACATGAACTCCTTTCGAATTGTGCAAAACTATTTTCAGAGAGCTTTCGTTATAATATTTGAGTCCAGGAAGGCTCCATCTATCAGATGATAACTCTGCTTATGGTAAGCGTATATATTGCTTTGTTTGTGAAATCCGGATTTAAAATGAGGAAGGTATCAATTTCAATTCCAGTATTTTCACCGTAGTCTGATGTTGTTATTGGCCCATGGAACGTTACTCTGTTGTATTGCGTTTCTAGCATTTAGCTGGTTTATTCGCTTCTAATGGATTTTCATGCTTAATTTCATTCATGAATTTGAAGTGTTACATTTCCAATCTTTACGGTCTGTTGTTGTGTGTTAATATGTGTTTGTGGATAGTCATGTGAATGGTCTGGCTAAGAAAGGGGTCAAGTTTCTCGTGTCCATTGTACCGTGCCATGAAGGTCATAGGGAGAGGTAACGTCCCACAAATTCTCGATCTCAGACAAATTTGAAGGTGATGTGATCAGCACCAAACTCTTGTAACTTTTACCCCTCACGGTTACTCCCTGATATCCATGTATTAGGGGATGGATGTACCACAGAGCCTCTTCATGCATCACTCACCAAGCGAACATAAGCCAGGTGTCATAAATTCTCAACGATAGTATTTTCTGCAAAAATAATGTTATTGTATTTACATGTTACGTAACATCTTTCAATTTTCATGCACAGCAATGTGATAAATAGTTTCTGAAGTGACTGAGATCAACATTCACAACAACATTCAAGTATTTGGCGCATAATCGTGACATATTATATAAATATGAAAATTTCCTGTTAAAAAAAATTAAAACAAAAATTTGTACGTTTTAGTCTTGTATTCCAATAATAATCACACTTCTTGGTGCCACAGTTTCTCAAAGGAAAAGAGGCTTTGCATTGGCTGATGCGTTGTTAGCGCATTTATTACTATGGCCCCTGTACTCTATTACGGGAATCTCTGGAGCAAGGCCGCGCAAGAAGGGGAGAGAGGGAGAGTTAGTTGAGCGGACCAGTACACGCTGCTGCAAAAGCTGGTAGCTGTAGTCGCTATTTTTCCCCTCCGCGCAATCCCGTCCCTTATTCCGTGTTCATTGTCGAGCCCTGTTGAGTCCCTACTTGCGCATAGTGTTCCTTTCATTTCCAGGGCAGAATACACTTTCTTGTTTTCGAGACCTTAGCCCGCTCCCAAGTAGCTCTCTAATTTTTCTCACAATGCTGCGTAAACACAAGAATGATGATAGCCGATCTTCGTGGCGGAGTGGTTAGCATAGTGCGTTACGGCGACAGGGGTCCAGGGGCCTGGGGACGGGTGTTCTTTTTGAGTGGCTCTTCATCAATTTCATCATGTCGTTACTCATTTCATCGACGCGATTAGCCAAAATAGTCAGAAAAGCGATGCTAAATAGAAGCATAGTATTAAATTCAATCATGCTGCAATTTTTAAAAAAATTGGACTAGGAACCCTCTAGAAAACAAAAGTTGTCTGCAGTATAATAACAGGGAACTGTGTATATATTTTTTGAAGATAGAACCGATACGAACCCTACGGTTAAATTTATGTACACATTTTCAAAAAGAAGAAGAGGAACATAAAATAAAATAAAAGTTGCTATAGGATTCGAACGCCATACGCCGAAAGGTAGAGTGGTGAAAGTTTCATAACTTGACCTTGTGTCGTTCTCGATTATCCAACTTTCGACATTTCCGCCTGTTCCTAATCGCTCCAGCTTCTTATTCCTATTCATTTCCTCAACATAAAAATTCACATCGAAATGCGAAGGCGGACGTATGATGGAAGTAAAAAATGGAGAAACTATCATCACATTTCATATTTCCCCCAGATTCCTTCATCCTGTTCCTCTGTTTTCTGCCCCTCTACTCCTTTTATAACCCATATCTCTTTATAAACCAGAACCCACAGCTTCTGGGACACGCTATTCTCTCTGCGTTGCTCTCCAAATGCCATCCTCAATCCCCATCCTCCCCTCTCTTCTTTCCTTCTTTCGATCTGCAAAACCATGGAATTTGGCTGTGACTTTTGGCAGCCTTCCAGAGCATGGCACCGTGTCTTCTCCTTCTCGATATTTGGAGAACGAAATCCTCCAGCATCCATTTCGTCAGCGAGCCCTCTTTTCCAGCATTCTGCCATATTTTCTACCGTGCTTCATGAAGAAGTCTTGCATCCTACGTCATGACTACTTCACTACATCCGAGCTTGTTGTATTGAAGGTTCTAAGAGACAGCATTGCTGTGTGGAAGGAATTCTGTGGTTCAATCCTACTCGTGGGAACAAGAAACACAAACATCTTATTTCTGATATTTAAGAATAACATACTTCCGTGGCGGAGTGATTATCACAGCGTGCTAAGATGCCAGGGGTCCCGTGTTCGAATCCCGACCTGGACATATGTACTTGTGAGTATCCCTTCATCAATTCCATCGTATCATTGCTCATCACCTTCTTCGGGATTAGCCAATACCGCCCTGCGCGTGGGTGTTCCCTTCATCAATTCCGTTATATCATCGCTAGTGCGTAACGTTTGTGCTCCCGAAATAACGTAAACAACTGCAGTAAATTAACATTCTAATGGTCAAACTATTATTGTAAGGTGAGATTAATATCTGAGAAGTGCATTTGCAGATAACACGCCTTCGGTTTATTTCGTTGTACCTTGTATTGTACTATTTTCTAATTCACCGTTCAGTATGGCACCGAAAAAATCTGGAAAGAACCAGGGATCACCGAACAGCGAAAGCAGTGTTTCCAACTGGAACAACGTAGAATTTGTGAAACGTGTTTGTGAGGAAGTGAAGATTGCTGTGCAGGCACCTGAAATGATGAAAATTATGGTGGATTCGATAGTCGAGGCAGTGACAAAATCAGTGCTTCAAAGTCTGGAGGAAACACTAAACTTTAACGTTGAAGAAATGCACAGCATGAAGGATGAACTGAAGAAGAAGGATGAGGAACTCCGAGGGCTCAGGGACAAATTGGACGACTTAGAGCAGTACCAGAGGAGGAACTCCATCCGGATATCCGGTATTCCCGAAACTTCCAACGAGAATACCGATAACAAAGCAACCACCTAGTTTGAAGAGCAACTGGGCATCAAAATCCAGCATGGTGATATTTGCAGAAGCCACAGGGTAGGAGGACAGAAGAACAGAGGTAAGCCAAGAGCCATTCTTGTTAAATTTACTAGTTACCGTGCGAGAGCAAGTGTGTTTCGAAATAAACGGAAACTGAAGGGTTCTAATATCACCATCACAGAAGATCTCTGCCGCGCACGTCTCGAGCTTCTGAAACTCGCGACAAGCTAATACAATTACAAGAACTGTTGGGCCCAAGATGGGAATATCGTAATAAACATTGGAAACGTGAAGCACTTCATCTAACTAACTAACTAACTCTCTAGCCTTCTTAAACCCGAAGGTTCATGGCTGCAGCAACACAGGCCTTCCATCTGTCCCTATCTTGAGCAAGATCTATATACTCTTTTCCATCCCTACCGATTTCCTTTAGGTCCATCTCGACGTTGTCCCTCCATCTTCATCTTGGCCTTCCTACTGGTCTCTTACCATCAGGTTTCCCAACAAGAATCCTGTAAACTCCTCTTTCCTCTCCCATTCGTGCCACATGGCCTGCCCACCTAAGTCTTCTTGATTTAATTATTCTAATAATATCTGAACATGAATACAAATTATGTAGTTCTAAATTATGTAACCTTCTCCACTCACCTGTCTCCTCATCCCTTTTAGGTCCAAATATTTTCCTAAGGATATTATTTTCAAATACTCTCAATTTATGTTCCTCTTTCAATGTAAGGGACCAAGTTTCACATCCATATAATACTACAGGCAAAATTACGGTTTTGTATATTTTAACTATTAGTTTCTTAGATATTAAACGAAAAGAAAGAAGTTTATGAAGAGAGAAGTAACATGCATTTCCTGAATTAAGCCTACTTTTTATTTCCTCTTTAATATAATTTTCATTTGTTAATATTACTCCTAAGTATTTGAATTTGGAAACTGGTTCAAACGAGTTCTTATCAATAATTAGATTTTGATTATTATCTAACATTTGGTTTCGGCCTGTAAGCATATATTTAGTTTTCTCTTTGTTAACTTCCAAACCTATCTCTTTAGCAGTTTTGAAAAATATTTTAGCATTATTCTTAATTGTATTCACATCATCCCTCAGTAAGTCTACATCATCTGCATATCCTAACAACTGAGTCATACCATTTAATTTTAGTCCTTCTTTAGTTTCTTTTACCTTCCTTACAGCATATTCTAAGGCAAAATTAAAGAGCAATGGATATAATGCATCTCCTTGTTTTAACCCATCATGAATTGTAAATTTGTCAGACATATTAATACCCACACGAATTTTACTTTCTGTTTCACTGGTGCATATTTTTATCATACTAACAAGCTTCTTAGGTATTCCAAACTCTGCTAATATATTATATAATTTATCTCTTTTGACCGAATCATATGCTTTTTTGAAATCAATGAATAGTTGATGGACATTTTGATTATATTCCCACTTTTTTCAAGTGTCTGTCTGATGTGAAAAATTTGATCTGTAGTTGATCTGTTACGTTTAAATCCACATTGATAATCACCTATAATTTCATTAGCATATGGGGTTAGTCTTGTTAAAAGAATGTTAGATAATATTTTATATGTTGTTGAGAGTAGAGAATTTTGTACAATAAATTACTGAATTCATGCTTTGTTTCAATTAATTTGCACAAGGGTGTACTTTCATATCCAAGTTATCTGTGTTATATATTTTTCCCCAGTTAAATTTTTTCTGCATCCTTCACGAATTTATCATAATCAAATTAGGAACAAGCACTTCATCACTAGCAGAAAGCAATTAGATGAACTTTGAACGCTTACCGGGAAGATATGAGTGATCCGTAACCTTTATCATTTTTTAAAATCTCTTTTACCTTTCATAACATAAAATTTAAATTTCACATTACTCTTATAATTTTTTTTTTATCTGGAACACATTTAGTCTTAAGTTGTAGCTTTTAAATGTTTAAGTTCCTCTTTTCTTTGATATATACGTGTTTTGCGTCTTTTAATATTGTTTACTACTTTCAATATTTTAATCTCAACGGCATAATTTTACAGTTTAGTTTCGTAAATGTGAGTTACGTTATTGCACATAAGCAAAGTTTAATTGTTAGTAAATTTTAAAAAAACATATAAGTTTCTAATGATCAAAAGTACCGTAAAAAGCAGAAAACTTTTATTTATATTTGTGACCTTTATGTATCTGCAGATAAATGTAGTGAGTTTGCAACCTCTCTCTGCTCTGCAACCCTCCAGAAGTTACTTCTACCTTTATGCCTCTAACAGAACCTACCACCCCCTTTATAATGAACTCCACTGCTCTAGGGCATGTCCTCCGTCGCCCTCTCGCCGACGACAAAAGAACCGGCTGCTCCCTGGGTCTCAAAATAGCAAATGTAAACGTCAGGTCATTATTTCCCAAACTTCAGGAAATATGATTCGAAATTACAGAGAAACAGATTGACATTCTTGTTATAACAGAAACGTGGTTAACTTGCAATATAACGGATAATGCATTGAAAATTCCAGGTTATGATTTAATACGCTCTGATCGCCATTACAGCATGGGTGGGGGTGTCTGCATATACGCACGGGAGGGACTAAAACTGCATTCGTTGTCTTTCGAAATCGAAGTAGAGAGTGACGTTGAGTACCTTGCAGCTAGGGTTGAAATAAAAAAAGAACGTCTCGGTATTTGTGCCGTATACAGGCCTAACCTAAGCGTATTCCATATACAAAGTTGTCAATTTTAGAAGATATATTGGCCGAAATGTATCCCTTAGTTAATGACCTTGTTATAGCTGGAGATTCCAACATTAATTTCTTACATCCAGACTGTGCTGACGTCGTTTACATTCAAAATTTATTTAATCAATTTCAATTAACGCAAATAATCAATAAACCGACCAGAATAACCTCCACGACTAAGTCATTAATTGATCTGACGTTTGTCAGCAACATGCAAAATGTAATCCAACATGGTGTCGGTGAGCCAGTCAGCAACAATATGGTGATATTGATTATGATAAATTCGTGAAGGATGCAGAAAAAATTTAACTGGGGAAAAATATATAACACAGATAACTTAGATATGAAAGTAGAGTATTTCAATGCCAACTTACTTGATCTCTTTGACAAGCACGCGCCAGTCCGTAAAACACGAGTTCGTAACTAACGTATGCCATGGATTACATCGAATGTGAAGCTGTTGATGAAACTAAGGGACAATGCGTTTCGTAAATTCAAGTAAACCGGAAGTGAACCTGCATGGAAGGAATACAAGGAACTGAGAAATTTCACGACATCCGTTATTCGTCAAGAAAAAAAGTGTTACTTTGAGCATAACATCAATAAAACACCAAGACAACCAAACCATTTATGGAAGAAACCGAAATCTGTAGGCATTAGCTCAAATAAAAATGATCTCCCCTCCACGTTTGACAATGCGAACGAGATAAATGAACACTTTATTAATTCAATTGATAGTCTAAATATCGACCAACGTCTGATATCTCAAGAATGTTTAAAATTTAATAAACAAAAGTTTAATAACAGCTTCGCGAATTTGCTTTTAAAAAAGTCGATGACTATACTGTAAGAAAATGTTTGTACGAAATCAAGTCTACTGCTATTGGTGCAGATGGAATATCAACTACAATGCTGAAGTTATCGCTACCTTTTACTTTGCCTATTATCACACATATTATTAACTTTTCGCTCAAGAAATCCGTATTTCCCAGGAAATGGAAATTAGCTTTGATAACACCACTCCCTAAGACGACCCGACCAACTAATGTAAACGACCTTCGACCTATTAGTGTTCTGCCTGTGTGTTCAAAACTCCTAGAAAAAATAATCTATAAACAGACATTTAGCTTCGTTGCCCAAAGCAATATTCTTCCACCTCACAGTCAGGATTTCGGCCGGCACACAGCACTGCTACGGCTTTGCTGAAAGTCACAAATGACGTCCTCCAGGCTATGGATCAGAAATTCCTCACTGCATTAATATTATTGGACCTGTCCAAAGCATTTGATACGGTACAACATAAATTACTGCTCAGTAAACTGAAATATTACAGTTTTTCACAATCTACCCTTAACAGGTATTTTTCATATCTAAGTAACCGAAATCAACGTGTAAAATTGTCGCCTACTTTATTATCTAATAATTTATATATTTCATCTGCTGTTCCACAAGGATCTATACTAGATCCCTTATTGTTTACGATTTATATTGCAGACCTACCCTCAGTTGTCAAATACTGTAACGTACATTCATATGCTGATGACGCTCAACTAACCAAATCATTCAATCCAACAGAAATTGCCATAAGTATTGAATACATAAGTAATGATTTGGGTGCGATAAAAACATGGTGTGATGCAAATGACCTTAAAGTTAATGGTAATAAGTCATGTTATGCATTTATTGGAACTCGAAATGCTATTGGTTCGGTCGAGAACACTAATAAAACAATTAAAATAAATGATGATGTAATACCTAGAGCTCAAGTAGTTAAAAGTCTTGGACTGATATTTGACACTCATCTATCATGGGATGAGCATATTAGCCGCCAAATCAATAAATCATTTGGAACACTTAGATTCTTGTTTAAATTTAACAAACTATTATCTTCAGAAATCAAGCAGCGATTAGTTGAAACACTTATATATCCATTTCTCGACTATTGTGACGTAGTGTACTCTGGTAGAAAAAATAAAACTTTACAAGCAAAAATTCAAAAATGCCAAAATGCGTGCATGCAGTTCATATTTTGCATCCCGAGGCGTGAACATATTTTACCTTCTATAAATAATAAGAATATCCTCAATATGTACCGTAGGCGACTACTGCATACATATTGCCTTATACATAAAATTATTACATCTGGCAAGCCGTCGTATCTGGCAGACATGTTGATCCCTCGCACCAGTATTCACAGCCACCATACAAGAAACAATTTCAAATTTAAACTTCCACTCTGCAACACACAGGCATATCAGTCGTCGTTTTCATATTTTGCTGCAAAAATTTGGAGTGCCCTACCTAAGATCATGTGACAAAATAGAATCTTTCCGAAATGAAGTAAAGAATTTTCTTTTGGCAGATAAGAGATTGTGTTCAAATACTATGATGTAACTTGTATGTTTATGTTATGTATTTTGTCTACATATTTTTATTTTTATTTATTTTGTATTCATTTTCTTTTATTTTCATGTAGTTGTCTTTTCACAATTTTTGTATCGTTTTATTCATACATTTATTACAATTACTTTATCAATACATTTTGTAACTATATCATACAGTTTATTGTACACTGTATTAATACTCTAATAACATAAGAAATGTAAATTTAAATGTAATCGATGACACGGGTTAGGTGGCAGAACAGCCTCAGGCTGAACCTCGCCCACACAAATAAAGAATTTGAATTAGAATTAGAATTTGAATCCTCAATCTCGATTAGCCGGCCTCCGTGGCGGAGTGGATAGCACAGCATGCTATGACGCCAGGGGTCACGGGATCGAATATCGGCATGGATGTTTGCGAGTGTCCCTTAATAAATTTCAAGATATCATCACTCATCATCATCTTCTCATCAAATGTAGCAGAAATACGAAGTAAAATAAACCAAATCTATAAAACAATAAAAGCAATGAGAGTGGCAAACAAAGAAAGTAAAATAAACCTATCAATCTTTCAATTTTATCAATCATTCGCAATTGGCCAAGGCTGGCAGAAAAGCGATCTAAAAATAACCAAATCAATCAATCCATCAATCATGTATAACATACTGATATTAATTAGAACTCTATTGAAATATTAGAAGAACATTACTCCTACCCAAGCCCAATATGTTTTTTTCGATTAGATTCGAGTTAAATTGGCCACTTTCTCTAAGTGTCTCACAAATTGGGCGCTCGAACTAGCGCCTATGCCGACTGTTTAGGGAACTGTTACGTCTTGATAATTTTCTTCGATAAAGGATTCTCCGCAGGTAGAAAAATGATTCGGAGAGCTTCCCAGGGACCCAGGGACCCATACTTTGCAACCACGGATAAACTCTTTCTTTTGATGACAAAGGTGTTAAAAGTGGCATCACTGGATAGTCGATAGTTGATACCTGGGACAGGTTTCAGCACCAATCCTCACTCGACGAGTATCCTTCCCAACATGGAGCATCTGGGCTCTCTGCCGTACAGATTCTCAAATAGAGAATCTCATCCCATACACTCCACTGTGGACTATTGATCGTTTTTCTCAACCACTCGCGGCCTACCCGATGGCGTAGTGGTAACATCGTAGCCTTGTAATCAAGAGGTCTGGGTTCGATACCCTGTGGAGGCTGATTGTGGTTATGATCCCACATTAAACTGAAAGTCCAGTCCCGATTAGCCTTACTGTACATAAAGTGTACTTAATACACAAAATCAATCAATCAACCAATCTCATTCAGGAGAATGCTTGCGAAGAACATTTAGGTAACCATGCGGATGTTCAATGATGAAAAACTACTCAGGGCGGGGATGCATAGTAACTGACAGTCAAATTGCTACTAGTTTAACTGGAAAGTTTCTTCTGCTGTGCTTATTACAATCTACAGGGTGATTCTAAAGGTAGGGTACAAACGAACACCACAGATTCCTCCCATGAAATAGAGACGAAAGTGCCTCTTCCACTTTGCCGAGAGATGCCTCCGTGAGGAGCTAGACAACGCCGAAAACGTGTGAAAATGAACTTCACACCGCTGTACAGCCAGTACCAGTGAAGATAGAAAGGCGGAACAAGAGAACTCAAAAGGAACACCAAAGTCGTCCATCCGAAAATCACCAGGCGGAATCTGCGCAGCGCATGCGCATGGGGTTCCACAAAGGAAATAGGAGTGTCCCGCAACACAAGTGAAGGGAGAGGGTAGCGATCGACAACGGTAGGGACAAAAGAAGCAATGAAGCATGAAGTAACAATTGCACAGCGGGAAACAAACACCATGACTGAAGCAGTGCAGTCGAGAAAAGTAGTGCGGGGTTGGTTACGTGGTCCTATCTGTACGTGCACCTTTCATTAGCAATAACCTCCTGTGCCCGTAGTTGCTGTGTTTGTCCTGCTGGCGCACGACCTCTGAGCGACATCCCCTCGGTGCTGCTACGGGGAATCCCTCGTCCCGCATTTGTTGTCTCCTTGGCAGGTCCCCGTCCGGTCCTCTTTCTCTTTTGTTGCACCGTGCTTTGTTCTTGCTGCGGTGTCTCCCCACTGTGTTTGGGGACTCCCCATGCGCTGCACCGCCAGCGCCGCCATTTCTGCCCCGAACCATGTACGCGTCTGTTGCCTGTCGAGTGTCACGGACCACTTTGCTTTGCATTCTCGGTGTGTTTTTACATCCTACGTCGTCCTCCCGTGGTTCTGCAACCCCGCACTACTTTTCTCGACTGCACTGCTTCAGTCATGGTGTTTGTTTCCCGCTGTGCAATTGTTACTTCATGCTTCATAGCTTCTTTTCTCCCTACCGTTGTCGATCGCTACCCTTTCCCTTCACTTGTCTTGCGGGAC
This sequence comes from Lepisma saccharinum, assembly GCF_977018435.1. NCBI lineage: Eukaryota > Metazoa > Arthropoda > Insecta > Zygentoma > Lepismatidae > Lepisma > Lepisma saccharinum. The sequence continues at coordinate 20,194,334 of NC_139255.1, forward strand.
ACTCCTATTTCCTTTGTGGAACCCCTTGCGCATGCGCTGCGCAGCTGCCGCCTGGTGATTTTCGGATGGACGACTTTGGTGTTCCTTTTGACTTCTTTTGTTCCGCCTTTCTATCTTCACTGGTACTGGCTGTACAGCGGTGTGAAGTTCATTTTCACACGTTTTCGGCGTTGTCTAGCTCCTCACGGAGGCATCTCTTGGAAAAGTGGAAGATGCACTTTCGTCTCTATTTCATGGGAGGAATCTGTGGTTTTCGTTTGTACCCTACCTTTAGAATCACCCTGTATAGCCCCGTCCATTTCGCTTCACTTTTTGACTCTCTTTGCACTCGCGCATCTAGTTGGTTACTCTGTGCAACACCGACTCGTCTACTTCGTTCATTTGGTGTCTTCATTGCTTGCACTGCCTTCTGGAGCGAAGTAATGTGTGGTGTGTGATCACGTGGTGCGTGGTAACTAATGAAATGAACGTTTAAAGCTGCAAACAGGCATTTGGTAAAACTACACCGCTATTCGTCTACTTGGTTGAACATAATTCCTTCCACCAGCCTGACATCGGGATGCACCTGCACTACACCTAGTGTCAAAACGTGCAACGAACTAGACGGTGCTTATGCAGGTTTTCAACATGTGTGCTTTTGGTGGAAGGTTGAAAATGGCACAGAATTATTTTAAGACAAATGTGAAATAAATCTGAATTATAATTATTTTATTCTTCCTTGATCTCTTGGTATATTAACACTGGCATTGTTGAAAAATACATTCTTTAGAATGTAATGAAGAATATAAATGGGTAAAAGCAAAGGCAACTTTAATTCCCACAACCTCATAGAGTAGACATATTGCAATCTTCATACTTAGAGTTGGGCAGTTATGAAACCTTTTATGGAGACGAAGTTTACAAAATCACAAGACATAATACGATTTTTCTCTGGAATAACCATACTTTCTTGTTATTAATCGGAAGTACTTTCCGATTATGATAGAACTAAGCTTGATGAGGAATTCACATTCGAAGAAGTATAAAAGCGGTGAAAGCGGCAAAGCCTTTCTCCGCCCCTGGTGTGGATTGGCTTCCTACATGCTTCTTTCAAACATTTTGGACGCTAGTGGGTTAACGTGGCCTTTCAGCAACATAAAATGGGCAAGACTTCAAAGACAGGTATTATAGTATTAGTACCGAAATGTGCAAAGCCGACAGAGATCACTCATTATCGCCCCATTACACTCATGTGCACCGACTATAAAACTTTTACACGATGTATGCTTGCACGTTTAATGCCGCACTCAATCAACTTGGTGGGGGACATGCGATATGTATATGGTGGAAATAAAAACATTTATGCAGTGTTGCAAACGCTGCGTGAAGTGGTTACCAGTAATCAAAATAGAAAAATTTAAATTATCAAGAGATTTTAGCTCTGGACTTCGAACGTGCATTTGATTCGCTGAACCATAATTATATGTTTCATGTTTTCCACAAAAGGGGCATACGGGGGACCTTTCTCTCAGTCCTGCAAGGGCTATATAACAATGCTGAATCAAAAATACAAATTAATGGTTTTCTGACAAAATCGCTTAGCATTGTTACAGGTGTCCGACACGGAGATCGCTTATCCATGTTGGCTTTTTGTATTTCCCTAAGTCCCCTGCATGCATCTTTGGAAGAACGGTTACAAGGCATAACTCTCCTGTCAAAGTCGCTAAACGTTTTAGCTTATGCGGATGATGTCAGCATTTTAGTTCAGTCACCTGTTGATGTGGACACGGTTCATAAACTAATGACGGAATTTGGGGTGTATTCAGGCCTTCACATAAATGTAAAAAAATCTTGTTTGATGTTTTTAAATAATTCTCCACCACACACACCGGTTCAACACTTCCCTGTTGTAAACATCTTAAAAATACTTGGTGTAGTTTTTACACCTTCTTTTCAAGGAATGATACAAGTAAATTATGATCGAGTGATTGGGAGTGTAAAAGCAGTGCTACAAATTAATAAGTTTCGAAACATTAGCTTGCAATCACGAGTCACGTTTGTTAATGTGTATGCTCTTTCGAATGTGTGGTTTATAGCCAAAATACTTCCGATGCGAATGCTTGATGTAACAAAGCTGAGAAGTGCAGTGAACTGGTTTGTGTGGAATGGGCAGCTGTTACGTGTAAATCACGAGACGTTGTGTTTATATAATGCTGGGGGAGGCTTGAATCTTGCACACGTGCGCTTCAAGAGCCAGGCGCTCCGCATTCAAGCGGACATAGAGACGATGATTCAGAGCCCTCATAGCCTTACAAGTCATGTTCTTCGATACTGCTGCTTTTAGCGACATATACAGTTGGATTCCCCAATAAACGTGACTAACCTCCCCCACAACCTTAGGTACCTCCATGATACCTTAGTAGAGATCTGCTATGGCTTGTTACAAACTCCTACCCTGCCTGTTCCAGTGGTGTCGCACATGTACAGAGGAATGAGTGTAGCGTCTCAACAGGCTGTTAAGATAGTTGCAAGACACCCGGAAGTTCGTTGGCCTGTGGTGTCAAAAAATATACACGCGAGGCATCTCCCAACAAGAATACGATCGGCGTGGTTCGTTATAGTGCATCAAATACTGCTGACTCGAGTGAAACTCTATGATCTGCACATGGCAGATTCATCATTATGTTTAATATGTAACGTGCCTGATAGTTTAGTGCATAAGCTCAGTGAATTCTTAATAGCCGCTACGTCATGGAAATATGTTGCGAAACGCGTAAGTGTCATCTGTCGTACCAATGAGAAGAATATTGATCATCTTCTGTTTCCCAATTTTAGTTAATACCCAAAAAAGAAACAGAACAGTGTACTGTGGTTACTGGAGCACTATGCTTGGTTTGCCTCTACTTATCAGCAACTTGACTTTCATGAACAATTTGTGCATTACTTAAGGCACACATCTCAAAATATGTCTGCAAAAAAAAAAGAACAATGTCTATGCGAATTTTCTAAATGTAATATATCCTAGTTTGTAATAACCTGTATAGTAATCATGAAAAGTTTGTTATAATCAGATGTAAATAGTAAAGGAAATAATAAAAAAAAAGTCGGTAACGCGACTGACTACCATGCTAAAGGTCCCGGTTTCGATCCCCAGCCGGTTCGGCCGCGGCGGCCACCCAGCGTCGAATGACATGGGTACCTGGGGGAAACCCTGAGGGGTGAAGGCGGTAAGGGGCGTGATGCTGATCACATCACTCCCACTCACGACCGGATTAAGAAAGTGTGGGGCGTAGTGCTAAGCACAGGGAAGCGCTTTACCTTTTTAATAAGATACACACAGAAACACGCAAAAGCACAATAATAACCATTAACGCAAGAACACATTGAAACGAGTATTATAATTGTTAAGTTAATTAATGCTGTTGAAGAAGTTTGTATTGAGAGAGCGAGGACCATCGTTTAATAAATAAAGACGGTTTGTAGCGCACAAAGAGACCAACTTTGTTCTAAGCATATCCTTGGAGCTTTTGTGTAAACGAATCTGTGGCATTTACTGTTGATAGACTAAAGTTTTGCATTGACTCACAATTTCTGAGATTGGAACACAATATTGACTACGGCCTGGGGTAGCAAGGAGGCAAAGGGGGACCTGCATGACCTCCATCCCCAGAAAAATAAACTTGTCAAAAATTAAATATTCCACATATCAAATTTAATTTCAGTCGCAGTAAGTGATAATTGGAAGTAAGAATGAATGGATAGAAAACTTCAAACTTTATGGAGGGGAGGGGCTGCAGGTACGTTGCTTGCCCGTTTACCTTGAAAACATTCTCTGGAAGCCTTTGATTTAAAGGCGTAATTGGGGGTGCAATCGTACAGGCTCTTACTAACCGTAACGGACACAGTGTAATATGTAATCCTCGAAACGAAATCGTAATATGTCACTGTATAAGAAAAACAGATTGGACGGCATGGAATGTCTGTTTACATATTTTATCAACACCTACGTAGTTGTAGTGTTATGTTTTGAAATTGCTTTATAAGTTTTGTGTTTCTGTTAGTAATTGAATGTTACTTGCGGTGTTCTGATTAAACATAATGAAAGGCAGTTATTTTTTACAATGTTTATTTTATTTAGTGTTATGATCAATCTACTAGAAATCAACATAAACTACAGGGTGGCTCAAAAAGTCACTTAACACCCTCGGTACAAGGCCACTGCAGCGCGCAACGTGAAAATGGTGATGACCAATCGTTGCCAGGCCAAGGGGGAACCACATTGATGCCACCCGTGAGACATGCAAACTTCTATCCCTATACATCACTTTGATCTCGATACATTACCGACGCGCTAAACAAATTTTAAGGCATTTTTCTAACACCTCGAAAAGGAGCAAATTTGTACAAGAATTCAGTCATAACTTTTTACTGGTTAAAGAAACGTCAAAAAAACCTTCACCATTGCATTTCTCATGAAATTCTAGCCTGATTTGATATATCATATCACCCCCTTCCTATTTAAAATTCTGAAGTTGAATTCAAGATGGCGGACATCAAGATGGCCGCCGACCGTGTGGGTGGCGTCAATGTGGTTCCCTCTTGGCCTGATAACGATTGGTCATCACCATTTCCATGTTGCGCGCTGCAGTGGCCTTGTACCGGGGGTGTTAAGTGACTTTTTGAGCCACCCTGTATGTCATAAAAGAAACAAGAGCAACAAAACATTATTTTATAGATAAATGTTTGAGGCTGCAGTCTATTTGTACTTGTTTTTCTTAAATTATATTTTACAAAGATTAAACATGCCAACAGTACAATTATAATTTTTATATTTTTTAAAATGTACGAGGGTGTTTCAAAAAGTAAAAGAACAGAATATTTTGACATAATTCAAATAGAGATGCTAGTGATATGTCATTATTATGCATAGTCACCCTCCTTTTCTAAACATTTTACCACGTTGCAATATCTTTATTCTATCAGAAGAATTTCTTTGGGTTGTGCCATTAGCCAAAATGCGTTTCTCTTCGGCCTCATCGTTACTCCCAAATCTTCGTCACCTTAAAATGTTTTTCAGGGATCCAAACACATTATAATTAATTGAAGAAAGACTGGACTCTATGGAGGATAATGGAATGTCAGTCTCCGACTACTGTCAAGAGACTCAGCGGCTGTGTGTGGCTGTGCGTTCTCATGAAGGAAAAGAACGCTTAAGGACCCACAGTGCACACAATTTACGATGCTTCATAACCTTCTTGACAATAATACGTATATGCGGATTTCCCAGCCAGAATATCTAAAGGAGCTTGTTTTCACGAAATATGCGTCCATGAGACCAACCTTCTTATAAGTGACGGCTTGATGAGAGTTCTTCATCACGAATTGATATTGTCCATTTTTAAGCGCATCTAGGTACTAGGCCGTACACTCTACTCCCGCCAATGCGGACATTTCCATACAGCATTCTTCTATGAATTTGCCAAGATTTTCACACCATCTTGCTGAAAATTTCTGTTGACTTCTCACTCGTCCTCTACTGTGTAAACACCTTATGAATCCCCTTCCGATTTATCATCTTTTGCCATTTATTGGGAGTTCCAGCAATTTATCTAAGAATGCATCTTCCCTTCCTGTTTTGAAATGCTTGGAGTGTTCGCTTCGTGAAATACTGCCAGTGTGCTGTTACTTTTTGAAACATCCTCGTAAGTTGTAATACTAGAACGAATTGATGAATAATTATAAAAATATACTTGTACAGTCACCGACAATAAAAATGGAACATCTAGATCCTGAAATAATGGCTTCTTTACAAGGAGCTATGTGTGTTGACTAACTCTATTAAGTGGATTTTAAGATCAAAGTTTCAGAGGCAACTTCTACCATCGTCGTAGAGTTAGACAACACACATAACGTCTTGCAGGGAAGTTAATATTTCAGGATTTAGATGTTCCATTTTTATTGTCGGTGACTGTACAAACAATCTCAAAACGAGATTTCCCTGTCTAAGTACAAAAACCAATCAAGAATTCAACATATTTATTGCATTTTATTTTATTTCAGACCATATAAATTACATTAGGTCCGTCGCGGGTGTCAATCATGTAGGCCTGGGTGCAGGTTACGATGGAATAAATTTGTAAGTTTTCTAATTCATAAGTGAATATGTGTAGATATGTGTGTGTGAAAGGTTATGGCAGTTTTGTAGTAATGGAATACTTGTAGTCGAAAGATAAAAAAATATTTTTTTAAATTTCTTTGAAATTGGAATCGAAATGTTTAAACACCTCAACTCCTGCAAATCAAAAATGATTATCTTTGTTTATACATTGTTTGTATAATTTTTCTCTTGCATTTTTCATTAATTATATTGCATGTTTATCATACATGATTTGAATCATAATATTCTTTATACACTTATACATAATGCCGTTTAAATCATAATGTATTTTATTAGATATATTCAGAGGGTTTGTGTGTTTGTTAGTTCATTGTATCTGTCATTTGTGCATTCAGGCACATTGTTAAATGTTCATTACTTGCTATTTCTATATAAAAGTAGAAATTATTATTTACTTATAGACTTACATTATTCTGATAAAACTAGAAATTTCGTAATATGTTAAAACTAAATGTATGGTAAAATGCCCTGAAGGCATCTATAGGATGTGGAGGTAGGGTCCACACATTTACAATCTCGACTATTTGTGGAGGTTATGTGATCAGCATCACTCTCCGGAAGCTTTATCACTCAGGTTTCACGTTTGAGCGCAGCGCAGCTTGGAAAATTCCCGCATGCTTCATAATAGTTATCATAAAAATACTATTCATTGCATTCTAAAATGAATGTTGTATCTTCAGTTTTAATGGCAGTATAATTAACGATAGTAACTTCTTAAGAGAACAAATGTTGCTATAACTTAAAAAGGCTACTACTTTATGTCAGCATATAATTCGTACCTTGGACTTGTAGGATAATATAAATATGTAGCAATATATTTAAATTTGTTACTAAAAATATTTGTGTAAATACTAAAAGGGATTAATTGTATAACGGTAATGATACTAAAATATCGTCTATCTTCAAATCCTTTTCCAGAACCCCTGATGGCTTAGAGGACGTGTCGCATTATCCAATTCTTCTGTCAGAGCTTTCCAAGGATAAGCGGTGGACATCAGAAAATATCAAGAAGCTGGTTGGTGGGAACCTGTTCAGGGTTTTTAAAGAGGTTGAAAAGGTAAAAAAAATTAATACAATTGTATTAATTAACCACATACTTAAATTAGACATGATTTACATGTGTGTCAATGCTTTGTTGTCTTTTGTTTTCACACCAGCATAGAATATTAAGATTTCTATGTATATCCAAGTTGTTTCATATGATTTGTTATTTAGCATCGCCTTTCAACCACTTTTCCCTAATCACGACCATGAGCATGAATTATGATGTAACGAAAATGATGAAGGCCTGGAATCGAACACGAAACTCCTGGAGTCGTAGCTTACTGCGCTAACCACTTCACCACGGAGATCGGCACATCCAAGTTGTTTATATAGTAGTATTTTCATGTTCTAAAATTGTGAATTTTATCTTAGACTCTTAATAGAATAAACAAACAAAAGTAGAAACAATCAAACAAGTTATTTACTAAACTCCATGCCATTATCATATTACCTTAAAATTTTAACCACATATGTGATACTACAAGTAACCTTTTATATGTGATTCTGATGTTTTAGAGGATTAAATGCAATAAAGTACTACAGTTGCTTTTTATGCCGGATTTTCCGGGACAGTCCCGGAATGGCATTATTTGTCACGGTGTCCCGAAAAGTCTCGGAAGCGGGGGGATAGCAGAAATGATTAACATTATACTTTATCGAACATGATTTATATTTAAATTAGTGGACGTAATTTTAAAATGCTCATTTAAAACAAAAATATCCTAAGTGTACATTGAACCATTCTTTCTCAACAATACCAGAGTTATCGAGTTAAAAGAATGTGCTGCAGATATATTTGACTTCAATGTGGAGCCTCTCAATCCACTCAACGATAACATGTGAGTAAAATGTGAAGCTACATTTTGCTGTCCAGTCATGTTCCGTTATTCCTTCAGGAAAATATGAAAATGTCCCGCTTTGTTGTTTCAAAAATATGCTCACCTTAATCTGGTTTCATCCTTGCAACCTAGAAACTAAAGAGTACACAACGAAATTACGTCCAGCCGTAGGTCCAGAAAATGTCAAGAACGTAATTTTTAATGAGGCAGTAACGCTGTTCCAGGTGTGCTAAACATACCGTTGGAACAAAAATAACTTCAACGGATGCTTTTAAAAGAGTTGAAATCTGTTTATCACTTGAGATGTTATTCTGATATTTTTTAATTGGAATGCAACAAAGATTAAAACTGTACTCATAAAATAATATTATTAGTCCTGTTATGTCTTATACATACTTGTGTGTGTGAGAAAGTGTGGGTGGATATGTTTTTAGGTTTCCATATACAACTTATTTTGTGTGCTACAAGGGTCGTTCAAGGTTGACCGGGATTTTCGTACGTACAAAATCGATGAATAGCCGGATCATGATGAAACGTGCGGGTGACGTAATATATTCCTTCGCGAGTAACTAGCGCCCGGCATGACGTATTTCGCGCATGCGCAGCAGTTGCAGCGAACATGGCGGCAAGCAGTGTGTCTGTGGTTGTGGAGCAGCGGTGTGTAATCAAATTTCTCGTGAAGGAGAAAGTGAAACCAGCTGAGATTTTCAGACGATTGCAAGCACAGTATGGTGAACAAACGATGTCGCGGACAAGAGTGTACGAATGGTGTGAGCAGTTTCGCGAAGGACGGGAACTGTTGACAAATGAAGCGCATGGATACATTCGCCCGACTGCAGTCACACCACTGAATATCGCACGTGTTGAGCAAATGATTCTTGAGAACCGGCGAGTAACAGTGCGGCATATTGCTGCCGAGGTGAATATCAGTGTCGGGAGTGTTGAGACAATCATTCACGACCACTTACGCTTCCGCAAAATCTGTGCAAGGTGGGTTCCCCGCCAGCTGACATTCGATCAGAAGTGGACACGCAGGACGGTCTGTGAACAGCTTCTGAATCGGTTTCGAGCAGAAGGTGATGAATTGTTGCAATCCATCATCACGTGTGATGAAACATGGTTGCACAATTCAACCCCAGAGACCAAAAGACGCAGCTTGGAGTGGCGGCATAAAGGTTCTCCGCCCACCAAGAAAAGCAAAACGCAGCCGTCCGCTGGAAAGATCATGGTAAGTGTCTTCTGGGACATGAAGGGCGTTATCCATGTGGATTTTCTGGACAAAGGGAGCACGATTAATGCCCAGTATTACTCCACATTGTTGAGTGGTGATGTACGAAAGTCCATTCGCAAGAAAAGACCTGGGATGTTGTCTGGAAATGTCATTCTTCTCCATGACAATGCCCGCCCTCACACGGCCAATGTGACAACAACAACTCTGGCCGACATGCGCTGGGAAGTTCTGCCCCATCCCCCTACATTCCGGATTTAGCCCCCAGTGATTATCATTTGTTTGCACCTCTTAAAGACCATCTGGGAGGGAAGAAATTCACGACAGACGAAGCACTGCGGAGCGATGTCCTCCAGTGGCTACGACAACAACCAAGTCCTTTCTACGCCAAAGTAATTCGGGAGCTGCCAGAACGATGGCAACGGTGCCTCGGCGCGCACGGAGAATACTTTGGAAAACTGACATAGTTTGGTGTTTCTTCTGCTACCTATTTCCTCTGCAGAAATAAAAGTCCCGGTCAACCTTGAACGACCCTTGTATTACTGTGAAATGTGGGAATAAAATGTTATTGTGAAATCAGTATTTCAATAATTCAAAGCTTATTTCGATTTTCTGATAGTAGGTATACAATAAAATTCAATGAAGCAGGCGAATTATTGACTCACTTTAATGCTCCTTACTTCCGAATATCATTACATCGTATTTGAGAAACATACTTACTTACTTACTTCTTGGCTGCTACATCCCCTAAAGGGCCTTGGTCTCTCTCACAATGATAGTCCATTCTCTTCTGTCTTCTGCTCGACGTCTCCACCGCCTTACTCCCATCCTCCTAAGGTCCTCCTCAACATCCTCCAACCATCTTTTCCTTGGCCTTCCTCTTAATCTTCTCCCTCTTGGTGTCCCTTTATAGACCTTTTTAACCGCTCTGTCTTCAGGCATTCTTTCCACATGTCCTAGCCACCTCAGTCTCATGCTTTTTATATCGGAAACTATATCTGGTTTTTTATAGTGTGCTCTAATTTCATCGTTTCTCCATATTCGCCACTTTCCATTCTCATTTACTGGCACGTATATTTTCCTCACTATCCTTCTTTCCCATCTTCGCAAAAGTGCTTCATCTGCTTGCGCCAAAGTCCATGTTTCTGCTCCATATGTCACCACGGGCTTTACCACTACCTGATATACTTTGATTTTCAAATTTATACTCAGGCTGCGAGATTTGAAAACTCTTAATAGTGAGAAATAACTTCGATTACCAGCTGCAATTCTTGCTTTTATTTCCTCCTTAATATTATTATATATGGTAACTAATGTTCCAAGATATTTAAAACTTTCGCATTTTTCATAAGTGCCTCCATTAAGTTGTAAATGTTGGCCTTCCCTGAATTCCATATTTCGCTCTGAGAATATGTATTTAGTCTTGGTTTGATTTATTTGGAGTCCCATCTCACTAGTTGTGTTTTTCAATCTTTCCAGTCTTTCCTTCACTTCTTGCAATCTTCGTGCCATCATATCAATGTCATCAGCATATGCTAGAATTTGGCTCATTCTGTTGAAGAGAGTCCCTCCTGGGTTACACCCTTGACCAACTCTTCTCATGATCTTTTCTAAAGCTTTATTGAACAATATCGTAGATAGCACATCTTATTGTCTCAAACCTTGGTTCACTGCAAATTCCCTTGCGAGCTCTCCTTCAATCTTCACATTGCATTTAGTACCCTTTAGCGTCATTCTGGTTAATCTTATTAGCTTGCTTGGGATCCCTAGCACCTTCATTGCCTCTTACAATTTTCCTCGTATGATACTGTCATATGCCTGCTTAAAGTCTATAAATAACTGATGAATATTAATGTTATATTCATAACATTTCTCCATTATCTGCCTAACCATAAATATTTGATCCGTATTGGATCTGTTTGGCCTAAAACCACACTGATAATCCCCTATTATTCCCTCAGTCAGTGGTGACAATCTTCCTGCTAGGATCTTTGCAAGCACTTTGTATATTACGCTCAGTAGCGCTATACCTCTATAGTTCTCACAGCAAATTTTTATCGTTCTTTTTATGTATAGGGCAGATTATTGCCATACTCCATTGACCGGGCATCTGTTCATGTTCCCATATATCAGATAACAATTTGAGTATATACTTTATTAGTTGGTTTCCTCCGTTCTTAACCATTTCAGCAGTGATATTATCAATCCCTGGGGCTTTGTTATTCTTAAGAGACTTAATAGCTGTTCTAACTTCTTCTAGTGTTGGAGATGTTCCGGTTTCGTCATCATTATCATCATCATAGTCCTCCTCTGAGTACTCCTCTCCATCACTCAGTTCTAGATCTTGGGACCCATTTTCCACAATAAGTAGCTGACTGAAGTATTCTGCCCATCTCTCTAAGATCTCATTTTTGCCGCCTATTAGGTTTCCTACTAGGTCTTTACAGAAAGCTGTCTTCGGTTGGAAGCCTTTCCTTATATCCTTCACCCTCATATACATTTTCCTTTCTTTCTGATTACTATTATATTCTTCAAGTTCCTCAATCCACTCTTTCTCAGAGTATCTTTTCTTTCTCCTGCACTCTATCTGCTTCCTTTCTTTTAAGTCTGTATTGATCTGTGTTATACATGGTTTTCCTATTAAGCATTCTCTTTCTTGCCTCATTTCTTTCATTTATTGCTGTTCTACATCATTTACCTCTTCGAATCTTCGTCTTCTCTCCCAGCACTTCCTGTGCTGTTTCATGCAGTATCTCCTTTATTATACTCCATTTCCCTTCAATACTTTCGCTTTCCCACCTTTGACTTCTTTGTTCAAGTTGGTTGCCTACCATTAAGCAAAATTGGTTGGCAATTGCTTCATCTCTGTTTAACTTCTCATCATCATACCTTGAGGTCACCTTCGCTCTTCTTCCATCCCTATATGTAGGTAATCGCTGTCTGTATTTAATGAGTACTAAATAATGGTCGGAATCACTGTCTGCTCCTCGACAGCTATCTACTTGTAGTATATCATAGGCATGCTTTTTGTCTATCTGCACATTGTCAATTTGGTTTTGTGTTACACCATCGGGTGAGCACCATGTCATTTTCCTCACATTCTTCCTTTGATGCCAGGTGCTTCTAATTACCATTAAGTTATACATAGCCATATCTATCAGTCTCAAACCATTTTCATTTGAAAATTCATGCAAACTTTCCTTTTCTAAATTGTTTTGGAATGTTTCTTCACGTTCAACGTCAGCTATAAAGTCTCCCATTATTATCTTAATGTCATGTTTTGGTATACGATCGATTACCTGATCCATCTGCTGGTAGAATCCATCCTTTTCATCTTCTTCTGCCTCTTCAGTTTGGGGCATAAACACATACTAAGGTAATGTTGAAGAACTTGGCTTTCATTCTCAGCGTACATAGCCTCTCATTTATGGTTTGAAGTTCTTTAGTACAGTTTTATATTTATTGTTTAGTAGGAATCCTGTGCCACCTCTTGTACTTTCACTGCTTCCACTATACATTAATGTAAAATCCCCAGTAGATAACATTCAATTTCCTTGCCACCTGATCTCCTACAATGCCGCTTCTAGTATTCTGTATTTCTTCATTTCCTCCTTTAGGTTTTGCAATGCACCTGGTTTACTTAATGTTCTAACATTTCATGTGGCCAGGTATATTATATTCTTCCGTGTACGTAGTCCTTTAGCATGCCTGTGTCTTTCCATAGAATCCAACCGGCTATAATTGTTTCTGAGTTCCGTAACAATGTTTGTTTTATGGGATAGGGTCGTTAGTCCCATGCTCAACCCCCAACCTGGAGGACCAGGATTTGTATCAGGTTTGCTCCTTTAGAACGGTTGCCATCACTACGGCTGAGGAATCCGCTCCATCCCCCTCGTAATCCTGAGGACGGGACTCTTACCAGGTGCTACCTCCCGGGTCAGGAGGACCTGTAGCTCACGTCCGCAGGTGTGATACTCCCTGAGATAGGACTGTCTCCAAGAGAGTTCCTACCCGTTACCGTTGTTTGGGACTAGGTAGGAATATTGGAATATGATATACTAGGTAACATGGGACGTTGCAAAACGCCTTAAACTGGCTTCTCTTCTGAGACCTGTCCAGCATGGGTGACCTGCTGGTAGAAAATCTACCGCTCACCTTGATCTGGTTTCATCCTTGCAGCCTAGAAACTAAAGCCCACAGTATACAATGAAATTACGTCCAGCCGTACGTCCAGAAAACGTCAAGAACGTAATTTTTAATGAGTCAGTAACGCTGTTCCAGGTGTGCTAAACAGACAGTTGGACCAAAAAGAACTTTAATGGATGCTTTTGAAAGAGTTGAAATCAGTTTATCACTTCAGATGTTATTCTGATATTTTTTAATTGGAATGCAACAAAGATTAAAACTGTACTCATAAAATAATATTATTAGTCCTGTTATGTCTTATACATACTTGTGTGTGTGAGAAAGTGTGGGTGGATATGTTTGTAGGTTTCCATATAAAACTTATTTTGTGTACTATTGCTGTGAAATGTGGGAATAAAATGTTATTGTGAAATAAGTATTTCAATAATTCAAAGCTTATTTCGATTTTCTGATAGTAGGTATACAATAAAATTCAATGACGCAGGCGAATTATTGACTCATTTCAATGCTCCTTACTTCCGAATACCATTACATCGTATTTGAGAAACATAGCTGTATGAATAAAAAATATACCTAAGAGAACAATGCGAAACAGAAAAGAAAATTATGAATATTCACTGTAATTTGATATTTTTGATGAATGTTTTGCAGCATCAGATTCAAATTTGATGCTGAAAGTTAACACGTACCAATGATATATGTAATCTTCGTGGATATTCTGAAGATCTACGTTGTAATGGCATAAATTCAATTGACTTATTGTAGGTTGGAACTTAAAATATATCAAAATGTGAAGAACTCAATTTTTGAGCTCTCACTGCATCTACATTTTGCTAAAATCAAACACTACATGCAGATAAGAAAATAATTACAATTAGCATCGTAAAAGTAACAGATTTTACATGTAGATATCTGAATATTATTTTTATATTTCGAGAAATCTATCTTTCTATTTCTACATATTTTACGTCACTTCCCTACCTCTGGTGATAAATCGCGACTATGAAGATAAATGATGAACTGGAGAAATGTACGAAAGGACAAACGCAATTATACATCCATGCCTTAACCAGGTTACGAAACTATCACCTCTGGCTGCGTAGAGTGATACTGGCCACTCCTGCGTGGAAACTGGAATTTATGTTTATATCAGGGTTGCTACATTTCATAATTGAAAATCTTGGACATCGTTTACCGGAAACCTGTCGGGGAGAAGGAATATCCTGCATACGATAAATAGTATGTCACCATAATTATTATGGAAGGTCTCATTATCACTCACCGACAATAAGCAGGTCACTATGATTATACAATGGAATGTTAACTTAAATACACCACTGCAAAGATTTACAATGCAAAGATGTGTACTGCTAATATCTACACTGCAAAAATGTGCACTCCAATGATGTGCACTGCAAATATGTACACTGCAAAGATGTATACTGCTAATATGTACACTGCAAGGATGTACAGCGCAAGAATGTATTGATTGTTTGATTGATTTGGTGTTTTAAGTCTACTTTATGCAAAGTGCCTTCACCGGGTATCGAACCCGGGACCCCTTGATTGCAAGGATGTACATTGCAAAGATGTGCACTGCAGTCCCTTAGAAGTCATTCGTTTATATTTTGCTAATGCATGAATCTTCTCTGCTTGTAAGTTCCCTGCATCATTTCCATGGTTTCAGATGAAAGGAGAACAAAATTTGAATTCCACAATCTGTAGCATCTTATAATCTTTGCGGAACACTAGAAACACGTCCTAAAGATGGCCGCAAGGAGGGTAAAAGAAAGGGTTTGTGGACCCCCATGGATTTTTTTATAATTTATTTCAAATTAAATAGAGCAGAAAGCTTGTTATTTTCCTCGTAAATGACAGAAATAAGGTTCATTTGGTAAGTATTCGGACAGAATATCCAGACGAAAAACTGAATTTTAAGGATACAATGAGATCAAAATACAGTAACCACACCATTTTATACAAAGAAAAAAAATATTCACAATTTCCAAATTCTAAAAATTATAGTTTTACGTGAGGTCACACAACATATTTATACTTACAACTTTCAACAGCTATTCTTGAACGAGGTGTGTAAATGTTAATATCAAAATGAGATTTCTATGAATTTCAGTACAGTAACTGTATGAAATGTAAAAAAATAATGCAAAATAGTTAGGCTGGTTATTTACTCATCTGCTAGATTTGTTTGTTTTTTATTAGTTCATAATAGTTATTATTTTATACTAACAATTACAACCGTTGTTATAATATTATTCTATCTACCAATCGTATTTGAAAATTCTGTCGACGGCCTTGGTCCTGAACGAACGAATCACTGACTGTTTGTGAGAGACTGAATAGTCCCACAACAGTTGCGTCCATCTGAAAAAAAATTGTCATGTTTTCTTTTATATACCCTCATATATGAAAGTGATTCTAGACCTATTGATGGTGTAGTGCCAACACTGTCGTCTTCGACTTTAAATAAGCTTTGATTGTGTTTGAAATGTGGGTATGTATCAGTAACTAAAATCGTTCAAATGTCGTTTTCAGGTGCGGGATGAATGGACCAAAGCGGAAGTGACGCCTATGGAGGAGTGGATATCAATGGAAGACCTTGAAGGAAAAACCTACTGCAAATATCCTGGATTGTGATTAACTACAATTCAGTATTCCTGGTTGCAGAATGTCTGAAATAAAGTTAACAGCGCATATAAATTGAGCTTAGAAACAAAAGTTACTGTATTTGGAATTTATTATGAAAAACTTAATTATTGCAAAATTCGTAACACATATAAGACATTAAAATATCAGTTATGTGTGTACACACACACACACCTACAGCATATTAAAGAAATAAGAAATTATGTCGCATAATGTCTAAGTGAATTCTGGTGAGGTTTTCAAATATTCTAGACATACGTTATTCTCATCTGCAGGGAATATCGTCCCCATAATAATTTAAAAATGTACTGTAGTGTATTGTATACTAACATAACAATTGACGCTGAAGTCATCTGTTATGTCCACAACAACAACATATATTGTATATACTCATTTTACAATAAAATATAATTATCTTGAATGCATAAGTGATTTTCAAATACCCAATATAATAATAAAATATAGCAATATCTTGCATCGTACGTGGCATATACCAGGTCTGTACCGAAAGTAATGCAAACATGTGCATTACTTTGTATGGTGTTGTGACCACAGTCCACCTGTGCAGCAAAATTTTCCCACTGCATGGTTGGTTCTCAATACTTGATTTCCATTCTTCTACATCCATTTGTTCATATTGATCTTGTGAATGGTCTCATATCGGTAAAAATTATGCAACCTTTTGTGGATGTCAAACAGCCCACACCATTGGACGTCCGCTGGATTTATTTCCATGAAGGGGCAACGAATGTATTTTTTGCAGGTTAGGGGGCAAACTAGGCATATTTAGATAAGGGGTGGAAATAGAGTGGGCAGAGCGAAGCAGTCGCTTTCCCTCTCTTCACGCAGTACCGTTCCCTCTCACGTGATGACGTCCTAATACCCTTTTATAAGTCTCTTATCGTCAAAAGCAAAAAGCACGCCGTTCAACGAATGCAGTTTCTTCATAACACAAAATTAGTATTAGTTTTTGTCGATCCCTTTCTTCTTTCTTGGGCAGAACATCTCCTCGAATTCCTCATAGTTTCCTCACGACTTAGGATCAGTAGTTATGTACCCCCGTTGAAGTCGATAAATCAATTGATTGGAAAAGATCGATCAAAGATCAATTGATGACGCAGCAGTTTTTTTTGTTTTTTTTGGATGACGTCATAAAAGGGGCGGGGCTTATTTTGTAAGGATGATTTTGATTGGTTGTGACGTCATAAATGGGCGGGGCTTATTTTGTAAGGAGTGTTTTGATTGGTTGGAGGAGGGAATTTGGGTTTTTCCCGCGGTAGTTTCCGGTGTCTGAAAACAGATGGCGTTGATGAGTCAGAAAGTCTGGAGGAGGAAAAGTATGCGACGCGGTTGGTTTTCTCGGAATTGGAGTACGTGTTTTCGGGGTCTGAAAACAGATGGCGTTGATGAGTCACGGGTTTTTCCAGTGACGGTTGGTCGGTAGTTTCCGGTGTCTGAAAACAGATGGCGTTGATGAGTCAGAAAGTCTGGGGTGGGGAGGAGGAAAAGTAGGCGACGCGGTGACGGTTGGTTTTCTCGGAATTGGAGTACGTGTTTTCGGGGTCTGAAAACAGATGGCGTTGATGAGTCAGAAATTCTGGGAATTAGGGTGTTTCCGTTGTTTGAAGAGAGATGGCGTTCATGAGTCATTGTTGGGAGGAGGTGTTTTTCTCGGGCGGCCGTTGATGAGTTTGAAATTCCAGGAATTGGGTGTGGTCTGAAACATGCCCGAACATGTTTTAGATTGATGATTCATTCTGGGGAGGAGATGTTTTTCTCGGGCGGCCGTTGATGAATTTGAGTGATGGAGAAACGGCAAAAAGAGAAAAAGGAGAGAGAGCGTCTAGATGTAAAGAAAATAAATAGAGTAAAAAAAGTAGGTTTCACGGAGGGGGTGACTGTGCATAGTGTACCAGGGCAGGAAGAAGATAGGAGAGGCACGTGGGCGTTGGATGCTCTGCGCAAAACGATGCGTGCCGAATATAATTCGAAAATACGTCACGGAGACAGTACCATATAAAAAAGAAAAACTGTGTACGTACCACAGAACTGTTGATCGAAGTCTACCGACCGGAGATCATAACCGAGACTGGCACATCTGTTGCGAGAGTGAAGAAAATTGAAAAGGTAAGAGACAAATATTTAGTTTTAATGTTCTACCTAGAACAATGCAAATCGCTGGTCAAAGACTATCATCACCTTCACACAGTGAGAACCGTAAACATAAATACATCTTTCTTTTGAAGCAGACAGCTTGAAAGATGAGAAAATAAAAACGGTATCTGTGTCATCAACAGTTTAATGCAGAAGAGGATGACGTTTAACAGTGATCGATGGTGGGGGGTCGGCTCCCGGTCCTCTTCTGCTGGGGGTGGGAGAGGGGGCGTATAGCGTCCCTCCTCCTCTTCTTCAACCACATCGGTGACGTCGTCCTCTTCTTCCTGCTCTGACAAAACAGGAGAAACAGTAGAAGAAATAGAAGGAGGGACAGGAGGCACCAGTTGGCGCTGCCGATTGGCTCTATCGTCATTTCGGTTACGCATTCTGAAAAACAAAATATAAGAATTAGAATATATTCCGTTCCATGTAGATATCGGCTAGAAAGAAAAGTTATCAGATATGTAGCATATATAATCGGAAAAACAGCATGCTATAATAAACGATGTTATCAGAAATAAACTGAAAAATAATTACCTAGCTCTATACCGACGGAGATTGGCGTGGAGCCTTTCCCTGTTCCGGGTACGTCGAGCCCGGAAAATAGCGGAGGTACGCTGTTGGGCCTCCTCAATTCTATTCTCTTCCTCCAGGTACCGCTCAAAGTACCTCGTAGCCTCTGCGAAATGCGCAGCGCCTTCAGTGCCTGCCTGATGTCGATAATATGCATTTCGCAGAGCATCCCCGTGATGGAGTATGTGTTCCTAAAAATACGTGTGAATTAATATATGAAAGTGATTAATTTGTGCAAAACATAATGAACATATTTTCTGTCTAATTTCAGATGTCGACACTCCCTCTCGGATTCAATTTGGTGTATGGCGATATTAAGGAGACAACAGCAGGTCCGACAGAACGAAGGAACTTATGGAGCAAAACACATGCAAGACAGGTTGAAAAACACATCGGCAATTATGTGAATTTCTGTGAAGAAAATGGACTGGCGGAAGAGTTATTGGCAAAATTAGAAGAGACATGTAAAGATATCGAGGTATCGGTGGACTGTTTGGTCAAAATATTTACTTACATTGTTGACAAGAAACGAGATGCGCCAGTGTTTGGCGATTTTGTAGAGAATATACAAAGAGCGCAATATGTACCTTCCCATCTATCTTTAAGAATATGTTTCGAATTGATGGAGGTGTTTAAAGGTGTGAGAAATGAGAAGGGTGAAAATAAGAAGACAGGGGGAACAGGGGAAAATATACATGAACGAATGATGGAGATGTTGAAAAAAAGAAAACTGAACGAGTAACAAACACATACTAATACACTAACATCTACCAGTAGTGTAACAAAATATGTAAAAATATCTAATAACCTGTAGTACGAGTTGAAATAAAAAGTTTGTATATGTAGAAAACTTGTAATTTTCTGTAGAAGTTCAATGTGTTAATAAAATATTTTGTACAGAACAATATTGTTTTTGTATATAAATAGTATTATATTAGAATGCCTAAGACAGGATAAAAACCACAAAAGTTTAATGAAAAAAGTACCACGAATCCTGAAATTAACTATGTATTGATAAAAGAGGTACCGGATTCGAAACCCTCCAGACATGGTTCGAATCCTGGAATTGCCAATGTTTGCATAAAGAAAACCCGGATTCGAATCCCACTCAGGTATGGTTGCGAATGTCGACGGAGACCCTGGATTCGAATCCTGCAATTAACTAAGGTTCCCTAAAAACATGTTTGATTCTGCTCAGGTATGGTTGTGAAATGTAAAAGGGTACTTACAACATGTAATAAATCTTGGCCATCCATGTTGCTGCCCAGATGAAAAGGAGATGAACTGGAGGGAAGGATGTCTGCAGAAGGAATTCTATCCACTTCCTTATAGCGACACATATCTGCAATTATTTTTTGCAACGTACGTTAGAAGTCTGCATATGAGATCACGACCTTTTTGTGAGGCACAACAGTTCCTTGATAATTTTCACAGAAGTTCCTTGTTTCGTGTCAGCACATGTTCTTCGAACAAGACTTCCTTATAGAGACGGACATCTGGTATCATTTTTTGCAACGCGGCCCAGATCAAAAGGAGATGAACTGGAGGGAAGGATGCCTGCAGAAGGAATTCTATCCACTTCCTTATAGAGACACACATCTGCAATTATTTTTTGCAACGTACGTTAGAAGTCTGCATATGAGATCACGACGTTTTTGTGAGGCACAACAGTTCCTTGATGAATTTCACAGAAGTTCCTTGTTCCGTGTCAGCACATGTTCTACGAACAAGACTTCCTTATAGAGACGGACATCTGGTATCATTTTTTGCAACGCGGTTTCCTAATTTCTTTATTTGCAATCGTAGACCCACCTTCCCACCACTCTAACGAAAGGTTTCGACGTGCAGATTACGAATATGTAATCGGATTTGTTGTACGTCAATTAGGGGAGGAGTTAGAGCGATTTGAAAATTTCGATTTTTTTTTAACCTTTTTTTCTGCGAAAATTTAAAATCGCTGTAGGTCGGCTCCTAATTGAGCTAGAAGGGTGATCGATAGCTTGTCGGACTCGGAGTGAAGTCCTCTTTCCGGTGAACCAGGTTTCATTGTTCTAGGACCGGTGGTTTCCTATTTTTTTTATTTTCAATCGTAGACCCACCTTCCCACCACTCTAACGAAAGGTCTCGACGTGCAGATTACGAATATATAATCAGATCCGCTCTACGTCAATTAGGGGAGGAGCTAGAGCGATTTGAAAATTTCGATTTTTGCAACTCATATGAGTCAGGAAGACATCTGCGTTGAATAACAGAATGTGTCACTGCTAAAAACCATCTTGTAAAGACGGTTAATTGATTCCGAGAATTTACATGAGCCTTCGTATCAGTCAGAAAAACATCTGCTAAAGACGTTTGACGATTTCTGAGAATTTTACATGAGTTGTCATATCTGCCAGGAAAACACCTGGTGAAGACGGTTAACTAGCCGCAGTAGAAACGTTAGGAACGGAAATAACTGCTTTGTCATGCTTGCGTATATAAAGAAAGGCGTTCTCTCCACAACACAGTGTTCGTCAAACAGTCATCGTACGATCATGGATGTACAGTTATCCGCTGACGATCTGTTAGCACGTTATCGTGATGGATATTACACAACACATGGACAGTTGCGGGAAGTGTTGACGATCATCGCGCAAAAAATCATCGCGGGAGAAAGTATCTCCCTAGTAGAGGAGTATGACCGTCTACTACAGACCGTGACATCATTCGTACCCGATCTTACCGGAGAAGGATGGAGAGATATTTCCGAAGATTCGCCAGGCCCGTCATCGACATCCGATCCTGTATCCAGAGTTGCCGAGGAGAAGCAGATAGCCGTCACATCACCAGGAACTTCCAGAAACACCGCATCCGGATCAGACCCGGAAGCTTTACCAGGACCGTCATGGGGACCGGATCCCTTACCCTCAGCAGAACCGTCATCCCAAAATGCTTCTGTATCAGATAGAAGAGGTAAGAAAAGAAAACGTGATACAGTGCCTCGTGAACAAATAGGGAACATAATATTACATAACATTCAAGAACGCGAATATCCCAAATTCCGTTCCAAAGGACGTCGTGTGGAATTCAGTTTCTCGCACCCTCCAGAAAATGTCGATCCTCACACATGGATCCGTGAAGGTGTCGAAAATCTTCTCACCTACGTTAAGAAAGACACCAAGGATGAAGACAAGATAGGTTTAACTCTATCTAACATATCTGACCCCACCGTGAAAGATATTTACATCGGGTGGCATAGGTGTGACCAGTTACAAAGTGATATGGTGTGGAACATCATGTACAAAATATTGCAAAGTGCGAAAACCTTCACTGCTACAGATCGCTTAATTTTGCGAGCTGACCATGTCAACATACCTGTCGGAGGTGGGGGTAAGCGAACATATTGTTTACCTAATTACATATTAAGCACGCAAAAAAGAAGTATCGTCGGTGTGCCGAATAGAAAGAAACCACTCTGTTTAGCTGAAGCTCTGGTCATAGGGAAGGCCCATGCTGATAATGACCCGTCCTATTCACAGTATAGAAGAAATAGAAATCTTCTCAAACCTGTTTTCGAACTTATGCGCAAAGCAGATGTAGATCTCACAGACAATGCGTGTGCAGGAAGTGGAATTCCCGAACTGAGAAAATTTCAGCAAGTGCTTACAGAATATAAAATTGTTGTATACAACAATCTTCGTGATGTTAAAGATGTTTTGTTTGAAGGAGTGGTTGAAAATGCTTCCAGATTTATATACCTTCTTTATGATAACCTCAGACAGCATTATGATGTGATAGTGAACCGTGTTGGAGCATTTGCGGCAAAACAAGAATGTCGCGGGTGTAACGAACTCATATTTCAAAAAGCTCATAACCATCTGTGTAAACAATTATGTTCTATGTGCCGTTCAACTCCACCGTGTGTGCCTGAACAGGGTGTTCGCAGAATATGTCAGACATGTCACAGAATTTTCAAAAATGAGAACTGCTTTACAAATCATGTTTCTACACCATTCCGAAACGGTACAGTCTGTAGTGAAATCCAGCAGTGTCCCCGATGTTTCAGAATTATTCTAACACACAATACATATGAAAAAGTGCATAAATGTAACATGAAATACTGTACCGTATGCAACTGCGTGAAACCTATAAATCATTTCTGCTACATGGCTATACCAAAACCTAAACAGTATTCAAAATTTCTATATATATTTTACGATTTTGAATGTTACACAGATATTCCTCACTCCGAGAAAGAGAGAACTTTTCTTCATGTTCCTAATCTTATTGTGGTGCAGACGGCCTGTCACGCATGTTACAAAAAAGAGGATCTAACGGTTCCATGTTCTGTTTGTGGAACAAGAGAGTTTATATTCTGGGATGACCCTGTAGACACATTCCTGTCCTACCTGGAATTGCAACATAAGTTTTCCAACATAACCATTTGTGCACACAATGCACGAGGTTACGATTGCACGTTTCTATTACAAAGAATGCTGGAAAGAGAAATGAAACCTCGTGTGATCTTAGACGGTACCAAAATCATCAGTATGTCATACCAAAATCTTCATTTTGTGGACAGTCTCAACTACGTTCAGACAAATCTTGCAGGATTTTCCAAACTTTTCGGTTTGCCTGTTCAGAAAGGCTATTATCCGCATCTGTGGAACACCTACAAGAACAGAAATTACATAGGACCGATGCCTCCTCCTTCTGCATACGGCTATGAATATATGAAAACAGTTGAAGATCAGCACCGTTTTATGTCTTGGTATGACATTGAATGCAGCAAAAATGTACCTTTCAACAACAAAAACCAACTACTCTAATACTGCATCAAGGATGTTACCCTGTTGAGACAAGGATGTTTGAAGCTGAGACAGAATTTCCTAGACATATGCAAGATCGACATTTTCAAGGATTGCCTCACAATAGCATCTGCCTGTTCACTAATTTACAGGCAGAAATTGATGCCGGCTAACACTATAGGAATAATACCTAAAGGAGGTTACCATCATGCAGATCAGATGTCCAAGTTCGCATTGAAATGGTTAACCTTCGTGGAAGAACAAAATGATGTAATACTTCTTCACGGCGGACGTACTCGTGAAAAATATGTCATAGGAGGGCGTTACAGAGTGGACGGCTATCACGAGGAGACGCAGACGGTGTACGAGGCGCTTGGATGCTACTGGCATGGTTGTCAACGCTGCATATCAATTAACAGGGATATGTATCCGAAAGGTGACGGAGAAGATGAAACCGTTCAGGATACTAACAGTGACAAACATAGTGACATGTTGAACACTGCAGCCTTCAGATACGAGACAACGTGCCGTAAACTTGAGGCTCTACGTTCTGAAGGATACCGTGTTGTCACAATGTGGGAATGCGATTTCAAAAAAATATTGCAAGCAGATCCTGAACTCGATAGACATCTATCGACGCATCCTATCGTCTGCTGCATTCCTTTAAATCCACGAGACGCCTTATATGGAGGAAGAGTTGAAACAGTCAGGACGTATTACAAAATCAAGGAAAATGAGAAATTACAGTACTATGATTTTACAAGTTTGTACCCTTATGTCAACAAATACTGTGCCTATCCTGTCGGTCATCCTACCATATTTCTAGGAACTTCTATTCCTTCGGTGAATGAGGTTTTGAACATGGAAGGGCTCATAAAATTTACTATTCTGCCACCAAAAGCCCTTTTACATCCTGTTTTACCTACAAAAATGCACGGAAAACTGATGTTTGTCTTGTGTAACAAATGTGCTATCAGATTAAAATGTGAAGGTACGTGCAGCCATTCCGATGAACAACGCACACTTTCGGGGACTTGGGTCATCGCCGAGGTGCGTAAAGCTTACAGTTTAGGCTACAGAGTACTGTCGGTGTCGGAAGTGTGGAAGTATGAAACATCGATGTACGACACTGTCACAAAAACTGGAGGACTTTTTGCTGGTTATGTCAACACCTTCTTGAAAATAAAACAGGAAGCGAGCGGCTGGCCTTCATGGTGTCATAACGACGAGGATAAAAAGAAGTACATACAGAAATATTTCGATAAGGAGGGTATTCTATTGGAAGAAAACAGTATCGAAGTCAATCCTGGTAAACGTACTCTGGCTAAACTTTGCCTTAATTCTTTATGGGGCAAGTTCTGCCAACGGGACAACCTTTCCCAGACGACCATCATCAAGGAATCGAAAGATTTTCTCGATAAAATGACTGATCCAAATATAATGATCGGAGGAGTCGTATTCATCAATCAGGACACCGTTTTAGTGAACTGGAAATATGTTGAAGAGGCTGTCAGTCTGAACAGGAAAGTAAATGTTCCTATCGGAGCCTTCACAACATGCCATGCTCGTCTGAAACTGTACGAACTTCTCGAAAAGTTGAGTGATAGGATATGTTATTGTGATACAGACTCTGTAATTTACGTAGATAGTCCTGAAATGGAGTATCACCCACAGACAGGTGACGCACTAGGAGAACTCACCGATGAATTGGCAGATTTCGGACCCGATGCAGTTTGTGAACAGTTTGTCTCAATGGGACCGAAAAGTTACAGCATGAAAATAACAAAACCGTTCTCCGAACCGCAGTATATCTGTAAAGTGAAAGGAATCACATTGAATACCTCCACATCGGAATTGGTCAATTTCGATACCATGTGCGATATGATAAACGATGAAAAACCTGAAGTTATGGTCGAAAATATTTTCAGGATCAGAAGAACAAAACAGTTCCAAGTAATCAGTACATATGAAAAAAAGCTGTTTCAGCCTGTACTGTTGAAACGACGTTTCGACGATGAACATTTATCGTATCCCTTCGGATACTGTGCTGACTAAAATATGGCTTTAGTGGTCCAGAGTTTGAACCCTTCTTCGGACCGTCAGTGTATAAAATGTGTTTACAATGTGCCAGATCTTCATTTTTCTTCAAATCTCCAGTATAAAACATGTTTCCTAAACTTTCCCATCCTTTCACCATGATGGTCTGCGGAGCATCAGGAAGTGGAAAAACTACTTTTGTGACAAATATGATCGACTCCATCGTTCATCTCGTCGATGGAACCGTGAAGAAAATCATATGGTGTTACGATCAGGAGAACAGTATTCCGCAAAATCTTCGAGATGTGCAATATCATAAAGGTATCGTCGATTGGCAGTCGTGGAACGGAAAAACCCCTACTCTCATAATCCTGGATGATCTTATGATGGTTGCTCAAGGAGAAAAAGTCGCTGACCTTTTCACAAAAGGCAGTCATCACAAAAACATTTCGGTGGTGTTCATAACACAGAATCTTTTTCATCAAGGGAAAAATTGCAGACACATATCGCTGAACGTAAAGCATTTCGTTATTTTTAAGAATCCGCGAGATATGAACCAATTCACTGTGTTTGCACGACAACTTCATCCTCACCGCATGAAGGAACTCGAAAAAGTATATATTGTTGTAACCCCGTTTTCCTGGGGTTAGAGAGGTACAGGGAAGTTTCATTTAAACATTTTAGGTAGAGCTTAATAATGTTTGATGGCTGAACCTGCTCCGTAGGAGGGTAGAGATATGGAAAGTTGGTGTAAAAGGTTATTCACGCTTGTTCATACCTGGTAGATGTGTGTGTTGTCTTGTCCTAATGCTTCTCGCAGACCGAATCGTGAAAGTTCCAAGGTTCTATCCAGCGATCCTCAGTTCACCAAGCCAAGCGATCCCTTGCGCCTTGTAGCATGCTAGGCAGCGGTAACTCCGTGTTCCATCGTCGTAGTTAGCAGTGTAACGTGTTGTAAAGTAATCGGTCTAGTTATCCATGTAGCGTCGATGAGTGTCGGAATCAAAAGAGAGCTAGCTCCGGGACGGAGCTTGCTTTTATAATCTCAGGCGTCGAAAGGTTGTTAAACCTTTCGAACACGATAGATCTTGTTTAGATCCACGCGTTTGCCTTCCAGTTCCTTGGTTTACGAAAGTTACAAGTTAGCGCATTCTTGAGATCGCTCGCTGGTCGGACAAGTGCAGGAAATGAACAAGCGTGAATATTAACATGACGAGGTTTTCTCGGTCTAATGGTCTCCATATCTCTACATTCCCCTTGTTGAAATAATCGAGCCACTCTGTGATGGTCGACTATTTCGTCCGGAGTAGATTATATTTAAAAAAAATTAGGATTTATTAACAAATCAAACGTGTAGAAGACCTATACAGTAAACCAATCACTAGAAGAATCACATCACCGTAAAAAAAATTGAAATCACCAGAAGAGTCATATCATATCGTGGCACCAAACACCGTTGAGAAAAATATATAAAACCACGTAGAGAAAAAAAAGTAATAAAATTGTAGGTCATAGCCTCTTATAAACTCAAAAAGTACGAGCACAATAACTAAGTCTTGAGGCATGGATAAAAATAATTACATAAGTGTGACACTGAACTAGTTTTGGTTGAGTGATGACAGCACAATAATAATAAAAAAAAAACAACACATGTCAGCACAGTGTGAGAAAACGCCGGGAACCGCAAGCGGTTGTATTTACTGTGTGCTGGGCTCAAAGTACACTCGGCGGAAGATACACAATGCTGGGCGGAGCCTTGAGGATGTTACCTATGGCAACTCTGTAAACTGCATGCCGCCATAGGCGGGACGTGCTGTGCAGCTGACGATAAAAAAAAAAAAACACAAAAGAAAGAGACGTATCTCTAATCCAATATGGGTAGCATTCATGGGCACAAACTTTGGCACTGTAAATGACATATGTTTGTACTAATAGCGTGTGCCTTACGGTACTTGAAGTAGCTGAGCACCGGAACACTTGTAGCCGATGACAAATAACAATAAGGATCATGTGTCGTCAGTAAACACGGGCATTACGCACGGAGTGGGCGGGGCCTGTCGATGTAGATCGCCGTGACGTCAGCGAAGTTGAGTCTGGAAGTCAAATTTGCGATGGCGCTTCGGGGCAAGAAACGTCCTGGGTAAGCGCTCCACATCTGAGTCGCGGCGTGGAAGATGGAAAAGTCAGCCATGGGGTCCAGACGGGAACGGGTCCTTGTTGGTGCTGGAACTCCACAAAATCGTTGTTGGTCTCTGCGATGAGCCTAGGTCTGTCGCTCGATGGTACAAGCCGGTTGTCGTCATGGGTCCAGGAACATCCGGGGCGATGAGAATGAAACAAGCGTAAAAGGGAAAAATTAAGAAAAAGCAAAAGGTAGTGGAGCAGATTTACAATAAGTGATGACGGGTTATAAAATCGATTGAAAAGGGACTTTCAGTTAAAACTGGTGAATTATTTCGGGGGGGAGGGGAGGTAATATCTAATTTGAATGACGGCGAAGGGGCGTTAGGGGCGTTAGTACTTATATGATGTAGAGTTTTTAAGGGGGCCTGTTTATGATTAACAGGTTTACCTGTGGGAAGTTCGCCGGGGGGGAATGGGGGGGGAATAGGTGGAATAGTCGGCTTAGCCGGGATAGGGGCCGGGGGCGGCGGTGGCTTGACTTGAGGTGCCGAAAGTCGGCGTCCTTTCGAAAGAATGGTGGTACATTGAGTGGGAGTAATTATCTGTTTCGTACCATTAGTGAAAGGGGCCGGGGGAAGAGGGGGTGGTGTGGGAATGACTGGTGTCTCCGGGGCATGTGAAAGTGATTGTAAAGCAATCGGGGCACTGATGGAAAGTTTCTTTAATCGTAGTTGTGGTGTGGTGACAGGTGATTTGGGGGAACGACAGCAAGATATAATTAATAATGCCAATAAAATAAGTATGCCAAGAAGAGCTATTACGATGGATGCGATAATAGCATAATGAACCGGAGACATCTTGTTGTAGGGGTCTGAAATGAGAAAAGAAAGGGGAATTCAGCGATAATAGAACGAACTAAGTGATTACGAGACATTTCCTTCTGTAATATGTGTAAATGTCGTTTATAAAAACAATTGCAAGAATTTTACGTGTCTTGTGGACAAAGGTTTAAGCGCCTTCGATTCGCTGCTAAAAAAAAATTGAAAAAGAAGTGAGAAAGAGTAAGTAATAGATTTGTGTAATAGTTCATTGCAAAATAAAGTAAGTTTGTAATTTCATGGGATATGAGCTATACCATGTTGTATGCTATCAATATTTGAACTATAAAATTAAAGAAGAGAGTGGGAACATTTGCCTAAATTTATTATATGCTTTCTTAACATATTTAGTGCATTGCAGCTTTCAAAGAAGCAGTTCGCGGTACACCTGAGCGTAAATAAAAAAAAAATTGCTATGGCCAAAAAGCCAAAAGTTCAGCAAGTTCTACGCAGTTCATTTGTTCTTTAAATCGTTCATCTTGTTCTATCTTAGTTCATTCGTTCTTTATTTCTTTCTTTGTACTTTGTTTTTCTTCATTTGAGCGTATATGTACCAGCAAATGGGGAAAAAAAATATTTGCTAGTTCGGTTCATAAACACACTAAGTACTTATTAGTCAAATCAGCTAAGTGATATGTTCTGACTATTACCATGCGTTTAAACGCAAATTATAAAATAACATTAAAATATCTGTAAAAAAAATAATTATTAGGCAAGAAATGTATTATAAATGTTCCGACGATTGAGATAGCATTCTGTAATCCTGATCTTGTTAAAAATAAAAATAACCATGTTGTATTAAAAATAAAAATGAGTTCGTTCTAACGCAGAAATGCATTTCGTGCACTGGGAGTGGAAAGAGGGGGGGAGGGGAGTCGATGAGCGTGAGAAAATGCTGGATCATGCTAGCACGTGCAATGTAGGCAACGACGAGCGAGGAGGCTAAAGCGAGTGACAATGGAGTGGCGTGTTAATGAATGTTAGTGGGATTTTCATGGCACTAGTCGTAGCGGGCTTTGAGTCTAGAAATAGTAATAGCGTCAGTCTTTTGTTTACTTCTCCCGTCGATGTAAGTTACCTCGTAGGAATTCTCGTTAACTTTACGAAGAATAGTTCCTTTGTACTTATAAGAGGACGCAAAGGCTTTTGACACACCTGGAGTTGGAGTGGCATCTAGAATCCATACATGTTGTCCTGGTGAGTATTGTATTTTCCTAGAAGTGCTGTCTACGTACCTTTTCTGCTGTTCGTAACGCTTGTTCAAGTTGTCATGTGCGGTCTTACGTATGGAGGTCAGGAGTTCAAGTCTCTGTGCGTTCGTCTGGGAAACATTGTCGGGGTTCGAAGGAAGGACAGCGTCAGCTAAGATCCTTGGGTTGTAGCCAAATAAAGTAAAATACGGACTCTGGAGGGATCCAGAATGGATTGTAACGTTGTGGCTGAACGCTGCGCTAGCCAAATAATCACACCACGAAGCTTTCTTTTCTAACACAAAGACTCTCATAGCTTTCTTTAAGTAACTAAATGAACTCTCAACTAATCCATTCGTGAAATGGGCACAAGTATCGACATATTTTAGTTGTACACCTGTAATATTGGCTAACTCTCGTAAGAGTAAACTTGAATTGGGCGTCGAACGATCTAAATAGATCGTCTCTGGGATGCCATGGACTAAAAAGACTTTCTCAACTAGGGCTGTTGCTATGTTTTGTGCATCGTGATTAGCCAAAGGAGCTGTAATTACATACCTTGTACAACTATCAACTACTGATAGGAAATATTTGTATTTGTGCGTTTTTGAAGAGACTAAAGGACCACATACGTCAATATGAATTCGTTGGAACGGAATTTGGGCTGGTTGAAATGTTTGCAGCGTATGCGGTTTAGAACCTTGTGGTTTCTTTGAAATCTGACAAGGGATGCAATGTCTAACCTTATCGTACACAAATTTCTTCATATTGGGGAAAAAGTAGCGCATAAGCATTAAATTATATGTCTTTTGTGCACCTTGGTGACTTCCATTCATTTTGTGTGCATGAATAAGATCGAAAACTTGATTTCTTAATGCATGAGGAATACAAAGTCTATCCCTATTACCAGTTTTGATTTTATTAGTCCTGTATAAGACTCCATTTTTGAGTACATAAGAATACGAAAGCTTTTCTAGTTTAGGGTCACTAGCTTTATCTTTGTTTTCTAAAACATTAATAATGTCTCTGAAATAGGGGTCTTTACGTTGTTCTGAACTAATATCAAAATCTGCTGCTTGTGCATGAAATACTTGATGAAAAAATAAGTCATCATCATCATCATCATCTTTCTTGTCATGATTAGTCTTGTCAAGCGGTAAACTTGCACGGGAGAGTGCATCCGCAAGTTCATTTTTACTAGCGCTGACATGCCTTATTTCGAAATCAAAATTCTGAAAATAAAGGGCTCTTCTTCCTAAAATAGAACTATGGTGTTTAGTTGAACGAAGATAAGATAAGGCTTTATTGTCTGTGAGAACCACAAAATGTTGATTCATAAGAAAAAATTTGAAAGTTTTCAATACATAATATGCACCTGCAATTTCAAGTGAAAATGTGTCAGCTCTTTTCTCTGTTTCTGTTAAGGCTCGTGAACAATAGGCACATGGATGTAAATTTCCTTCGTCATCAGGCTGTAACAGCGATCCTCCGATGCCAATTCCGCTCGCGTCAATGTATACATATGAGGGGCGTTTAGGGTCATAAGGGCGGAGGATAGGGGCGGACGTGATCATTTCTTTCAGTGTTTCGAAGCTTTTCTGGTGTTCATCAGTCCATTGAAACTTAACATTCTTTTTAAGAAGCTTAAATAAACATTCTGTTGGTCCTGCAAAACCTTGCACAAATCGTCGAATGAAATTGACAAGTCCTAGAAAACTTCGAAGCTTGCGTTTGGTGCTAGGGGTGGGATATTCCAAAATAGCTTTAAGAATGTGTTCTGAAATTTTAACTCCCTTTTGAGATACCAAATTACCAAGGACTTTAACTTCGGTAAAAGCTAACCTACACTTAGAGGGTGATAATTTAAGGGATGCTGTTCGTAACTTTTGAAACACTCTGTCCAGTATGTTAAGCATGTGTGGGAGATTTGAACTGTAAATAATAATATCATCAGTGTAAACAGAAAGTTCTGAACTGTCTATTCCGCTAAGGGCAAGTTCGCTTACGCGATTCATTACGCCGGGGGATGTTTTCAATCCCTGGCATAACCTAGCATACCTAAAACTACCCAGATTGTTAATAGAAAAGGCGGTAATGTCTTTAGAACGTTCTGTTAATCCAACCTGAAAAAATGCACTGGACATATCTAAAATTGAGTAATATTTCTTTCCAGCCATCTCTGTCATGATGGTTTTTATGTCTGGGGATTGTAAGGAAATCGGAGCTATTATATCATTAAGCGCTCTCATATCAGAAATAAAGCGGTAAGTCCCATTGGGTTTCTTAACTAATAGGACTGGGTGTCGATAGGGACTCCCTTCACAGCGCTCTATAACACCTTGGTCTAGTAACTTCTGAACTTCCTGTTTCATGGGTTCTCGGTAATGAAAAGGAATAGGGTAGGTTTTGGCATACACTGGGGTGTCATCTGTCAGTTTGATATCGTATTCCAAAACATTAGTTTTCGTTAATTTATCCCCTGGCCAGAGAAAAATATCTGCATACGTGTATGCGAGCTTTAGGATTTTTTCTCTTTCTTCTCGGGGAATATCAGGGTTAACTGTGAGAAGGGAGGGGTCAAATTTCTTTTGACTTTCACTAAGTTGTTGCTTTACTGTAGTATTTTCATTACAAGAGTATGAAAATGCAACATCTTCACTTTTTTTCCAAGCGGAAGTAACATCAGTTAAAATTTCACATGTCGATATTTCGCCTACTATTGTGTCACTTTCCAAAGTGATTGTGGTTTCCGTAGGGTTGTGTATGTGAATGACAGGTGACTGCGGGTTTACTGCAGCATTGGGAAGGACTACTGGATGTTGGCTCATAAAGGAAGCAGATGGTGTAAAAAGTACAGGCTTATGGGTATTAGGTGTCGTAGTGGTAATGTTCAAATTGATATAAGTCTTGGATCGTGGACTTAACTGAACTGTGTTTGAAAGGGTAGCTTTTCCCTCATACACATTTGCATTTTCAATTTGGGTAAATATGTCATGCGACAGCTGGTGAGTCTTGTACTTTGATCTTAAAATACTATAATCAGGAGTACGTCCTAAATGACAAAGAGTTATTGTATTGTCTTTTAGCGACATTTCGCACCTCTGCGTTCGTAAAAAGTCATTTCCTAAAAGGGGAGGGACGTTAACTGAATCTACTATTCTAAATGGGTGCGAATATTTACGTTTTCCAATTATGATAGGAAGAACTACAATTTCAGACACACTCAGTTTCGATCCGGACACACCTTGGATTGTGGATTGTACTTTGTATGTCTTTCTTTCAGTAGGGAGAAGATGGGAAGGATAAATTGAGATTTGGGAACCCACGTCAATAAGTAAATCTACCTGTTTTCCTTGTATACTACTATTAATAAAGTATAGGCCATTTCTCTCAATTATAGGAACTTTATCTAATCTGGTATTATCTTCGATTTCGTCCCTGCAAGTCGAAGACGATTTTAGTTTAAAACACTGTCTCGTTGTGGCTTGTAAAAGCAGTTGTCGCTTTCGTGATTATAACGACCACAAAACTTGCAAGCTGAGGTATTTGCATCGTCGCGATTAGCCTGATCTCGACGTTGAAACCTCTTGTTACCATTACTTCTGAACTGGCCTCTTGAGTTCGATCGAAAGTTACCTCTGTGATTAGCTCTAGAATTATTATTATTTCTGTAGGAAGAGTTATTATTCCCCTTGTTGAAACCTCTGTTATGTGCGTTTTGATTAGCCGTTTTCGCAAATTCCAGCACATTTGAGCAAAGGTTGAAGAGAGAACTGGCGTTGATCTCTTCGTTCGAGTGCAGAGTTAACGTCGACATTTGTGACGAAAGTTTGTTTATTTCGTCACCAGAGGCGGCATTTGGAGCGTGTTCTACTCTGGGTACGGCTAGTGTCGCCGCGCAGCGGGCACTATCAGAACTCGGTATATGATACATTCCTTGATACACTGTGTGGGAACTGTTTTCGAGAGCCGGATTGGACTGTGGACTTTGGACGTGATGTGTCAATGGTGGGAGAGAAGGAAATGAACACTGGTTGTATGGTACAAAGTGCTGAGCTCGGTTGTGTGCACTACTGGGGAGGGGGGAATAGACCTGTGCATGCGGACAGCTGTGAAGTGGTGACGGGGTGAATGTCTGGGGCAAGCTCGCCTGAGCGATAGCCTGATCAATTTCCATTTTCTCTTCCAACATACGGGAATTAATTAATGACTGCTGGCGTTCGAAATTCTGTAGGTGGGCAATTAATTCTTCTGTTCTAGCAAAATGCTTGTTGGTTAAACAGCCAATGTATTTGGCTCGCAGTCCCGTGATGATGTAAGAGAGAGTTTGTTCTTCAGTGGCGTTCGGGAAGTATTGCTGGACTAATGCTTTTTTAGCAATAACGTAGGTGTGAATGGGTTCGCTTACCACCTGTTTTCTCTGGAGAATTATCTGTACAGGATCTGCTGACAAGTATGATCCCTTAAATAGCGTACTTAGCTCGTCTTTGATATGGGTGTATGTCAAGTCTACAAAATTGGGTCGTTTCTGTATGTCATGAAAATAAGTTAAAGCGGTGTCAGTCAAAAATAAAGGTAACATCTCTTTACGCTTAGCTTCCGACCATCCTGCGGCGTGTGCTACATTTTGAAACTTGAGGAAAAATGAGTCAATGTGCTTAGGGTCATTTCCGCTAAATGGTGCCGGGTATAATGCAGTTGGAATTTGGGTGGCCATGTTAGTCGTGGGAATTTCTACAGTTAAGTGATCAGAGTTATTAACAGTGTTAGAGGAAGTTGAAACGGGAGCCGGGGTACTCGCTAAGGGTTGGGGTCGGTTTCTGTCGGGTGTTTGCAGTCCAAGGACAAATTGAGGGTAATTTCTATTAGCAGACCTTAACCGTGTTAGTGGAGGGGAGGGATTTGGGGTTAAAGGTCGTGAATTTATTGGATTTGCCGTGATTGCAGTTGCTAACTCTATGATTTGGTCGAGGGAGGAATCTAGGTGTTCGTGCAACGCTATCTGTGACGTATTCATAAACGAAGGTTCGTCGTGCTGACCAAAGAACAAAGGAAAGTATGGTTATACAGTTATTTATGTCATTAATATATCGCTGGTCAAAGAAGTATAAGCAAGTGTTCTCATTCCTGTGTGAATGATGCTTGAATACATGTTATGCAGAAGAACTAGATTTTTGTTGAAAAAGGGAGGGGGGGCTCGGCATAAAAGAAAAAGAGGGGTTGTTTTCCATAGGGTAATACACAAAATTGTCACTGGGTCTGACGCATTTTAAGCGTTTTGTGGGAGTATGAGTTGGAATTACTAAAAATTTACTTTAAAAATGCTCCCAAAGTGGGAGGGAGGGGTGGGAGGGAATAATTTAATGTAAAGCAATTCGTACAGGAGGGTACTTAATTGCAAAAAGGGCCTGAAGCAACTCCACCATGTTGTAACCCCGTTTTCCTGGGGTTAGAGAGGTACAGGGAAGTTTCATTTAAACATTTTAGGTAGAGCTTAATAATGTTTGATGGCTGAACCTGCTCCGTAGGAGGGTAGAGATATGGAAAGTTGGTGTAAAAGGTTATTCACGCTTGTTCATACCTGGTAGATGTGTGTGTTGTCTTGTCCTAATGCTTCTCGCAGACCGAATCGTGAAAGTTCCAAGGTTCTATCCAGCGATCCTCAGTTCACCAAGCCAAGCGATCCCTTGCGCCTTGTAGCATGCTAGGCAGCGGTAACTCCGTGTTCCATCGTCGTAGTTAGCAGTGTAACGTGTTGTAAAGTAATCGGTCTAGTTATCCATGTAGCGTCGATGAGTGTCGGAATCAAAAGAGAGCTAGCTCCGGGACGGAGCTTGCTTTTATAATCTCAGGCGTCGAAAGGTTGTTAAACCTTTCGAACACGATAGATCTTGTTTAGATCCACGCGTTTGCCTTCCAGTTCCTTGGTTTACGAAAGTTACAAGTTAGCGCATTCTTGAGATCGCTCGCTGGTCGGACAAGTGCAGGAAATGAACAAGCGTGAATATTAACATGACGAGGTTTTCTCGGTCTAATGGTCTCCATATCTCTACAATATAGACGCTACCACCCAACCTTTCAGTTATTTGTATATTGATCTTTCACAGTCAACACCGGATCCTTTACGTTATCAGACAGACATTTTTAACCAGAATTACTCAACTGCATATCTTCCTCAGGAATGTTTAAAACATCGAGATGAGGAGAACGAGGAAGACACGTACCAAATCACGTTCTAACAGGAATTCGACTTCTTTCAAGAAAAATTCCCCTTTTTTGCACGTGTTGAAAAATTCACCGACCAAACTCCGCAAATCGTTGCTGAAAAGTGCTCCGAAGAAGACAATCCGTTTCATCAGCGAATGCTGCCTGAACGTTTTAAAAGGAAACGTGAAGATTAAACCGTCCACAAAACGTCGTCTGGTCCCTTACAAGACGGTCTTACGCAATCTCGTGAAACCGAAAGTGAACATCGAAAAAAGAAGAAAACTTCTTGTGCAGAAAGGAGGATTTCTACCCTTACTTCTAGGGTCTTTGTTATCGGGTCTTCTCGGTACTCTCATTCCTCATTGAAAAATGGCATCTTCTTACAAAAAGATGATCGTTATTTCACCGGAACAACTAGCACGTATTCGCGGTTCCGACTTGTCTGTAACTCAAAAATTATCCGTTCTGGATAAGAAAATGAATGATATTCTGAAAATGAAAAATATAACAGACGATCAAAAATGGCGGCTTTATAGAAAAGAACTGGACGAGTATTTATGGCTGAGTCGAAAATCCCAAGAACCATTACAAATTCCTATTGTTCAAGATAACGACGGTTCTTCTACTATTTCGCCAGGATCGACGTATTTTCCTCCGAACCTAGCAGAGACGTTACCCCGTAATACACGTCATCAGTTACAAAATATCATCGACGAGTACCAATCTACGGCTCAACATTTGATAGACGAACGTCAGGAAAAAACACTTCCTGATCCGAAGACGTTGAACTTCTCAGCGTCGTCAACGGAAAGCCCTGGACCGTCTCATCGACAGAAACAGAAAAAGAAGAAGAAAGTGGCCGTCCGTGTTTCCAGAAAAACTACACCTTTTCTGAGAACACCTGACGCATACAAGCTGGTTCCTTTGAGAAAAAGCCGTAGACAGAGAGATCAGTCATGGGAGTCCCTAAGTTAAAACACGATAAAATCCTCACCAAAATATATTACGATCCCCGACACCGTGCTTCATTCTCATCTGTAGATCGTTTATGGAACGCGGTACGGGATAAAAATATATCCCACATAACGGTGAAAAAATGGCTGATGCACCAGGAAACGTACACTCTCCACAAACCTGCGAGAAAAAGGTTCCTCCGGAATCATTACAATGTGTGGAACATAGACATGCTTTGGGAAGCTGATCTCAACGACATGACTTCGATACAAAAACATAACGATGGATACAGATATCTTCTGACAGTGATCGATGTATTCTCAAAATATGCCTTTGCATTACCGCTAAAAAATAAAACAAGCAATTCGGTAACCGAAGCTTTCAAAACTATTTTCGGACGAAGCAGACGAAAACCCGTCACACTACAGACCGACCAAGGAACAGAATTCACGAATTCTACATTCCAGAAGTTCTTAAAAAATGAAAATGTAAATTTTTCGATCGCTTCAAATTATCCTGTGAAAGCAAGTGTAGTGGAACGTTTCAACAGAACATTGAAAGAACGAATGTGGAAATATTTCACATCGAAACAAACAAGACGTTACGTAGACATTTTACCGCAACTTCTCGAAGGTTACAATACAACTATCCACAGTTCCATAGGAATGCCACCTCGAGATGTGAACGAGTCTAACGTTTACATCGTGTGGAAACGTCTCAACAAACCTGACAAACATATTTCACAACCGTCTTCAGATCTGAATGTTGGTGATTTCGTACGAATCTCTGTCGTCAAAGGACATTTCGAGAAGGGATACGAACAATCGTGGTCACGAGAACTTTTCAAAATCCACTCCCTTGTTCAGCGATCACCTGTACCTGTATACATATTAGACGATTTAAATGGAGAACCTGTAAAAGGCACATTTTACAAACATGAACTGCAAAAAGTTTATTCGGATCCTGACGAAGAGTATAAAATTGATAAGATTGTGAACAGCCGGGGAAAAGGTAAAAATTTGGAATACCTTTTTCGCTGGCTCGGATATCCACCTAGTTTCGATTCGTGGATCAAGGCATCTTCCGTAAAACAGTTATCAGAAAAATAATTTCCAAAACATATTTATATCAAAATATATCGTCACCACGATCCAGTGAATTCTTTGTGTTCGACGAGAATGGACGATAATTTCTATGTTTACCTTCCGTCATCTGCATCGGAGAATTATTTTCCGAACAACACGCTGACCCATTTCAACGTAAAACTTGCAAAACGGATCGATCTGTCTCCAGAATTGTGGGAAGTCGGATTAGCAGAACTGCATTATTCAACTCTATACGACAATGTTTTGGAAACAGATTACGGAACGGTAACCTTTCCTGTTCGGACGTATGCAAGTGCTGAGGACCTGATCTCTACCATCGAAGAATCCCTCCCCAACGACCTGGAGATACGGAGAAACGTTCTTAAGCAATTCTGGCATTTTCTGTTGGAAGCGCAATGGGACGCGTCGGGATCTTCTGTTTCTACGGATAATACACTCTATATTAACGAGCAGCCATTTTATTTTCCTGCAGCAACATATACAGTAGAGGAGTTCATTCAGTTCCTGAAAACAAACCCTGCTAACGCCGTTGTTCCTACTCATCTCAGATTTTTCTTTAAAGAGGCTGTGAACAAACATCTGTCCGTGATAGGGGTTCCCGATCCTGAATCGGAAGGTGTTCCAACAAATACTGTTACACCCATAGACGAAACTGATGACTACGCTAAATTTCGATATGACGTATTGAAATCTATTTATTCTACGCACGTAGTATCCAATAACGTCGTGGATAGAAGCCCCTACATATTCATTTATTCCGATCTCGTGAAACAGCAATTGGTCGGAGGAGAAATGCTACGTCTTTTACGTCTTGCCCGAAAACAGTATTCGGAAACAGAATCATCTTGCACAGTACCCGTAGCCCATCATACATTTAATCCGATTCATTACGTTTCTCTGGATAAAGGTTCTTTCGAAACAATAGAAATTGCGATGTATGATAGAAAAGGATATTTTCTGCCTTTGAGAAACGGCTCCGTACCTACAATAGCTGTTTTACATTTTCGTAGGAAAGCAAAGTCCTTTTAAAAAACAGTAAGGAATCATTTTGCTCAGTCTATGTCGAAAAGCTGATGAATCACCATGAATTCGCAGACCGAATATTACAGTAATCAGATCCGTGGGGGAATTGGACCCATCTATCGTTCAACTAGAATTCAAAAAGGGAGAGGATTGGGGTCTCTCTTCGCAGGACTCTTTAGAATGGTGAAACCTCTACTCTGGAGTGGTGCAAAAGCGATCGGAAAAGAAGCTTTGAAAACAGGCGCTAACATTGTCACCGACATTGCAACAAGCCAGCAAACTCCGAGAACTATCGTTCGTCAACGTGTACGTGAAGCGGGTCAAAATCTTCAAAGTAAAGCACAACGGAAAATCGACTCTCTGGTAGGTTCCGGTATAAGAACAAAACCTGCAACAAAAATTGCTCAGTCGATGTTAAAACGTTCAGCCACCCGTATTAGAACATCTACGATCCGTAAAAAAAGCGCATCCAAAAAGCGGAGAAAAACATCCACAAAATCTAGGACAACACGCAAAAGGAAAATTAAACAGAAGGCGGCAGGAAAAGATATTTTTGGATAATGATGGAGAATAACACTTGCATGATCTCACAGTTCGATCTTTTCAGCAAAAAACCTATTCAGCAAAATGTCGAAAAAACTTACACGGTCGCCTACAAGCCTATCACTTCCATCGATAATCAGAACATACTTCAATTTGCCGTTCCGCCGGCAGGAACAGATTTTCTAGATCTTTCATCTGCCTATCTACGTCTGCTAACGCAGATGGTCAATCAAGATGGGTCTCCCATGAGTGCTTCCGAACCTTCCAACGCTCTCACAAAAAACTGCGGGGTCGTAAATTATCCTCTCCATTCACTTTTTTCACAAGTTACAGTGGCTCTCAACGGTATCGCTGTAACAGTTGCCGATAACAATTACGCATATAAATCAATCTTCGAAGCAGAAATCAATTACGGCAGCGATGCTGCGAACACGCATCTCACAAATGCCTTGTGGTACTTGGACACACCTGGACATCAAGATGCAATCACAGCCGACAACAAAGGTTTCACCACCAGAAAAGACTTTTTCCAGCACGTTCCGACAACCGGAAATCCTACGGAAGTGTCTGCCGTAGTCGAACTTATGGGAAAACTGCACATAGATTTTTTCCACCAGCCTAAATACCTGATCAACGGTGTTGAAGTACGTATCGATCTAGCCAGGTCACGTGATGCTTTTTACATCTGGGGAGATCAAACTTCACCAACCACCAGATTAAAAATTTTAAAGGCTGTTCTCGAAATAAATCACATCATTCCTACTCCTACCACCAGTTTGGCCATAGACAGAGCACTCTCTTACGCTCCAGCCCATTATCCGTTCACCAGAAGCGTCATCAAAGCTTATTCTTACGTTGCCGGAACGCAGCAGATTTCGATCGATAATGCTTTTCAAGGTCCTTTTCCGAATGTTGTTCTTTTTGCTATGGTATCCACCGCCAGCTTTCTCGGAGACAGTAAGAAAAATCCGTTCGACTTTAGAAGTTTTAACCTATCTTCTTTCCATCTTGTGAAAAATGGAGAACTCGTACCTTACGAACCCTTGCGGGTCACCACAGGAGGAAACGGAGGATTGATAACACGTGCCTATCAAACTCTATTTTCCGGTACAGGCATTCACCACGCCAATTACGGACACCAGATAACAAGGAAAATGTTCGAGAACGGATCCTTTTTCCTGATTTTCGACATAACACCTGACTCTTCAGGAAACGATACGCACACCAGTCTCCAGGAACAAGGTATCATCGGAGCCGAGATGCAATTTTCTCCCCAGCTGTCGGAAAATATAACATGCCTTCTGTATGCTGAATTCGAATGTGCAGTAGATATAACAAAAGACAGAAGTGTTATCCTCCATCAGTGAGACCGAATTGTCTATAAATATGTGTGCTCGTGTTTCTGGCTCGCAGTGTTATCCTGACAGATCTGACGTAGACATTATACTATCTGTGATGGAAAAACCAGCCGAACGGAAAACCCGTGATATTAATCATACTAGTGTTTCTTCGAAAGTGACGACTTCCAAACCTGTTGACACACGTTTGCTTCCACGACTGCCAGACGCCAGATTTAACCCTGGACTCGTAGAAATGACCAAAGACAGAGATATTATTATAAACATATGAAAACATATGTAACGTGAGATGGGAAAACTCATCGAACTGTTAACCTGTGATGATATTTATAATAGTGATTCTTCGGAAGTACTGTCCGCCAAACCTGTTGACACGCAACCGTCCCCCAAAATATTAGAAGAATATCATCTTACTCTCATTTTACGTTTTCGGAAACATAGTCAGCATGAACACGTCGCAGATCAGGGAGATTCTATCTCAAAACTGTTCCACCAAGAACATTTTCTACGGTGTTTACTCGAGAGATCTTTTACCTCGGACGTTTCCTACCCCTGCCTTGATAATCGCAAACACTGACACTTCCAACTTCCAGGGTACACACTGGGTGGCCTTCTATTTTGGCAAAAACAATATTGCTGAATATTTCGATTCATACGGATTTCATCCTTTCTATCCAGAATTCGTAACTTTCCTGAATCGTCATTCCTCGGTCTGGACTTACAACAACATTCCCTTACAGGGGGTATTGGCCACGACGTGCGGACATTACTGTTGCGTGTATGCTTATTACAAAGCACGCCATGTTACGACCAAGGATTTCATTCAA
Source organism: Lepisma saccharinum (assembly GCF_977018435.1). Classification (NCBI taxonomy): domain Eukaryota; kingdom Metazoa; phylum Arthropoda; class Insecta; order Zygentoma; family Lepismatidae; genus Lepisma; species Lepisma saccharinum. Next base: position 20,236,176 of record NC_139255.1, read on the forward strand.
GCATTTCCGCCCGGTGTCAGTAAAGATGGATATATTCTACACCGTTTTCGTCAGATCTTCAAATGTTTACCCCATTCCAAGTGCCCGAGAGGGGACCAATCGTGTTGCTCCATCCACACGATCCGGTGTCGTGTTATGCAAAAAGCTATATAAATGTGTGCTGCTGTAGCTTTCTCTCAGTGTCGTCGAGACAGCTCTAGTGAAAACATCATCGAGCCTACTAAGGATTCTACAATGGAAAAACACGATAAACTAGTGAAACGCATGACCCATCAGGATGATGCTTCCAAACGTAAAACCCGCAAACGTGTGCAGCCCCTCAAAATCGAAACTGTCCCTATCAAGAACGAACCGATGGACGAGGGGATAGATTTGACTACTGACTGTGATTTCATGAAACGTCGTAGGGAGATCGGCTTTTCCCCAGATACAATCGAATGTCCTGGACTACACAACGTAGAGGCGTGTTTAGATCTCTATCTTGCTAACACATATTTTCTGAACAAGGAAAAAAACAAGTTCGTAGCAATAGGATTCGAAAAGCAATCCCCTTTCAATTTGGTGTGGGAGTTTTCGCAACAGGGGAGATCACCCGTACGCATCGATTCTAAGCAGATTAGAAAACTGTGGGCTTTGAAATCTGACTTACTGAATTACGTCGAAACAGGTCGTCGATTCAATTACTTGGTTACAGGAAATATCACCGTCAGTGCTGTAAATTTTTTCGGGAAACGTTGTATCTCGATGTATCAGCATCATTCATCCGATGCTTTTATTTTCACAGCCTCTGAACTACACTTATTTTTGTGTAACCTTTTTTGGCCTCTGCAGAAATTAAAGAACGAACGTTATCATAAATTGCAACCCGAAATGGAGGCTTTTGTATATTGTATCAAGAAAAATATGGTTTCAGAAAAAAAAGAAGTGCCCAATTTAGTGAACTATTTTTATATTCTTTGGTACAACGAACTGATGATTGAAATATATCTTGAGAACAATCTTGGGCAGACATTGACATTGTAAATAAGTTCTGTTACTTTCATGTATCTGATGTTGTAAATAGCCATTGTAAATGAATCATTGTTCTTTTATGTATTGTACATCAACCGCTGTTATTTTATGTATTGTAATATAACCCTTCAGGTATTGTAAACCTTTCATATTCAATTGTAAATACAACATTTGTGTTATTCTATGTATTTAAACCCATATTACCGATTGTAAATAAAACATTTGTATATTTTAAAAAACTCTTTTATTTCTTGTACTTATTACAATAGAAACTGCACATCTTCCAGACATTTTCAACTGCACAGGTTTTTTTTACATTTTCACATTTGCTATGTTCTTTGCATCTTCCTGAAGTGTTTTTCACACTATTCAATTTTGGACATTCAAGTTCTTCGATGTTACGTACGGATATTTTATTTTTACCTGTTTTTCCAAGTAATTTTTCAAACCATTTCACTTTCTCCGTACCTTTAACGTACACTATTTGATTCACAAGCACAACATATAACAGATCTCCTGATTTCTCATACGGCAGCCATCCATCTCCCCAGTTGAGACCGTGTTTGTTGGCACAGAGCCAGTAATTCACTCGGTGATACTTTTCACTCAAACAGTGTAAACCATATGGAGATTTCACTAAACAATCAAATGCATTGTCAAAAGGAAATTTTAAAATTCCGACTTCTTTCCACACAAATTCTCCTCCTGCTCCTCGAAGACCTTGAACGTCCAAAAAACAGACATCCATTTTGTTCATCAGGTGAAAACTGTCAACGTATCTTCAATGCTACCCCGGCATACGGCGCACTTGTCCAATTGGGAAGCACAGGATCCGCAGGAAACAAAATGTCGACACGGGAGAATTACAACACTGCTAGGATTCTCAAAACATATTTTGCACTCAGAATCCACACTAGGTTTATCGGACGTTTTCTCAAGAGTCTCTATACTGTCGCAATACTTGCAGCTCTTGGAGTTACGATGTAACGCCGCAACACTCTGTATAAAAGGACACTGGGGTACCAACATGTAATGTCCTAGAATCGGACAATCTTTGGATGTCCAATCGCAAAGTCCGTACGAACAATGAAAACATAATACTCTGTCGCTAAAGCCTGAATAGTAAAATCCTGCAGTCACTAATTCTTCCGGAGTCTGACGTAATCCTATAGGCCACTTTCTGTATGTTCTGTATCTCGAATTCACTGATAAGTAATTGATAACATACGGCTCGGCGTGAGTCCTGCAGACGTGATAAGTAAACACTCTCATACGTCATAAAAGGTGAAGTAATCGGATACTGTAGGTGACGGCGTCCCAGGTATCGGCGATAAAGGAACAGCCAGAGGATCGTCGGGGAACAGACGTCTGCGGACACCGAAACCTTCTGCAGGAACCACAGGGAAACAGGGATGTCCTTCTAATTTACGTAACAAAGGACGATCACAGCCAGAACACCACAAGGAATTTCTGTTCGCCAACAAAGAAAGCCACTCTTTCACTCTCTCCTTCAAAGCTTCACCGAGCTTATCCTCTTCCTTCCTGCGACGTAGTTCGCACATACACCCGTGACTTGGAAATCCTGTTCTCTCGTCCGCTCTTCTTTTTCTCTCTTCTATCTCCTTCAACGTCTCGCAGTGATGATGGACTCCTTTTCCTAATCCGTTGAACAGGTAACATCCACACCAGGGAGATTCAGGTATCGCTACATACATAAACGGGAAATAACTCAGCACCCGATGCAGGGCCGTTCGATCGTTGTCCAGGTCGCCGCAAGATCGAACAAGTTCCCAGAACTCCTCGTAGCTAACCTCGTAGAAATTCACGCCATTATCAGACAGTCTTGTACCGCACACATCCATCCTCGCATGACGCTATTATCATGTATCCCTTCTATTTATACCTTCTTTTTTTCTACGTCACGATTTCCGTTAAACACACTTCAAATAGTCCTCTAGAAGACCGAGCCTAAAACATGTTCGAACATGTTCCTTTCAGACAGAAAACAACCACACCCGATTCCAAGAATTTCCAAGAATGGCTCATCAACCTAAAACATGTTCGAACATGTTCCTTTCAGACAGAAAACAGACACGCCCAATTCCTGGAATTCCCTAGAATGACTCATCAACGCCATCTGTTTTCAAACACCGGAAACACGTACTCCAATTTATATATGACGTCACATGCCAAAATAACATAACAAAAACTTTTCCTCCTCCCAACCCAGACTTTCTGACTCATCAACGCCATCTGTTTTCAGACACCGGAAACTACCGACCAGCCGTCACTGGAAAAACCCGTGACTCATAAACGCCATCTGTTTTCAGACCCCGAAAACACGTACTCCAATTCCGAGAAAACCAACCGTCACCGCGTCGCCTACTTTTCCTCCTCCCCACCCCAGACTTTCTGACTCATCAACGCCATCTGTTTTCAGACACCGGAAACTACCGACCAACCGTCACTGGAAAAACCTGTGACTCATCAACGCCATCTGTTTTCAGACCCCGAAAACACGTACTCCAATTCCGAGAAAACCAACCGCGTCGCATACTTTTCCTCCTCCAGACTTTCTGACTCATCAACGCCATCTGTTTTCAGACACCGGAAACTACCGCGGGAAAAACCCGAATTCCTCCAACCAATCAGAATCCTCCTTACAAAATAAGCCACGCCCATTTATGACGTCACAACCAATCAAAATCATCCTTACAAAATAAGCCCCGCCCCTTTTATGACGTAAAAAAATAATAATAAAAAAAAACTGCTGCGTCATCAATTGATCTTTGATCGATCTTTTCCAATCAATTGATTTATCGACTTCAACGGGGGTACATAACTACTGGATCCAACAAATTGAAAGGGGCTCAGCCAAACACACTGTCAAGTATATTTTCCATTCAATCACTTTCCACTGTCAATAAGTTCTCGCGTAAATCAACACTATCTTCAAAACCACAAAGTTGAAACATGCTGCTTCCTTAACACTACTTAAGGCACTTCTTGCTGTTTCTCGAAGTAAAAGTAATCTCTTGCGAAAGAAACTTAGTCGTTTCATAGTTAGAGATAAAGATAAAGACTCATACACAGCTGTTCTAGGTCGCGAGTAGTGGAAGCGAAGATATTTCGCGAGGCAACACGTCCCGTGTCTTGCAGAGCTGTGTGCGTGCCTGGCAAAGTATGGCGAGGACCTCTAGTGGCAATTCAGGCAACCATCTCTTAAACAGTAGCATGACGCAACAGCGTACCGGAGGATGAGGAAATCTGTGAGATTTTTTTTTACGCGACGATATAAAATTTTAATTGAATTTAAGCATGCGATTAATGCGTGCAGAAAAAAGGTAAAACATTCCACATTAGTAATGTGTACATGCAAATAAGATACATTAATATGCTGTTCTATAGCGTATACTACACTTACTACTGAGGCCCTTGCTTTCAAATGCACTCAATACATGTTTCAATTATGCCAATTATTGGGCATGTCATCAGTATTCTAACATTCATGGTATTTTTAGTAAACGTTAAATGATTTCACACATACATTTAATGGAAACGTAATCCAAAGTTAATGGAAATATGGTATCTACATAATGTTTAACGAAACTTAGCATATATATTCTGAAAATGTTGCGATGCAGCGTGTGTTGAGATTCGGATTGGAACTACAGTTTAAAGTTGGATTACAAGCAATGTAAAATTCGTCATGTAAATTTTTTTTTTAGGGAACCATAAGACATATATACCAATGGCAACCACAAAAATACTATCCGAAATGAAATAGTAAATACATGATTATATAATTGTATTCAATTTTACGTCAATGGTTAATGTTTCCATAAGGTATGTCTTTAATTTCCAACCTGAGTACAAAAGCTTCATTCTTTACTCTCGGAATATATTCCTCAATGTTTTCCCTCCGTACAGAAACCAGGGCTTGGTGACACGTTTAGCGGGCAATATTAGGCTTACATTGCCAGGAAGTGGTGTCAACGCTGGGTTAATTTAAAATTTAAAAGTGAAAAATATATTGCTGCAAAAAGACCATTCCTTGTTTTCGTGTGACATAAAACCCGTTGTTAATTACATCGGGGGCGAGATTTCCAGCTGCAGGGGGTTAGAAATGCATGTGAGGAAAAAATACCTGCTGAAATGGATAGCCTATATTTCTCACGTCACATTCGCAATTTGAACATAGTTCTCCGTATGTGTCCAGCGCCGTCGTATGTCTCGGTAGCGTTACAAAGGGGAGTGGATTCACGTTATGCGCACATAAATTAGCATGTGGCATGGAATTTGAAAGTGGCAATATGTGAAAATAAATTACAATTTAACGGGATGAATTAACACATGAATATATATGTATATATGGAGAGTAAGCAAGGATGAAAGCAATATAGTAATAATAATATTAATAACAATCATAAATTTTTTTGCTTAAGTGGGCGAGACGAAGCCTATGGTTTCTCTGCCGCCTAACAACATACTAGAGCATAATCCAACTTTGTTATTTCAATTATCACTGTCATCATTATTATCAGCATCACACATACCTAAGGACGATTCTGCTTCACGCTTAGAATTTTTTAAATTTCTCAAAAATATGCACCGCATAATCTTATTCAGTATCAAATGCCACTAACATTTTACAAGGGACTCCTTATACAGGTAAAAAAGACAAAACACAATCTGCTACTATAAACATGTTTCCAATTTGTACAGTTCATTTACACACACACACACACACACACGACATCTACCACTGCCGTTCAGAAAGTAACTGCAACTCCATTCTCATGACAAAGGTCGTCTGGAAGTGCTGACTCTCATTCATAGGCGTGAGCAAGGCGGGGGGTTTGTCCCCCATAATCATACACGTCCGCAGATTTTTTACAGGGAGGGGCAAGGCAAGGTATTTTTTTCAGGGGGATAAACGAGGCTAATTTTCCTTATTATAGTGTTGCCCTCCCCAAAAAAAAAAAACCTCTTATGTTTGAAATTATCACGTTCTTGCATCACCATTATAATAATTATTGTAAATTACTCTGACTGAAATCACATTATATGTGTGAAATATGAAATTTTAAGGTTGACATTCATTTTCCATGGGGTGAGCTCCTTGCCCCCCCCCCCCTCCTCCGTACGTTCATGCCCTATTTACTTTTACCAAACAATATTATACTCTGTAATAAAATTAAGTATTTCCCAGCCTATGAAAGTTCCAAACAACTACGGGGGAGGGGTATTTCCTACGTACAGAAATTGAACTATAATACACCTAAAATTACACTAAAAAAAATTTCGGTGGGTCCGGGCACACACTATACGCCCCTGTGTCGTACCCATCAATGCAGTAAAACAGTAGATCGAATTAGGTTTTTTCTTTACCGACTGAACTTTCATCAAGGTTTTTGCCCAGAGGCGGCAACTTCATGAAAATGTTTGAAGGGGGGAGGGCTTGATTGACAACAACATTTTTTACATTTAATACATATACTTCTTGAGGAATTGGGGGGGGGCAAATTTTTTCCCCCCACCTAAATCGGCGCCTCTGTTTTGCCCTCCCTAAGCAGAGGGTCTGCGCCTGCCTATGCTTTCATTAATGAGCATTGGGCAATAGAACCTCCTGCTCTCTTCGCAAGGATGATATTAAATAATTATAAAGAATCAAGGTATTTACTCTCATTAGTAACTTCATACCTAAGAGGACTGTCTGCAATACAACTTCATGCACTCTCTACAAAAATTTATATTTTAAAGTTCTTCAAATACTTATTTAACATACTTAATGTTAAAATAAAATTGAAGAATATAATAAGACTTATTAGCGTTCCTATTTACTTAGATAGATCAATAAGACACATTTTATTCTGACAATACCAGTTGTGTTAACGTTCCTGTTAAAATAAAATTGAAGAATATAATAAGACTTATTAGCGTTCCTATTTACTTAGATAGATAAATAAGAAACTTTTTATTCTGACAATACCAGTTATGTTTCACGTTACTGTAGACATATTTTAATACAAATTAACGTTTATTATAAATTAGTATAGCTTTAAAATCATACCCTTTATTATTTTATTATAATAATATAAGTGTAGTGGCATCTATTGTCAAACTAAATACAACCTTAGTTTATATTTATTGCCTCATCAACATTTCTTTTCTACTTTTTGATATTGATCGTGATGGGCAGATTTGAACGAAAACTTTTTTTAAGATACTTTTATGATGAGATTAGTTAAGCGGGACTGAACCTACAGTTTACCTCCACGGGGTATAGAACTCCAGTCTCCTTGATTACCAGACTACAACGTTACGTATTACATGTATACGTACGAATATAACTTCAAATTCTGGTGGCCATATAATTGTGACTTGAAACTATGAACGAACTAAAACTAAATCCCACATATCCTATTAAAATATTTTCACAAAATTATTCTTGTATTGTGTTGTGATTTTGTGATTCCAGCTATCTGATATGACATCTGGCAAAATATTTTGTAACTACAATTTCCAGGGTACTTGCCTCGCCATGTGGACGCAAATGGAGAAAACAGGATAGAGAGGGTTAAACCAAAAGCAACTACCCAGATCTTCCTCCCTCGCCTTTTGATATATCATTCATAAGCTCTCCTTAAGCGATATTTGTAAAATGAGAGACAAAAGTGCATCTGAAACTATGATATGAAGCGTTAGTTACACTGTACAATAAATGTATTTGGATTCCAATATATTTAGATGATTTGTATTGATTACAATATTTCCAATACTGCAACACATAAAACTCCACAAACTGCACCCTTTTTAAGCCGGAAATTACTCCCAAAGCGGTTTCAAACAATGCAGTTTACAGGCTTATGATACGATGTCCGTTACCAGGAACAGCAAAAAATTCTCATCACCTTCCTATTTAAGTAAATGAGATCGTCCAGAGCTTGTTTCATGTTTCACCTTACTAGCACGAACCCCGGCAAAGGGAAGATTCCTTGTAATTCGAATGGTGATATTTGATTATAAATATTGCTGTTTTCTGTGACAAACAGGCTATACGTTACAGCAATTACCGAGATTTACGACGTCGAGGGAGGAGGTTCTGCGCGCACTTCGTTCAACAGGCTGCTGTTTTTTCCTATCGTGCTGGATTGGTCGCTTTGCCGCTCCCCACTTCCCTTGCCAGCATGTAGAACGCCCGCCATAAGACCAAGCAAGAGCCATAACAAAATAACGTTTTCACCGGAGGCACTAGAATCCTCTTTACTGTCGTAACTAGGGGTGTGCGGGACAAACATTTTCGTCGGAACGGGATTAGGAAGGGAGACGTTTATAATCTTTTCGTTCGGGACTGAAAAAAAATCGCCATTTTCGGACCAGTTAGGGACGGGAAGATTCCAAAATTTTCCGACGCGGTGTAAATCTTGAATTCTACTCACAATTCCCTCGCCTCCTCAAATGATTGTTTTTGCACTTCTTGAATAAATTCTGTTAATTTCAAGAAATTTGAGACACATTTAGCGCTAACCAATTCCAAATATGATATATTTGGTGGTAACACAAACTCTTCCCCTCGGAAAATTTTGATGGAAGGTGAATTTTTATTGATAGTTGGTGAGAAGGTGTGAATTTCCCCCTCCGCCATGGGAATTCGTACCCTGGATGTGACCACGAATGCTAAGGTAGTATTGCAGCTGGATGTACAATTGTAGTGTTTCAATAGTATGTACCAAAGTAACGGGGAAAAAATAACTCAGTGGTAGCCTCCCTTTCTCCCTGACCCAACAATCAAAAATGCAGTTGCTTACAGAGAAAGACTGTCACATGGCGTACAGCTCGGCGCTTATTGCTTACATTCCATTCTCAAAAGTATTTGAATAATACTATATTCAGAATTTGACAATGTTTTCAATTTTCTCATACCACCACCATTGAACAGCCATGATTTGATATGTAATAGAGATAATCTATGATTACAAAGTAATATATTTATATGTTAAATTACTTGTATTACGAATGATTCTTATAATGAAGAACATGTCTGAATGTGAATTAACCAAAAAAAGGACATTTTCTTACCAAGTCTGCAGTTCCAAAAATCAGGACAGGGATTAAAAATAGTGTGACTGTCCCGACCAAATTGGGACGTTTGGTAACTTTGCATAAATGGTTATAAAACTAAAATTGCTAAATATACTACAGTGCAGACTTCTGAAGTCTACCTCTCTCCAGAAACAACCCATTCAATTATGCATGAAGAAAATTGAAATTCTTGCAAAATGTGAAAAACCGTCCGTGTTTTTTTTTTTTTGTAATTTTTATAGGTTCGTATTAAAAAATTTCATGGTTCGAGGGGGCATGATCCCCTTGCCCCCCTTTGGGTACGGGTCTGGTAATCCAATTAATCCCATTAATAACCATTATGAATGACCAATGTTTTCTGTCGTAATTTATTTTATACCGGAATGTCCATCTCTAAAAAAACCAACTTAAACTATGTATAAATCGAGTCGGAAATAAGCTATCTGCGAACAAAATGGACTTGAGACGAAGTCCCCGCACATCTTGTGAAAATTATCCAACATGGTCTTCAGATCATACAGTAGTCAGGGCAATTTAATTAATGAAATAACTTAAAATTGGCATAAAATCTTCCATTGTAACACAAATTTAGAATTTTCTTTTATCTATTTGAACTGAATTGAATTGTTGTTTTAAGTTCATTTTATGCACAGAAAGGCCAATCGAGACTGAACCTACAACTTAAAAAGGGATCCGAACCACTGTCCCATGTGCCTCCGCCGGTTATCGAACCCGGGACCCCACCATTACAAGGCGACGACGCTACCACTGCGCCATCGTGGAGGCTGTATCTATTTGAAAATTAGCTTCTAAGAAAAAACGACTTTGAAAACTACATAATGTGAATCTGATAACTTTGATTACAAGTGGCATTCCATTGTGAATGGTGGGTCACGCGGACTACATTTTTCACATTAATGTAACTATTCTACTGATAGTTAAGTAACGTTTTTTTACAGTATCTGTGCAATGAAATATGAATCTTAACACTGTTGATTAAGCATAACTATCCTTAAAATACTTTCCCAGATTTAAAGGTATAAGTCATGCTAACTTAGATATAAGTAAACAATTTTGTGTCACGGGTGGGACAGGCGGCATTGCTTTATTTTACTTCGTTTCTGTGTAACTTTTGGCTAATTTGCGAAGATAGACATGAGTGTAAGAAAATTATGTTATTTTTCTATTAATGTTAGTAGTTAGAAACGGGGCACGAGCGATCACCCACCCCAAAATCAAACAATTTCATAGTGAGCTCTCTTAGTGCAATTTAACTGAAAATCATGATTTTAGCTGATTTTCCAATTGTAAAAAACTGAAAATTTGTTTTACGCAAGAGCTTAAATTTCAATTTTATTATAAAAAAATTCTAAGATTTAGATAATTTCCCCTATGACACCCAATTTTTACGTAACACCCACACCCACCCACACCAACACCCACCCACACCTACACCCACACCCACACTCATTTACTTCCGATACACTTCCGGTCTACTTCGGGTAAACTTCCGGTCCACTTCCGGTCCGGTCCACTTCCGGTCCACTTCCGGTCTAATTCCTGTTTACTTCCAGTTTACTTCCGGTTTACTTCACAGACACCTGTTTGTTTTTCTAGTTTTTTTAAAGTATATAGTTTTATTAAGTATATAGTTTTATTAAGTATATAGTTTTTTATTTGAGCCCCCAAAAAATTATATGTAAATACCAAAACCAAAAATAGTAACATACTAAGTATACACACTAATCGATCAGATTGAGTTTTGATGTGATCAGATGTTACTTGTTGTCTCCGGAAATTCTGTATAAATAAATTTTATCGTAATAGCTACAATTATTTTATTTTGAAGTTGGTTCAAGTAGTTTTTCATACAGATTGAATTTTGAGTTGATTGTGTGTTTTGTATTTTTCCCTGAGAAAATTAGTAGTCATAGAGGGGAGGGTACGAGCAATCACCCCCTCCCCCAAAATCTAAAAATTTCATAGTAAGCTCTCTTAGTGTAATTTAATACCAAAAATATATAGTTTCGTACTAACATATAAAAAAACAAATATTTATTACAGTGTATAGTATATTTTTATATTTTTTTGTTTCTAAAATAACATATATTTTAAAATTATTTTAATTAAAAATATATCATCTTAAAAAATGTTTTTTGTATATATAAAACCAATCTCAAATTTTATAATTTTTTAAAATTAATTTAAGAAATCAAAAATAATAATTTTCATATATTTAAAACTAATTCCAGAAACTTAATTATAAAAAAATGAATAATCAACATTTTTTAGATCATATTATATATGATACAACTGATATGAATAATGAAGCATTAGATATTCCCCATTTTCTAACTAAACTTAAACCCCAAATTATAAATAAAATAAATAGTCAACTTATAATATGTTCTCTAAAAATAAATTTTATTTTATCATGAAACTATAAAAATTCTTCTAATAATCAAGAAGACATTTTTTATCATTATACTCTTACAAAAATTTTACACTCTAGTAACAAACATCAATTAGATGATATTTATGATAGCTTTTGTGAAGAACTTAAGTTAAAACATGAAAATTTTGAAAAAAGAAATCCAGGATAACACTTTGTGATACAGACCATAAACTTGAATTGAAAATAGCAAAATATCACCCCCTTGGAGGGGGAAGTGGATCTAGTTATTTTAGATTACCAGAACAGATCAGAAACACAAAAGGTGTATTGAATATTCAAAATAATGAAAATAAATGTTCTCTTTGGTGCAGCATAGCACATTTTCATCCAGTTAAAATTAATAAAAATCGTGTTTCCCAATATAAATAATTTGAAATAGAAGTTAAAAAAGCTATGAAAGGAATAAAATATCCAGTAGACATCTTAGCTATCGAGCAATTTGAAAAACAATACAAAGAACACAATAATCGATCGATAGCTCTTCATGTTTATGGTTATAATAAAAAAATAATAATATTTATATACTCAAACAAAATTATTCATCAACACATGATATACATACTAAAAATGTATTATGTGTTAACAAAATAACAAAAAGCTGTCTCATACAGGATCTCCAAAAATTGACAAAAAGTCAAGTAACACCACATCATGGTAAAATTACTATGTGATAGTGATAGACGTCTGATAACATTTTATAGAAGGGGTAAAATATCAAGCGAACATCAATTAGAGCAACATATTACAAATTGTAATACTCATCCTCATGTAACCTAGAAATTTCCAAAGAAAAGTATAACATTTTCTATGTTTAAGGCACTGTTAAAACATCCATTTATAATCTCTGCTGATTTGGAAACAATACAAAAGCCAATAGCAAACAACTTTAACAAAGATTCAAGTACATCACATACAAGACATATAGCTAAGCATGAAGCTTGTAGTTTTGGACTAAAAGTAATAAATACTTATGGGATCCAGATACCAGATAACTTAAGAGAAACCTTTATATATCGAGGTGGAGATGCAGCCAAAAAAATTATTGAAACACTTCTAGAGTGGGTAAAAATTCTTGCTCCATTCTTACATACAGAAAAACCAATGAAGAAACTTACACCAGAACAACAACGGGAATATAATAATGCCATACAATGTGTGAACTGTAAAAGTAATTTTGATTTAGATAATGAAAAAAATATACACCACAATCGTTTTAATGGAGAATATATCCATACGATTTGTAATTCATGTAACTTGAAAATACAAAAACAATTTTTTATTCCAGTAAATATTCACAATTCAAAAAATGTTGATACACATTTATTTATTAAAGAATTAAATCATGATGCAGAGAATATTAATATTATATCACAGACTAAAGAAAAATATATTATTGTAGAGAAAACTATTAGATTAGAAAATAAAAGAACAGTTGTTCTTAAATTTTTGGATTCATTTCAGTATCTTTCCAGCAGTTTAGCTACTCTGGTCAAACAAATAACCGAAGACAAAGTTATTTATACAAAAAAGAATTTCGGCAATATGATATAAATTTGCTAATGAGAAAAGGAGTCTACCCTTATCAATACATGGATGATTTTTAAAAATTTGAAGAGAGACAGTTACCACCGAGAGAAGGATATTATAACCATCTTCAAGATAAAGAATGTAACGAGAATGATTATCAACTTGCAAACACAATTTGGGACATACTAGGTTGCGAAACAATGGGAGATTATCATGATTATTATTTGAAATTAGATGTTCTCTTGTTGGCTGATGTGTTCGATACTTTTCGAAAAAAATGTTTTGAAAAATATAATTTGGATCCTGTTTTTATGTGTACAACTCCTGGTTTATCTTGGCAAGCTATGCTTTTAAATACTAGATTTGAAATTGGTCTTCTCGAAGATAGTAAACAGTTTACATTTGTTGAATCTGCTATACGTGCTGGTATATTACAGTGTCCTTTGAGATATATAAAAGCTAAATAAATATTTATCTGATTATGATGCTAATAAAAAATCTAAATATATTCACTATATTGATATGAACAATTTATATGGGTATTCCAAATTCCAAATGGTAATTAGGAATGGATGAGCCAGGAAGAACTTAAAGACAGGGATTTTTTTAAGTGGCCTGAAGATCGTCCAAAAGGTTGTCTATTGGAAGTTGATATGCTATATCCACCATGGTGTAATGAGAAACACCATGGATTAGCTATGGCACCAGTATCTCAAAAGGTTCCAGGTACAGAAGAAACAAAATTAATGTTAACATTCGAAAACAAAAATATTTATGTATTTCATTATCGAATGTTAAAATATTATGAAAAGCAAGGTATAATATTTACAAAAATCCATACCGGTTTTAAAATTTGATCAAACAAAATGGTTAGCTCAATATATTATGAAAAATACAAACAATCGAATACAAACAAATTCTAAAGTTTTGAAAGATCTTTATAAATTAATAATTAATGCCATATATGGAAAATTTTTAGAGAACAAAAAAATTTGATTCAGGTTTAGTTTGGTGACCAATTGGAAAAAACTTTTGAAACTTATTGCTGATCCTACATACAAACATTTTAGGGAAATTACTGAAAATATGACTCTTATTGAAAGAAGTAACATCGATGTAGTGTGTGATGTGCCAATAGCTTTGGGTGTTACAATTCATGAATTATCTAAATTAGAAATGTATAAATTTCATTATGATGTGATGCAAGCTAGATACGAAAACATAAAAGTAGCATACATGGATACTGATAGTTTTACATATGAAATAGAAACAGAGGATTCGTAAAAAGATTTACTAGATATGAAAGAACATTTTTTTTAGTAACTATCCGAAAGATTGTCCATTATATAATTTATTATACAGTGTTAATAACAAGATGACCCCTGGGAAAATAAAAGATGAAGCAGCAGGATCTATAATATCAGAATTTACTGTACTTAGAGCATAATAGTATTGTATCAAAATACATGAAAGGAAGAAGAAATTAAAAAAGCTAAGGGTATAAAACGACCAAATATAGTAAGACTGACAATAGATGATTTTAAAAATTGTTTATTTTTTAAAAAAATGAAAAAAAATAATGTCTGCATATTATCTTACCAACAAAAATCATAATGTTTATACTACAATAAAGAATAAAATAGCCCTCGATGGTCATGACAATAAATTAGATATATTAGATTGTAACATCCATACTAGAAAATATGGACACTATGAAAATGTTGACACAAAACATTGTAATAAATGTAAATTAAAAAGTTAATAAAAATATTTATATTTAATTTTTAATGTTATATATAATTATTCATATATTTTTATCGAGCCTAAGGCTCTGAACTAAATAATAAAATAAAAAAATTCTATATTATATTCTATTCAATTTAAAATTTTTCTATCACTCTCTCATTCTTTACATCATATACATATGACTTCTCTACTATTAATATAGCACTACATGTAGTATTTTCTGATAGTGTTTCATGAAATTCACATATCAATTATATATTAGTTCGATCATTTATAACTACCAATTTTCTTTTTGACGCATTTGTTAAAACATTGGTCTGTGAACTATGAACTCATCTGGATTATAATACATGTCTATGTTTCCTTCAGTTACTCGTTTAAAAGCACTAAATGCTTCATATAACTTCAAATAATCTTGTTCTGCAATTTTTAAATTATAATTTTCACGAGGGAACACCTCATTTCTGCCATTCTTCAGATACACTTTTTTAATTTTACAATTATCAAACTGGCTGCTATATCTTTCCTGATTGTCATCTCTCCCTGTCTGAAACAACACAGCTACGAACTCTGGCATATCATATTGTAGAGATTGGAACTGATTAGTAATGTCAAATTAAAAAAATTACCCTCCACAGGCTTCTGAATACATTGGTATGTATTAAATTGAATCGGAATTTGGGGATTTTTCAAAATGTTGTCTTTGTATTTGAGAGCATAATTCGATTCATATTCAACTATAGGCATTCGCAACTCCATAGACCGGATCATACATTTCGCAGCTTCGGGTAAACTAGCCTCATTCGCTTTTCCATTTGCATTCAAAGTTTTGCATCCCATGATGGCATTATGATCATTGGGTGGTCTGCGAAATATGACACTCAAACCACCTTTCCACATAATTTATTTATAACCAGAGGAAAATCCAACTAGCAATCTCATGGGGAACACTACTGTATGACTTTTTGCTTGAATATTTGTTCCAGCTTCGAACCCATCAACTTTATAATATGCACTCTCTGATTTGGACAGTTTTAATGTCCCCACTGTAGTGGATGTAATTCCAGGGCAATCAATCCTGTCAATCACTGTACCATGCTTTCTGACTTCAATTTGAGAAAATAAGAATGGAACAAAATTATCTATAAATTTTACATTAGTTCCGGATGGGGGATATTCTTCACCATTACTTTGTTTTACAATATCAAATTTTATATACAGATCAGATCTATGTGGATGAATGAATCCATTCCCCACCGTGATGTCATACTGTATCTCTTTGTTGGGCTGATTCAAATTTGGAAATGTCCTCCTGTTTGGAGGGAAGGACTGTAATTCATAACTGTCAATATTTTCATTCTTGGTATTAATATGTTTTAAATATTAATTTCTATTATCGCAGTGCTATTAGCACCGGCAAAATCGATGATTTGATTTTTCTCATTCGTAATTGTTATTTCTATGTAATTAACTTTATCAATAGAAACAGGGAAATAGACTGGTGGGATTTGGGAATAGAAGATGTGTTCCATAAATTCCAAATTCGGTTTAAATGTAGCAATGTTACCTGTCTCCTTGTGACTACCAATCGAATTTTCTTCTGCTGTGATAATCATACCTTTGGCAATATTGCAGTGAATATTCAATGTCTTAATAGCTAAGAATTTTGGTATAAATTTACCTATGTGCCTAACACCTGGTTCTAATTTGCTATTGTTCTCGAATCCTAAAAGTTCTCCCATGGTAGATAAGTCCACTGTTTCATTGGTACTTACAATCTCTACTCTGTGTGTTACAGAATTTTGAGAAAGCAAGACAGTGGTTGGAAGTTCAAATTGTAATGTACATAAGTTATACTGTCCAGGAGGAATAATTATTTTTTTCATTACCTACTAATATAGTATTGTTGTAGGTAGTTACATTCGGAATCAGATACATACTGTAGAATGCTCTCAGAGCTATGGATTTTGGATAGATAATATCATCGTGAAGATGTACTTTCAAAACCGAAGTCTCTCTGGAGAGATGAAAAATTTCCATATTTAATATATAATACAGCTTTTTAAAAATTTGATGTTCGGTATTTTATTTAAAATTCTGAGCATCGTAATGCAAACATGACCACATATAATTTGATCAAAATCTTGAATACGATCGTCGATGTAATAAATTTTAACATGTTTCAAGTAACGAATTAATTCTGTAGGGGGTACCCCTCCGAAAGAATCGAAAATAAAAGCATTGTCATTTTATTTATAATAGCATATCCAGTGAGTACCAATATTTTCGGACTTGTCCAAATTCACCACGCCACATTCTCGAGAGTGAGGACTACCTTTAGGGAGAGAATCCGACATGAAAACCCCTCTGAAGTGTTTAATTTTAGATATTTTAACTAAGATTCAATGTCTTGGTTGGTAAGAGATTCTTCTCTTTTTTTTAATTTTCTGAGTGCTCTAGACTTCATACCTTTGCCTATTTTTTTCTCCATTACAAGATTATGACGCTTTTGCTCTTCGAGTTCTGCCTTATTTTTTTTCGAATCAATTACAGTTTTGGCAATAGCAGCACTGTACCCGGCTAAGCTCCCAACTGCCCCAATGGAGCCAGGATAGCTGGAATGCTGAATATAAATCCTAAACTATGTGTTTCCTTTCTTGTATTTTGCAATTGTTTTAATTCTGGCGTACTGAGTAATAATTTCATTCCATTTCCTTTGGCTATACATTGCCTCTTCTTCTTTTTTTTTTTTTTAGTTAGCCCTAGAACACTACCGTACGTAAAATTTACGTATGCTTCGCGCTCAATTACCTCCCCTACCTCCCACATCGCACCCACCTACCCCTCCACCTATGGTATTCCTCGGGCATTCTGTCAGGTGTGTGGCAGCACTGTGGTAAGGAGGGCGGAAGCAGTGAACGTCTTTAGTTTGTGCTTTATGTGAGACTCTGTACGTCAATAATACGTAGCGATAGTAACAGAAGAAAAATCTTGCACGTAATTTTGACGTGCATGTAGTAATAACGCCATTTGTATTTACGTAAGATTTGCGTGAATTTTTCTATTATATCTCATTTTAATATAATATGATCAACATCGCAGGGATCGATGAATACATTATTCACATTCACAACTTCTACAACATTCAGGGCAACTCAGAAAAGAGACCATTCTCACGAATTCAGTTCATGCTTCACCTCCATGAGAACTTGACCAAGATCTGAAAGGAGCAAAGGCTAATAAATCCGGGACTGTCACGGGAGTTAAGAAAGTTAATTTTGAAGGTACTGGGGAAGGGAGAGACAAGTACAGTAGCAGCCACGTCACAAGGGAACAGAAAGTATTGCAGTTTCTGCAACTACAAGAAAAGGAGGATGACAACTACCTACTGGTCCTGTAGGAAGCCAATTTGTGGAACACTACCGTACGTAAAATTTACGTATGTTTGCGCTCAAATCCCTCCCCAACCTCGCACCCACTCACCTCTCTGCCTAGCAGTGCCTCAAGTTGTCTGTCGGACATAAGGCAGCATTGTGGTAAGGAGGGTGCAAGCGCTGATCGTCTTGATTTCGTTTGTTATGTTGTGCACTGTACTTCAATTTTACGTACCTGTGTAAAACGAGAAGTATCTTCCACGTAATTTTGACATTTGTAAATTCGATTTGGATACTTAGATTTTGAAAACAAAAGTTTAGAAGCATGCACTATTTTCTTGTAAGACTATAAAATTACATTTGTTCCTTAAATTATTGTTTGCTTTTCATTGTTCGAACTTTTCGCCTTCATTCTTAATGTACGAATGGGCTTGTCAAGCGAGACCTTCTCTTAAAATATTCTATGTTTAATAAAACCATGCTTATACATTTTAAAATGAAGAATAACATTCCAATATAAGGAAAAATAAACAAAATAATGTTCACAATGAATATAAATTTGTTTTCATGATGTAGAGGTTGTTTTAAAAATAGATTTCTTCATGTACGTAAAATTTACGTAGCGGTAGTTATACTGTAATATTGGAACACGGTAGTGTTCTAGGGTTAAAATCAAATTAGGTTTTAAATTTTTTAGATCATGATATGGATTTTGGTATACAACTCATTTTGGTTTCATGTTGTTTTATTATTATTATTATTATTATTATTATTATTATTATTATTTTTCAGGGTATTTATATTACACACCTTACCCTAATTTTTGTTTTGTATTCATAGCAATGGTCATACACAACGCTGTTTATTTTGGAATAAGTTTGAGCTAAATAAAAGCAATCTATTTCTTTGTGACATCCATGTGTAAAAAAAATTCTAATTTCATTCTGATTTTCCTGAATAACATCGTCTTGGATTTTAAGGGAACAGCCCATGCATATTTGCTAAAAGTATCAATAACTGTAAGCATATATTTGTAACCATGATTTATCTTATCCAATTTTTTTAAAGTCCTTTTAGCCATCTCAATCAGATCAGCCTGAAACAAATCATTCACACCTTTCGATACCACACTCAATCGTTTGTAGTTACGACGAGGTGGTCTGTGTAATTCATTAAATATATTTTTTTTGACATCTGATTCTATAAGAAAATATGACATAAAATCGATTATCCTCGGAGTATAATTGTTTCACTTCAAATAATAATTAGTCATTAGCTTGCACAGGGAAAACAGATAATTCTTGATCCTCATGTATTTTATATTTATTTCCAGATTCGTCTCAATATGCAGAAGGTATCTGTAGTGCTCTGTAGAAGCCATCTTTTGACTGTATGGTCAAATTTGGCATTTCCACATGCTTTCCCTTCTTCACATAGCCAATTTTTAAAAATTTAATTTCACCATCAAGGAAAAATTCATGAGACTGACTGTAAGAGTACATTTTGCAAACATTTCCTGCATTAACGTAAGTCCAATGCCCTCGTACATTTGGTACACTCTCAAGCCTTACTATCTCAACAGTGAAAAATTGCTAAAACTTAATCTTCGAATCTGTTTAATACCGTTTCTTGATATTCGTTTATGGTGCGTACCATTTCATCGTAGCTGGGTTTGATTTTTATATCGACATACAATTGTTTAAATTGTTCTTTGAGATCGTGAAGTTCTGATGTAAAACCTGATAAAGCAGATTCCTGACTTGTTTCGAGGGTAACAATTTGTTCTCTAATATTGGAAGTAATCTCCAGTAAACTTTCTATAAGATTCAATTTAGTTTAGTGCTCTGGTTTGTAAGATCTCATACCTGCCTTCTGATTTATACAAACAATACATACAATTCATTCACAATCTGATTGGTAGTCAAAGTAGCAATAGTATCTTGAATTATGGCAATTTCCGCTTGAATATTCTTAATATCCTTCGAGTACAATATTCTATTTACTACTCTTTTTACATATCTCATCTCCTGAGAAGTGGGTAAATTGGATACTGTGTTTTGAAGTGAGGTTAAAGCTTGCTTAACTACATCTAATTCTGTAGCAGATGCTACACTGGTTAAGGCATTATTAAGTTGCTGTGTGTCATCTTGCGCAGGGGTAGACTGTTGCAGTATTTGCAATTTGTTTTGTATGTCGTCTATGAGATGGTGAAAATGAGATAGTTCAGATTCAGTGTTGAGATTCTCTAATTTTTTTATCTGTCGTTGAATTACATTTAAAGATTCGGTTATGCTTGCAACTTAAATTCCAGAGTTTCCTGTACATTCGTCAAATCGTCTCTCATGGTTGTCAAAATATCTTCAATATGAGCTATGGTACCCTGTATCTTTCCAAAATCTTCGTAAGTTTCTAATTGCAATGTGATACTTGCAACACTACGAGCGATGGAATTTAATTCGGAAGATGAAGGTAAAATATTTATAAAGTCTTCTAATATTTGTAGTTTGTATTGAACTTCTGTTATGGCTGCATGTAATTGGTCTGTTTGCAGTTCAGACTTAATATATTCCAGTGAGGGAATTCGATAAGATAAAAATTGCTCCCGTAATTCAAGAATACTTGCATTGAGCAGTTCATATTGCTCTTGAGTCTTGATAGTTTCAATTATGGAAAGTAGTTCGATACGAATAGTATTCGCTTGGTTATTTAGTTCTTGTTTAGATGTTCCGAGGTAGTTGTGTGAATTTGAAGGAATTTCTCAAGATCATTGTTTAATTTAGCTAAATTCTCTTTCAAATTTTCGACATTATCGAGAGACTATGAATTAGTATATTTTTGAAGTATAGACTTTACTTCCCCATCAATTTTTATTATGGGATTAATTAATTCAGACTGTAGATTGGTAATTTCAGCATGTCAGCTTACATTCAAAGAATTTTATAATATTAATAAATTTGATTTAAGTTTTTTTAGACGGGCAACTAAACTAGTAATCTCGTTGGAATTAAATGGAATCTCCTATCGCCTTCTATTACCAAATATATCCATGTTTTTATTATTTTTAGGTATTTTATATATTAATAAGAGGATAGATTATTCTTATTTTGATAAACAGAAGAATCGATTTATCATACTCTCCAATTATCTCAGCATACAAAAATTCACCAGCTTCCACATCATAATACGTATCAGGAAGTAATGTACTATGTTTAATTCTATACAAATTTCGACCTATGTGCAAAACTGCCGCATTGGGTGGTGAAATGTTTATTTGAATTTTCCCACTAACAAAAAAAAGGTAAACTGCTCCCCTGTGCATGAAGGCGTATAGGGGGTGGGGGTAACGCTAGCAGGTAACTTATATGATGATGAGTTATTATTAAACACAAATAAGTGTTTTCCAGTATCCTCGTCAACATGAGACCAAATACTATTCAAGTGAACATGAAGTAACCCTTTCAATTGATGATAAATTTCTCTAAATACATCCATGCTTACTGGAATTCTCTCTGCAGGCTGATTATGTTGCTGCTTCTTAAACCCAAAAATATTCATGACATTTTATTTTATATTAGCTATTTTTTATTATATATAAAATATATATTTGTACTAAGTATAAAAAAAATAATAACTACATCAAAACTCAATCTGATCGATTAGTGTGTATACTTAGTCTGTTACTATTTTTGGTTTTGGTATTTACATATAATTTTTTGGGAGCTGAATCAAAAACTATATACTTAAAAAAAATATATACTTAAAAAAACTAGAAAAACCCACAAGTGTCTGTCAAGTAAAAAGGAAGTAAACCGGAAGTAAACCGGAAGTAGACCGGAAGTAGACCGGAAGTAGACCGAAAGTAGACCGGAAGTATTTTTGTGTTAGTGTAAGTGTAAGTGTGGGTGGGTGTGGGTGGGTGTAGGTGTTACGTAAAAATTGGGTGTCATAACGGAAATTATCTAAATATAATTTTTATACAATAAAATTGAAATTTAAGCTCTTGCGTAAAACAAATTTTCAGTTTTTTACAATTGGAAAATCAGCAAAAATCATGATTTTCAATTAAATTACACTAAGAGAGCTCATTATGAAATTATTAGATTTTGGGTGGATGATCGCTAGTGCCCCGTTTTTAACTACTAATGTTTCATAATGAAAACTATATACCAAACTATTTATTTTTCATAACACAGTCAATGCACAGGATATAGCTTCACTATTTGTTTCTTTTGCCCTCTTTTGGTAAGTATATGTATACTTGCTATGAAGAAATGTTTTTTGTTACAACATTTTAAAGTAAAAGGTTTCTTATGTCTATATTTTCATATTTAAACATATGACAATTATTATATAATTTAATAGTGATTAATGTGAATTTTACATAAAATCTTTGGTGGAAACAACCCATTGAGGCTTGTCCAAGGTCTGCCAAATGGCTTTCCAGTGGATGATGTGTGGTCAGCACGTTGACTCTCACCACCATCGTTACTTGGCTTGATACACGAGGCTCCACGAATATTTTATACAAGTAGCTTGGTCCAAGGATGGTGGACTACAATGTGATCCTCCCAGCTAGATCCAAGGGATCCGCTGACCAACGACAGGTGCGGTCCTCCATTCATATTGGGGGTTAGGCGTAGAGCTGGAAACTCTGCACTGAAAAAAGACATGTCAAGAAACAGCCATATAAGGCCATGGACGTTCCCAAGGTAAAATATTCCGGAGTTATTCCGGATCTCCGGGTAGGGACTACTTTGGGAGGTCCCTGAACTAAGGATAAGATCTACATTACGAATAAGGATATTAAATTATGCACCTGGAATGCTCTGAGCCTTTACCGGCATGGGGCATTTCAGTGTACAGTTAATGAGATAGTTAAGTATAAATTAGATGTAGTAGCTGTCCAGGAAGTTAGGTGGCCAGGAGAAGGGAATTGTAAAACTAAAAATTATACTTTTTTCTATGGTGGTACTGAAAATCATAATTTTGGAACAGGCTTTTTCATAAATAATAGAATTATCTCGGCTCTTAAAACAGTAGAATTTATTAATGATAGGATATCATATGCAGTTTTACAGGGAAGGTGGTGTAAAATTATTTTAATAAACATACATGCTCCAACGGAAGATAAAGATGATAATACTAAAGATGATTTTTATGCATCTCAGTATGATTTGAAAATTCTGTTAGGTGACTGTAATGCACAAATTGGCAAAGAAGAGACATTTAAACTCACGATTGATAAAGAAAGTCTTCATGAATTAAGTAATGATAATGGTATAAGATTGATTACTTTTGGAAACTCAAAGAATTTAATTGTGAAAAGTACCACATTTAAACATAAAGATATATATATATAAATATACCTGGTCTTCTCCAGACGGTAAAACTCATAATCTGATAGATCATATTCTCATTGATAAGAGAAGGCATACTAGTATAATTGACGTTCGTACATATAGAGGTGCTGAATATGAGAGTGACTACTATTTAGTAATTGCTAAATTAAGACAAGACTCTCAGTGATAAATCATAAGCAACAAAATCTAAAAGTTCTAAAATTTAATACAGGAAAATTTGCTGATGAATGAATTAAGAAATATTACCAAATTAAATTGTCAAATATATTTGATATTTTGCGCGATTTAAATGATGATGAAAATATAAGTGAAACAGATGTAAATAAGAATTGGGAGCACATACGTAATGCAATAGAATCAGCAGCTAAAAAAAGTATAGGATAACATAAACCAAGAAAATGTAAGCAATGGTTTTATAATGAATGTCATAATCCAATAGAAATAAGGAATCAGGCTAGACTTAGGTGGTTAAATAACTGTGATGATACAAATCTAAACAATTATAATAGAATAAACGAGAAGTTAACAGCATGTTTAGAAGTAAAAAAAGATATTACTTGAAAAGCAAATTTAACCACATTGAAACAAACAGCAAAAACAAAAATATCAGTGATTTATATAAATTTGTTAATGAACTTAGAAAGGTGTGGAAACCTAAAGTAAACTTGATGTAAGATAAAGACGGTGATTTTCTAGATGACCCAAGCGATATTCTAAATAGATGGAAGAACTACTTTAATGACCTTTTAAATGTTCATGTATGAGATAAATCAGAAGTAAATGAAGTTCACACAGCAGAACCTTTAGTTCCAGAACCTAACTTGACTGAAGTTAAAGATGCTATTAAAAGGCTAAAGAATAACAAAGCACCTGGTATTGATTTAATACCAGCTGAGATCATTAAATATGATGGGAATTCGTTAGTATGTCAAATTCATAAATTGATTTGTTTAATATGGAATAAAGAAGAAATCCCTCAACAGTGGAAAGAATCCATAATTTTCCCTGTGTTTAAAAAAGATGATAAAATGAACTGCAATAATTACCGTGGAATTTCTCTACTCTCAGTAACATATAAAATATTATCTAACATTCTTTTAACAAGACTAACCCCATATTCTAATGAAATTATAGGTGATTATCAATGTGGATTTAAACGTAACAGATCAACTACAGATCAAATTTTTTAAAATCACTAAACACTTGAAAAAAAGTTGGAATATAATCAAAATGTCCATCAGCTATTCATTGATTTCAAAAAAGCATATGATTCGGTCAAAGAGATACATTATATAATATATTAGTAGAGTTTGGAATACCTAAGAAGCTTGTTAGTATGATAAAGGTATGCACCAGTGAAACAGAAAGTAAAATTCGTGTGTATTAATGTGTCTGACAAATTTACAATTCATGATGCCTTAGAATATGCTGTTAGGAAGGTAAAAGAAACTAACGAAGGACTAAAATTAAATGGTATGACTTAGTTGTTAGCATATGCAGTAGATGTAGACTTATTAGGGGATGATATAAATAAAATTAAGAATAATGCTAACATATTTTCCTAAACTGCTAAAGAGATAGGTTTGGAAGTTAACAAAGAGAAAACTAAATACATGCTTACAGGCCGAAACCAAGTGTTAGGTAATTATCAAAATCTAATTATTGATAACAACTCGTTTGAACCAGTTTCCAAATTCAAATACTTAGGAGTAATATTAAGAAATGAAAATGATATTAAAGAGGAAATAAAAAGTAGGCTTAATTCAGGAAATGAATGTTATTTCTCTCTTCATAAACTTTTGTCTTCTTGTTTAATATCTAATAAACTAAAAGTTAAAATATACAAAACAGTAATTTTGCCTGTAGTATTATATGGGTGTGAAACTTGTTCCCTTACATTGAAAGAGGAACACAAATTGAGAGTATTTGAAATGTAAGATCCTTAGGAAAATCTTTGGACCTAAAAGGGATGAGGAGACTGGTGAGAGGAGAAGGTTACATAATTTAGAACTACATAATTTGTATTCATGTCCAGATATAATTAGAATAATTAAATCAAGAAGACTTAGGTGGGCAGGCCATGTGGCACGAATGGGAGAGGAAAGAGGAGTTTACAGGATTCCTGTTGGGAAACCTGATGGTAAGAGACCTGTAGGAAGGCCAAGACGAAGATGGAGAGACAACGTTGAGATGGACCTAAAGGAAATCGGTAGGAATGGAAAAGAGTATATACATCTTGCTCAAGATAGGGACAGATGGAAGGCCTGTGTTGCTACAGCCATGAACCTTCGGGTTTAAGAAGGCTAGAGAGTTAGTTAGTTAGGCATGATTGTTGATGTGATGAAATTCATGAATGGACACTCACAGAAATCCATGCTGAG
This sequence comes from Lepisma saccharinum, assembly GCF_977018435.1. NCBI lineage: Eukaryota > Metazoa > Arthropoda > Insecta > Zygentoma > Lepismatidae > Lepisma > Lepisma saccharinum. Next base: position 20,262,115 of record NC_139255.1, read on the forward strand.
GCTGGGATTCGAACCCGAAATTCGTAGTTCACTTAATAAGAAATTTATTTCAATTTCTGTGAATTGTCACATGATGAAATATAAATTATTTATGACAAAGAGAGAAGGTATTTGACTTTTGAATATTCTAGTGGAGTTGAGGGGAAATGTAACAGTTAAAGAAAAAATTAACTTCTGTTTGGTGGCACACAGTAGAAAACACAAGTAAACCAAAAAACATTCGAATAATATGTAAAATTCCTTCTACTTTCTGCCCGACCCTGTGGCCGAGTGGACGCAGTTCAGCGGAAGTGCCCGCGCGAGCAACATCGCCGTGCCTCTGCTCGTGAACCGGTGAGTCATCGGGACTCTGGCGTGCTAGACGACGCGAAACGCGTAAATTTTCAAGTTACGTAAAGTTGTCGAATTGAAAGGAAAATGGAAATTCGTCGCGTAAATACGCTAAAGTTATGGTTTTCAAGTGTGAAGAAGTGCCCAACATCGCTTATGCTTCATCGTTGGATACGGGATACTCTTGCATTGACTGAAGACCAGGTATTAAGTATTGAGCTGGACCAATACCGTAAGTGTGTATATATTAAGTTAGTGACGCGTCTATTAGGCGAACAGTTAATTAATAAATTTGAAGGGAAGTTAGTGTATTGTGATGAGGATGATGAACATGAAATTAGATTAGACTGGGCTGATAGGACAACTACACTAGTGCGACTACATGTTATACCAATGGAAATAACCGATAGCCATATCCGTACAGTGCTTGCGCAGTATGGTGAAATTAAGACCCCTCCGGTGGACGAGCGATATTCGGATGAGCATATTTATAAAACTCGTACAGGCATTAAGTTGGTGAGAATGGTTCTGAATAAGCCAATCCCGTCCTATGTATCAATACAGGGTATGCAATATTGGGTAACATATTATGGACAGAAACCTACCTGTAAAATATGTGAAGACACTCAACACACAGCACGGTTTTGTCCACAACGACGTGGTGCTATGGGGGAGCGAGTGATACAAGACAATATTGGAGCACGTGCTACTCCTGTAGAAATCCAGCCTAAGCAGTCATATGCAGCAAAGGTACATAGACCACCTAGCCAACGTTCAGCGCATGAGACGGAGATAAAGGCTGACACACAATTTACAGTGTTGCCAATTCCAATGCAGTTGCAAGAAAAAGCTGTGAACAATGAACGCGATAAAAATCTGCAAATAGAGCCGAAAAATGCTGATGTTTCAGAACACCAACTAGACCCTACCAAGGAAACACCTCTACCTGCGTCTATCCACAGCACATCGTGGGCGGAAGAGGTGGCATCTTTAGACAACCTCCACAGTGACGTACGGGATAACGTGTTGGTGACTGACAGTCTGGAAACAACTGATCAAGCGATGCGCGAGTCTGACACTACGAGTAATCTTCAAATGGAGACTGACATGTACGAAGCAGGAGGATCCCATACACTGGAAGATCAACAAAACAAGGTTCAGCTTGGTGAAACCACAACAGGAACTAAGGACAATGCCAAAAGAAAATCAAATGTGAAGAGACTCCAGGAACAGAAGCAGTTGAAGAAGAAAAAAGTACAACAAAATGTGGCACCTAACCCCCACCACAAGAAGAACGTGAAGCAGCAGGCAATAGCCCCCTCCCCAGTGCGTATAACCAGATCCCAAAGTGTGACAAATTTGGCCCCGAGTGTTGATTTTCAACCTGTGATCGGATCCAAATTCAGTGTTTCCCCTAGTGTGTCTAGTGAATGTGTGGGTGCAAGTAAAAATGAAAGTCAGAAATAGCATGTGTAAAATGAGTAAAGGTATATGTGGCTTGGTCACGTGTTTGCACGAGGTACCGTGCACATATGCAAGGTTTACGTTTCGTGGCATGGAAGGGAGTGGAAAAACAGTGTACGAATATTAGTGTCCACTGGGCAAAATGTATAATTCGAAGTGTTGGGTAACCCTAGTTCTTAAATTTCTGTTAATTGTATATATGATGACTACTCTCCGTTTAGCTACGATCAATGTTAACAAAATGCGATCTTTTACTAAACAGGAGGCGCTAGGAGATTTTTTCCTACAATCATCTTTAGATATAGCACTTCTTCAAGAATGTGGAATAACAGCATTTAACCTCCCCCCAAACATATTAGTCTATAATAATGCGACCTTTCAAGCGACAGGAACAGCCCTGTTAGTACGTAACACCGTACCGATTACAAATGTGATGTGCCATCCCAATGGTAGAATTATCTCAGCAAAAATAGCTAATGTTTGGGTATATAATTTATATGCACCTTCAGGGACACAATTTAGGAAACAGAGGGATGCGTTTTTTGCGACGGATGTCGCTACTGAAATGCAGGGTACAAGAGAACATATAATTTGCGCGGGCGATTTCAATTGTGTCCTGCATCCGCAGGACCAAAGACCAGGCTTTAATACCTCCAATACTTTGCAAAAATTAGTAAATGGGTTTAATTTTACAGATGTATGGAATGACAAATATTTTGGACAGAAAGGGTACACGTACATTCGTAATAATTGTGCTTCCCGTTTAGATCGATTTTATGTAACACCACATTTACGCCAACAAATCAAGTCACTTAGTATAACACCCACCTGTTTTTCAGACCACAGTGCCGTAATCATGGCGATAAATGTGGATATACCAATAGTACCTAGAGGGTATGGCTACTGGAAATTAAATGCTTCTATCCTTACAGATGCAAATTTCCAACGAGCCTTTCAGGACCAATGGAATGTATGGGAAGCACACCGTACCAGACAAAGTGATATAATTCGCTGGTGGGATGAAATTCTTAAACCGGGCATAAAACGGTTTTGTCTTAGTTATTGTAAGGAACGTTCTAGTGACTGGAATAATAAATATAATTTTTATTACCGTGTGCTGCGTGAACTTATACATGAAGCCACTGAAGGGAAACAATTGCAAACAGAGGTAAAACGTGTACAAGCTGTACTGCTGAGGATGACAGCTGAAAGACGACAAGGTGTAAAAATTCGCAGCAGACTCCCCCACTTTGATAAAGAAGAGGTTGCATCGATAAGCCATGTACTGCAAGAAAGACACAATGCAAAAAGACAATTTATTAGCGAAATAAACGATAATTCTGGAATTAAAATAAAAACAGCCCCGGAAATACGTAACAGATTTTACAACTATTTTGAGAATCAATTTTCCCAACCAATAACACAAAATGTAGATTTGACGTATACCTTGGAATCCTTGTCCGAGGTCCTTGACGATGAGGAAAGTGAGCAATTAAATAACGACTACACAAGCGAAGAAGTATTCCGTGCGGTTAAGTCGGGGCAGCCGTTTTCTGCACCTGGTCTGGATGGGATACCAAACAAACTCTACCAAACATTTTGGACGTTGATGGGAAAAACACTAACTGAATGGATAAATGCAGTGTTCCGAAGGTATAAAATGGGAAAATCCTCAACTACTGGGATTATAGTTTTAATACCAAAATGTGTGAAACCCATTGAAGTTGGTCAATATAGACCCATTACCCTCTTATGTACTGATTATAAAATATTCTCTCGCTGTATGCTAGGCAGACTTATGCCCTATGTAGAAAAACTAGTTGGAGATACACAATATGTTTTTGGTATGAACAAGAAAATTACAAATGTCTTACAAACGCTTCGTGAAGTGCTTACCTGTTATAGAGTCAATAGAAATAACCATGATAATGCTATATTAACAATAGATTTTGAACGAGCATTTGACTCGGTACACCATGATTACATATTTAATGTGCTTCAAAAATACGGTATACGTGGACATTTTTTGTCAGCATTTAAAAGCCTTTATAGTAACGCAACATCCAAAATACAAATAAATGGATTTATGACAAGAGAACTTCCTATTCACAAGGGAGTAAGACAAGGTGACCCATTATCGATGATAGCTTTCTGTATCTCATTGAGACCTCTCCTTTCTGCATTAGAAAAGCAAGTACAAGGCATCACCATACAATCTATAAACACAAAGGTGTTCGCCTATGCTGATGATGTTAATGTATTAATAAATACGCAGACTGATATTGCTGCAACGTCTAAAGTATTACAGGAATTTGGTCCCCTTTCAGGGCTCACAGTAAATCAGAAAAAATCAACTCTTATGTATTTAAACCCGGATATAACTTACCCTCAGAACGGAGAATTTCATGTTGTTCCATCGATAAAAATACTTGGAATCATTTTCGCGCGCTCCCTTCAACGAATGATCCAGTTAAACTATGACAGAGTGATAAATGGTGTTAAAGCAGTTCTACAAATGAATAAATTTCGAATACTTAGTATACAGTCAAGAGTGACGTTTGTACAGGTGTACGCTCTCTCCAAGGTGTGGTATGTAGCAAAAATCCTCCCGTTGCGGCAACTGGATATTTTTAAGCTGAAGAGTGCTGTGAGCTGGTTTGTCTGGAACGGTCAAATCTTGCGTGTAAATCACGCAACGCTTTGTTTACCCTATGCAGAAGGGGGAATGAACCTTGTAAACGTGGAATATAAAAGCCAGGCTCTACGTATTCAAGCTGATGTAACGACACTGATTCAACACCCTAACAGCCTCACTAGTAAAGTTCTGAGACACGCCTTGGACAACATTCAATTGGAGGCCCCCATTGATGTTACAAGACTTCCAGACAGATTATGGTATTTTAAGAATACAATAGTGGATATCAGTTACGCTTTAATACAATCTCCTATCCTTCCAACGCAAGAGACATCAAAAATATATAGAAGAATGTGTTCACTATCACAAAAACAGTGTAAAATTGTAGATCGGAATCCAAGAGTCAATTGGCGGGAAGTATGGAATAATATACAGGCCCGCCACCTTACGTTAAGAGTCAGATCAGCGTGGTATATAATTGTACACCAAATATTCATTACTGGAGCTAAACTTTATGATATAAAATTAGTAAATACTCCAATATGTGCTACATGTAATGTACAAGATAATTTAGTGCATAAGCTTAGTGAATGTCAAATAATCCAAAAATCATGGTTATATATCAAAAAACTTGTGAGTACAATTTGTCGTACATCAGAATGTAACATTTCAGTAGATATTCTTTTGTATCCTTCCTTTGCATATTATCCAAGAACAAAACGCCACAGTGTACAATGGCTCTTAGGCCAATATGCCCTTTTTGTATCCATATATAGGCAACAAGATTTTCACACCCAATTGATCAATCACCTGCACCAGGAATACCAAATGATCCCTCGTTGTAAAAGAGATATGTTATATGCAAATTTCCTAAATGTAATGTTAACTTTATAATGACCTAAAATGTATAACATGCACAATAATATGTAATAGTTTCAAATAAAAAAATAAAAAAAAAAAAAAAGTGGTTAGCACATCGCGCTGCGACGCCAAGGGTCCCGGGTTCGAATCCCGGTCGGGCTTGGTTGTTTGTGAATGTCCATTCATCAATTTCATCATTTTATCACTCATCCTCATCTTCGCAAATTAGCCAAGAGGCACAAAACGCGAAGTAAAATAAACTAAATCAATCAATCAATCAATCAATCCTTCTACTTTCTAACTTAATTATGAATATTACTTGAATTTTTATCGAACAGACAATTTTAGATTTTCGACTCACAAGAGAGGATAAAGTTATGCAGCATTGCATTCAATTTTAAAAATTGAGGCCCAGGGGCAATTTCATGGAATTTTACACAACTGTAATTTCATCTGTTACTTTTTTGTTTGAAAATGAATTATTTTCTTTCGTGGCTAATATACAAACAAAAAGCAGGCTAGAAACAACGGAGTGTATGAGCATACCTCTCACAAACTCCTTAATTCAGCTTATCTACGTAAGACTTATCTTGCATCTCCTGCCAGACATTTTCATACAGAAACGTTTTCAGAGTTTAGTATTCCAGAAACCTACCTCAATTCCTTTCGTCGTGTCGCTGCCGAAAACAACCTGTATGCACTAAAATCTTGTTTTTCCTCCTGCATGTTTGTGTTTATCTTTGCAAACATGAATATATTCGGAATACGTAAGTTGCCATGTAACACGACAATTTATTATTTACACATAATAAATCTGGGATAACAGGAATAAGGGCCATATTTTTTAAACTCGATAGAAACGCTTTAACTACATTTCTATATAAAGACATAGTTTTACATTATATTAGCACAGTGTTAAAAACACAGAAGGGAATGGCGTAAAAGCATTGTAATGCAATGTAATTATAAGGAACGTGATGCATTTAGTCTTTCGCCTCTGCCCTTGAAATCATGCCTGGAGAATCTCTTGGGTCTGCGTAACATCCGTTGTTGAATCTTTCAATTTGTGTTTGTCGTAATGCTTGGCATTACATGTATGCATAGTCCAGAAATTATATTTCGTATTCACTTCATTTATTTAATTTAAGTGTAAAATGAGTTGAATTCGAAAGCCTCTCCTCCCTCCAAATACTCATAATATGCAAAAACCGATGTTAACGCGTTGTCTACATCAATCTACGTACAATTATATGCATAAACAAACACAGGGAGTCCCCGATGGCGTAGTCGCCTTGAAACGAAGGAGTCCCGTGTTCGATACCCGGTGGAGGCACATAATGGTTCGGATCCCACTTCAAACTGCAGGTCCATTCCCGATTACCCTTTCTGTGCATAAATTGGACCTAAAACACCATCTCCATAATTCAGTCAATAACCACACACACGCTCGTAGAAGTGTGTAGAGCAGGCGGACGAAGGCAAGTCCTTCGCATGACTAGTGGCTTCAGAGAGCTCGATCAATGAGTGTATGACTCGGAAACGGATTGCATGGAGGGAGAAACGTAGCTACCTCTACCAGCAGCAACACATGCTTCTTTGCACAGCTCTCTCACTTTCTCCCCCTCTCCACATAGTCCTGTCGTATTTGATGTGTAATGTATAGCACACCGTATAATTCCTAACAATTTTAGATTTATCTAACTCCTAACACTATCATCTTCACCGAACAACAGTCGCCTATTCTTATACATATGCTTTTCTACCTACACAAAATGGACCCTATTATCAGAAGAAATAAAAAAATGAAGCGAAGAAGGATATGTATTTTCATTATCACCAATTAATTCAAGTTTGAAGGAAGTTACATGTGGATGCATTTCAGTAATTAGCAGTTCTTGTGTTGACGAATATGTTGAGGAAAATGAACAATGTATATTCGCTAGAAACGCCATCCTACAAGCAATAGGACATGAAAAAAAACGGTGCTGCTACTGGTGTTCAGTGTCTTCCAGAGGTGCGTTAGAGGGTCAAAAATATGGCTGGGAATTACATTGAGGGAATCTGCACGTTCTACAATAAATGGTTTGTCATTTATTTATGTGTTACTATTACTTTCTTTCCAACCCTGTTAAAGCAGTTTCTGCACATTGTACAGTACATTGAGTCAGAATACTCTCGCTCACCAGGTTAGCACATTTGTGTATAAACAAACCATTTTGTTGGTTACAGTCAACTGAGAAATATATTTTCAAGCGGTGGGTAAGGAAATTAGACCAACGGAGAACAGATACGATGGTTAACTTTGAATTTGCTGATTGGAAAGTGCTCTAGAGACCGTTTTTTGTCCTTGTAAGTGCCAGGTACTAGACTCAGACAACTCTAATCCGTGTTTTCCTCACTATGTTTTGCAGCTGGAAAGCTTCAATGTAAAGAAGAGAGCATTTCCGCCTGTTCCTGATCTTCAAGGCTGAACACAGCAAAACCGCGCTGTTCTTTTACCCGCGGCGTCCGCCGAAGTGACACGTGGCTATTGATTGCCCGCCGAGCAAGAAACTTCATCTTGGATAGGATTTAATGGCTGGCAATTTCTCACGTGTTGGGAACAAGAGGAAAACAAGGCCATGGTGATTTCCTGTGCAAAGCAACGTTTTGGAATAGTCGATGGGTGCGAGACGAATGAGGTTTTGCGTTCGATTGGCCGCAGACAGGCTGTACATTTTCCACTTTCTGGATTATGCTGACATGTAGTGAAACTCAGGGGCGTAGCCGGGAATGGGAGGGGATATAAAATTACCTTAGTCCACCTTTCTGTCCCCTCAAATAGCTTATGATATATTTTTTTCAGAACTCTTTGCCCCAAAGCAAGCCAAGGTATAAAAAGAAGCCGATCTCCATGGCGGAGTGGTTAGCACAGCACGTTACGACACCAGGGATCGCGGGTTCGAATCCCGGCCTGGGTATGGGTGTTCTCTGTGGGTGACCCTTCATCGATTTCACATATCTTCGCTCATCCTCATTTTTGCGATTAGTCAAAAATAGCAGAAAATCGAAGCTAAATAATCCAAATCAATCAAGATTTTAAAAGAAATAAAGGAAAAGAAAGGAAAAAGTATATATAGAGGTAGTAAAGTGGCTGAATGAAAGGTAGAAAGTAAGATATAGGTAAACAAAAAGAGATGGGAACACAGAGCAAGAAGGAATAAAAAGGACATTGCAAAATGTTGAGAAAAAGTGTGAAAGAACAAGAAGATGATAATTTATGGGAGGACGGAAAGAATTTGAGGAAACAGGGAGAAGAAGACGAAAAGTAGATGATAGGTTAGAAAGATAGAAAAAGTGGCAAAGAGAAAGATGGAAAGTACGAGATAAAGAGAGAGTAAGATTGAAAGAGGAACAAAGAGATAGAGAAATAGAGAATCGGATCCCTCTTTAAACTGTAGGTCCAGTCCTCATTAGACTTGCTGTGCATATAGTGGGCTTAAAACACCAAATCAATCAGCCAACCAACAAGAAGAAGAAGGGAGTTTCCGTGTTACCTTATATTAATTTATTGCTATTCTGTTTGAATGGGGTACTTTATTATAAAATTTGTGACAGTAAAGAGGAGGAATTTAACGTGACAACCACATCGACGAATGTTTGAATATGGCGTTGTCCGCTCACATAGGGACATTGAAATGTTGGAGTTCGTTAAATGCTTATTGATCAATATGGATACGTTTTTAGTGCATTTTCCTGTAGAAAAATACAATATTGAAGAACTTCGCATGGTGGAATCTGAGCTCAAGATCGAGACTTATGTATCAAACTCGAGTAGTAGTAATGTGCAAGGATATTTATTTTCCAGAACCACGGAGGTGTAATCAAGTGTCAGTGGACCGTCCGAATCCCAGGATGGGCGATTTCAAATGAGAACGTTTCCACTCATGTCCCAGCATCGATCAGCTCTGTGTTTCGCCCAGCCTTGAATAAATGAGTAACTGTAGGCATACCTGGAGAGTGAGATTGGCTGTAAGGTGGTGCTGATCACATCATGTCCACAAATAGCTCAGCTAATGTATATGTCTGTCTCCTCTCATATGCCTTAATGGCATATTGCAATGTGAAGGATGTATAATTGCCTTTGTCTTCAGATTGATTTAAGTCGCGATTAAAACAGGTGATTTTTCTATTGACGAACATTAATCTCGTAATCATTAAATAGTCTTTAGAAGGCTCTAAGAAAGGAAAAGTAAAGAAACAAAATATGGGTTCTTATGAGGTGAAGCTCATACCAAAGGAAATATAATATGTAAAATACAAATACATTTAAATAACTCTTGATTTAAAATTCAATATTTTATATAAGCAAAAATAGCAAAAAATTTATGTAGAATAAAATACAAAATACTAATTATATTAAGCCGTAAGTAGTGTAATTATCATTATACTCTATATCAATATGGCAGCAGATATATTGAAAACTATCATTAAAATCATCAGCTACAAACACTATATATATAAAAAAATATTTTAAGCTACAATGATATAGTACGTTCATAATATGTTTTTTTCACTGGGTTAAGAGTTACTGAAATTATTATAGTTTCATTAACACACTCAACAAACATTTCCATAGTAGGTTCATGTATGTAGTATCAGAGACAGTATCAAAATTGTCACTTTCAGTTCCTAATGTAGCCAGTGCAGTAATAGACCAATCATTTCAAGGTTATTATTTATTTTGATTTTAACCCCACTTTATGCACAGAAAGGCTAATCTTGACTGGTTCTACAGTTTAAAGTGGAATTCAAGTTCTACATGTACCTCCACCGGATATCAAACCTGGGCCGCGTTGATTACAAAGCGACGAGTTTATCATTGGGGAGGCGCCACTCATGTTACTAACCAGTGATTGTCGTGGAATTTGAGTCAAGGTTTACTTCATGTTCTGGAGATGAATTGGAAGAAACTACATATTAAGAGCAAGTCATTTCGCACTCCTGCATACTCGTCTTCTACCTCTTTAAACTATCAGGATGATTAGATGTGAACAATGAAGGGACACACAAGTCTGGATCGGGACGAACTCGAAATCTCAGATGACGATATCGTGAGTCAAATCATAAAACCATTTATAAAAATCTAAATTTTGAATTCAGGGATGGGGGGACCTACGAGGGTATGTGGGTAAGTAGGTCACAGTCGCTTATAAAAAACTTCTAAGTGAGATACTGACTTGAAAACCATTTTTACTTTTCAACATAATCACCACCAACGTTGATACACTTAGCCCATCCCTTTACCAGTCCCCAAAAACCTGTTGCATAAAAGCATTTGGGCTGCTGTTCCAGCCACAGGCACACATCGCTTGGTAAGTTGAGGATGTAAGGAGGATATTCAATAAGTGACCACCCTAATTCATCAATTATTCTCTTCTGTAAGTAATCTCCTTCATCCGCTGCACAGTTGGTCCCGTTGCAATCTGAACAGCGGGACTAACAAGGGAGGTTATCTAAGTATCCTCTTCGATTTTCATGAAACTTGGCAGGTGTATAGAGGGGCCAAAAGGAAGAAATACGTGTTTTTATGTTTCGACTAAAAACGGTTTAAGGGGGCAACCCCCCCCCCCCTCAAATGTCAAGATGAGGAGAAATTGAAGTGGGGATCTGACCCCGAAACCACGTAAATATGGCACAGGAATAACACGCACATATAATTGGAACACACACAGCACAGAACTGTAGGAATGTAGGTACCAAACGCAAGTGCTATCGTAAAGGACGATGGCGGTTGAAGTTCTGTGCTAATAGTACTGGCAGATGCACAAGTAGGACACTTGAAATATGAAGTGTCTATCACTGGCAAACACAGCTCTTTGCATACACAAATTAAACATAGGTTTGTTACTTGAACAGGCAAGTATGTAAAGATGTGACAAATAAACGTTTTTATGTTAATGACGTCATACGTTCGTACTGACACCTCAAAATTTCAAGATGTTGAATTTTCCTTTGACTATTAAAATAGTATTAATTCTCCCAATACTCTTGTTCTTATCTTCGATATTTTAAAGCAGCTGCGATACTATAAAAGAGCAGCTAGCACATTCGTGACGTCACCTGAAGACAGAAATAAGGGCAGTTGTAATAAGTAAAATTCAATAAAGGTCGTGATGTGCTCTGAAAGGTACAGTAATGTTTCGAAATAGAACCTGTATTCAAAACGGCATCTCGGATCTCAGTGCAACTAATAGAATGGTAACTTATGAACAATCCTCTTTATTCCAAAGCACGTTGATGGTGTTTCTGTACCAGTTGCATTACCAGTACGTTCACCTTTTACAGTTAGTTGCTCTCATTCTAGGCCTACACTGAAGCCATCTAAGGATAATGGAATCACGGGCAATGGATTACCATTTCAAGTAGTTTACTGTAGGAAGAATAACACAGTCTCTTTGGCATAGGAGTGGGAGTAGAACTGAGAATCAAGGATAATTTATAATTTAGTCATCGTTAGGTGTCTAATTTCACCTGGTCCAACCAGAGTAGTTTCCTTCCTAGTCCATTCAGGAAGTGTGTTCCCTAGAACACCCAGGAATTTAGGTCTTCTAGTCCACCCAGCAACCGTCGTGTCAAAACATATACTACTCTATTATCGAAATGTCTGGATACTTATACCTGAGGTTTACTCTCAAAACCCCTGATATGATCATCCCGAATCCTATGAAAGATTAATTTAGTGCTATTCTTAATCATTTGGTTTCTTATATTCACAATGAACTTTATAAAAGTTATGATATTTAGCGGTCGACCAAATTACATAATTTTATAATTTGACAAGTTTCGTGTTTGTTGATTGTGAGCTTTATTAATGCAAAATCTTTCATTGCCCACAATTACTTACAAGTATTTTCTCAGTTTTGAAATTCAAAATAATGAAAGTCATAAGAGCTAAATTTCAATTAAGGTTATCAGTATCATATGCCTTATGGACACTCAAAAGACATTTTTCTATAAGTGAGAATAGTTTGCAATAGAGAATATTACAGAAACTTCAAGGGTTATAATTGTTGTTTTAGACATACAAAAATCAACCTTATGGAACATACTATGTAATCTTTAAAATATTGCCGTTGTACGAAATTTAGTTTTGCAGATCACAGTTGTATGTTTATTTTCGTGTCATGCGAGGCGCTCTGTTTGACATGCGGGGATAAAAACACAGCCTCGAAACCTGATTCTGAGGCATTTTCATCACCGACTCCGATGGGTTAACATCTTAAATTCTCAGCTCCCTTTATGGGAGGGTTCAAGAACTTATGTTCGTTCTCAAAATAACTTAGAGACATTGCTATTTTCATGCATGGTTAGGTTCGCCTTGTGGAAATGTTAACATGTCACCATCAGTAAGAAAAATTTAATTTAAGATTTCTTTCAACTTCGTGATAATTCAGTTTTACGTATTTCTTCGAAACTTAGACGTAATATAGTTTTAGTTTTGCATAAAGCACAGAACTTATTGCTATTCTACCGTATGAGTAGGTTCGCCCTGTGGGCATGCTAAAATGCCATCATACAGAAGAATAAGTTCAGATGATTTCGTCTCCATAATTAATAATTATTTATCAGGTTATTTATTATTGATATCTGGCATGCTAAGGTTCGCCTTGTGAACACACCCAATATCAAGTAGATGTCTCTAATATTCCTCAAATTATCTCAATGTTTCTATTTCTTTGTATGTTGAACAATCTTGAACCCAGACCATACTGTCCAATTAGTTTAGACTTATTAAATAAAATCGGAGTCAATACTCAAAACTTTCACCAGTCATATCAAAGTAATATTACATCACGCAGAGTTCAGAAAGTTCCAAGCAAGTGCCTAGTCGTTTTTATATATAATTTATCAATCTAATACATGTTCAGTACATGTAATGTAAACTCCAAGAGATGCATAGATATAATAAGAAAGCAAAAATGTTCGGCACTTTGATCTTTGGAAACCTGTAAAGAACCCATGTAAAATTACTGAAAGAACCTTAAAATAACCCATCTTCAGAAAAATAATTGCCCTTAAAGAAGCAAACTGAAACGCAGATAATTCTTCAGAAAGAGATGTTGTTCATTTATCTAGTCTCCCTTTCCCATAGCCTATGTCAAAATGATTTAGTACAGTTGAAGCCTCATACCCCATGTATTTCTCACCCTATAACCATATCTGAGAGAGTATCTTGTTAGCCCACCGAGTTCAGTCGAGGTTAAGAAATAGATTCAATTGAATACGAAAGATCATAGAAGGAAATAGGAAGGCAAAAATGAGGATGGACTTTTTGTCTTCGTGATTTTTTATGTTATAGCTGCGATTGTATAATTTTTCGAAGGCGATTTTGCTCGAGGACGCTGACGACAGAGGGTGGCTTAAAGGTTCGAGAAAGGAACCGCCACGAAGCCTAGTTCAGTATGACAGCAGCCTAAAGTGTCGAGATGGGTGTTTCCGCTCACTTTCTTCGTCTCCTTCCAAGTTTAGAGCTGGCGATCGAGGTCTCTCCCCAGCCATGCAGCTAAACTAGGATGATTTAGAGAGAGGTTGTATTTGTTTTATTTGAATTTTGAGTTTTGTTCCCTCATCATTATCCCGCGAATTGTTTATCCTTCCTAATGACGTGTAACGCTACGCGTAGTCGTAGTTACTGACTTGTTTATATGCTGATAGAGAATGAAAGACCTTTCACCTCTTTGATTAAAAAACTATCGCATCATAATAAAGTTAAATTAGTCGAAATTATTTACACATATGTTCAATGAATGTTACCAATTCTAATAGTTGAGATATTATACATTCCTTTCTTTTAGCTTATTTTACAGAAAATAAATTTGAATTGATAATTTTGAGCCATAAGTGAATTACATCCAGGTTAGTTACTTCATTACAGTTTAGCGCTGATTCGTAGAACACATGAATATTTCCAAATAACAAATACGTAATATACCAAATCTACAGAATTACTCAGAGTCACGTGTTACAGAGCAGTAACATGTGTTACATACCGGACAATTCTCAACATCACACTTTGGAACGAAGGTTATCCTCTGCCCTTATATCCTCAGGATACTTGCAGCTTTAAATTATTCCATCATGAACCCTTGATTCGATAACATAAATAGGTATATTAAAACGAAGGCTCGTGCTTGAAGCCATAATAACCATCATGTGTGTACGCTGCTAAAAGGGCGAATGTGCTTACATACGGTTTCCTGAAACACCGCTGTACACTTTCTGCTTGCGGTGAACAAAAGAAAATGGGATGCAGAAGCACGTAGGGTTTTGCAACAGCCATAATGAACAAGAAGGGGGCCTCAATCCCGAGCACTTAAGTTAGCCCGCCTATTCAATTATACAGCTTGATCATGTTTATGCGAAAGCTTATACGAAGCAGATGGAAGAACAGCCAGCCATATTCAACGTGCTCAGTAAGGATCTCGGCTTAAAAGCTTTGGTGGTAATTAAGTTCATACTGGATGGTCTTGTGTCTTTTCAAAAGCACAAGAACTCCTCTACTGCCATGGTATTCTACACCCTGTTAATCTTTCGTCAACATCATCAATATTTCAGTCCTCTTACAGCATGCTAAAAATGCACTTTTCTTGCAAAGTGTGCAGCGCATCGGAAAGTTTCGTATCAGTTGTTCCTTACACAATGCAACTAATTATCAGGAGTCTTCATTAAGGTGGCCGCGGTGGCTCAGTCGGTAACGCGTCTGACTACCATGCTAAAGGTCCCGGGTTCGATCCCCGGCCGGTTCAAATCCGGGAACTTTTCTAACGGTGAAAGCGGCCCCGGCGCCTACCCAGCGTCGAATAACATGGGTACCTGGGGGAAACCCTGGGGGGGTAAAGGCGGTCAGGGGCGTGATGCTGATCACATCACCCTCACTCACGACCGGATCAAGAAAGTGTGGGGCGTTACCCCCACACCCCCTATACGCCTTCATGGCGTGGTGCTATGCACAGGGAACACTTCATTGAGTTATTGCGGTGACTCTGTCCAGCTCATATCCTTTCTGGTTTCTTATATCATGGCAAGCTCCATCAAGTTAAACTTGAGTTAATGGAGATTTAACCATTTGTGGCTGAATATATAATAGCTCAACCCAGATTCAAACAGGGAACAACTTGCTTTTGCTTCAAAGAGTTACTTTGTTATCGCGACCTACGTGTTGGCATGGGGAGTGGGGAGCGGAGAATGCGCCACAGGCCAAGCAGACAACAGCGATAGCTTAGAGAGATACGTCGTGGGGAGGAAGTACTAGGCGCACCTCGTTCTACAGGCTGCTGAGTTTGTTATGGCTGGATCGGTCGCTTCCCCGATCCCAACTTCCCTTACCAGCATGTAGAGCGCCCGCCGTAAGACTGGACAAGAGCTATAGTTAAAATAATGCATTGAATGTAATGATAATCAGTTCATAATACGAGTATAGCCAATTGGCATCAACCATTCGTATCTAATAAATTTGCAAGCTCTGAAAATACAATCGCTTTATTAATTGATTGATTTGGTTTATTTTACTGCACTTTTTGCCACTTTTGACTGATTGCAAATATGAGAATGGGTGATGATATGATGAAAGTGGAGAATTTACACTCACAAGGAACGCCCAGGACCGGAAGCCCTGATGACATGAGTACTGTGCTAATCACTCCGGCGAGGAGGACGGCGTAATACAATATAAACAAATATGTGGTTATATTATTTAAATTTAGTTTGATATGTAGATGCTCGTACACTCTTTTCTAGGAACAAATGACACCCGTTAGAATTTGATTATACATATACTTATGGGAAAATGATAGACATAGAAGGGACACTGTTATTGGCTACTCACACATAGACAGACATTGCCAATCATCAATTATTTTGTATACGAAAATGTCCACAAAATGTTGTCGTCATAGCACTCAGGTACTGATAGTTGACGCAGAGGGACAAGACATTACTATGTCGTTTCAATGAGAAATAACAGAGTGCGGGCTTTACAAGTTGAAATCTCTGTAGATTGTTCATGTTTAATATAATTGATTGACTTGATTGATTTCGTTTATTTTACTTCGCTTTTCTGACACTTTTGACTAATCGTTGAGATGAGGATGAGTGATGATATAATGAAATTGATGAAGGGACACTCACAAACATCCATGCCCATGCCGAGATTCAAACCCAGAACTCCTAGCGTCGTATCCTGAAGTGCTATCCACATGTTTAATATGAATATGTAACATATAAAGAACCAAGCAGATCCACGAGCAGTTAATTTGACATGCTTGGTGTAATATCCTCACACTATAATTTCGTTCAGAATTAGCCTGTGCGTTAGGCAAACCAGAAGCTGTTACTGTCGGATTGGTTGCATAACAAAGAGGGTCTTACTCAAACAATCAATAGTTCATTTGTGTGTATAGCCACAAATAAACGTTTCACACACAATACGTTTGTTTATCTGTGGTACTACTCAACAGAAACTGGAAAGGGTGCCCTAAAGTAAAAGTTTTGTCAGTTTGTCTGTCTGTCTGTACATCCGTGTGAACTCTCGATGCCTCAGAAAATAAAACATAGATAAAAAGAGAGTTTGTTAGATCAATACACCTACCAAATAATAGCCGATCGCAAGAAATACCAGGTCAGTCACACATTTCTTCTGGTCCAGAGGCAACAATCGATTAAACGTAACATTTCGATATCTCGAAATCAGCAAATGTAAAATCTTAAACTTTCTATAAATGGAGCTCTGGTAAACGCTAGTTTAAGCGATTTAAACTGATTTGATTAGTTGTTCGTCTGTTTGCGCGGGCCAACCATTAAGGCAACAGCAGACAAGTTTGTAATGGTTCGCTATCTTCTCGATAGCACCATTTGTTTCTCTATTCCAATTAACAATAGAAACTAATCGATCACTATCGATTTTTCAGAAACTGCTTAAGATAATAAATAAATAATCTGAAAAGAAAGGTAAAATCACAAAATTTTGAGGAAACGCGTTGTATTCATGTTTTTAGTGTGTTTTTCCTAACATAGCAAGGCTCTGGAGTAGTTGTATTTATGATAGGATAAGCACCACTTACAAGTGTAGAAAGTATGAACCCCTCTGAAGCAGATTTGCCACACTTAAAACTAGCTCAACATGCCCATATGAGCTTATTCCTCAAGTGTGGAACCCTGTCTAATCCAAGATTTTTGTAAAATGCCCTCTGGAATTTCTCAGAAAGTATGAGCCCCCTCAGATTGATGTGCCTATACTTACAAAAGGCACTTCTGTGAGATTGTTGTCCATAAACTTGTCAAAAATATGCCCCTCTTGATATTATATGATATCTTAAGTGTAGTAACTGATACAGTGCCCTAGCAGGTATAGATTTCAAAATTCTGCCCGGGGCAGTTCTCAACTTGTCTGCATCGCTGCTGGAAAATCAATTGCCCGGGCTTCCTCGCACGGTGCTGGGAAATATTATTGACCGGGCAGACGGTGCTGGGAAATATTATTGACCGGGCAGACGGTGCTAGGAAATATTAACCAGGCAATTCCTCGCACGGTGCTGGAAAATCAATTGCCCGGGCTTCCTCGCACGGTGCTGGGAAATATTATTGACCGGGCTTCCTCGCACAGTGGTACACGCGAGATGTGCGCACGGCTCGTTGGCTGCCTGTAGGAAGCCCCAGCCTGGGGAATCAATTGCCGGTACTTGGATATAGCTATCAGCCACTATATTTTTATTTTGAACACAGCACTTAAAACTAAGTCAAGATGTGCCCCCACCCACCCCCACCCACACCCCCACCTACCCCCACCCCCACACACCCACACCCACCCCTACCCACACCTACCCACCCCCACCCACCCCCATCCATACATATTTACTTCCCGGTCCACTTCTATTGCATCATGTTGTGCAATATTAATTGATTAAATGCTTATGACATAATGTGCTGATGTGGTGTTTTCTGATTGGTTTAAATAAGCAGTGTTTCTATTGGCTCTGTAAAACTATATAAGGCAGGGCACAGTGCAGATTCTTCACCATTGCTGGATCGGCAGTGGAACCCACAAGTGGGGGATAGAACCTGAACAGGCTCCACCAAAGTATAGGAGACTTGAAGCATATAATTTGGCGGAATAACCCAAGTAAGGTCATAGAAACAATATACACTAATACAATAAAAGCCAATTTTTGGCAAAAAGGGGGGAAAAAAGGGGGAAAAAGGGCCTGTGCCACGGCAAGTTCTTCTGCCCGGATCAATACTCGAGGCAGTTCCTCAAATTCCCGCACCGAGGAGCTGTGCCACGGCCAGTTCTTTTGCCCGGATCAATATTCGAGGCAATTTCTCAGATTCCTGCGCCGTGGAATTAATATTCCCCGCCCGGGCAATTCTATTCTCGCGAGTTGTGCGATCAATATTCGGGGCGGTTTCTCAGATTCCTGCCCCGCTGTGGGATTAATATTCCCCGCCCGGGCAGTTTTATTCCCGGGTTCCTAAATACAAAACTCAAGAACTAATTGACATAGAGCTATGCAGTTTTTTTGTCTGCACTGAACCCAACTGATCCAGCATAAAGTTTTGATTTAAAACCCAGGAAATTTTATATAAATACCAAAGCCAAAAATATTAACACACACACACACACACACACACACACACACACACACACGCACACACACACACACACACACACACCCACAAAGCACAGTGTTGAACCCAACTGATCCAGCATAGAATTTTGAATTGAAACCCAGGAAATTGTATATAATAAACAAACAACAAAAATGCCGAAACAGAAATATTGTAATCAATGCAAAAAAAATATATCCAGCCCCAATTGGGCCAAGCACCAAAAGATTTGTAACCCAGACAAATACAGAACTCCCACAAAAATATGCCCCAAATGCCATAGAAAATATAACATGCAATACTTCACATTTAAACATAAAAATACTTGTTCTGCACAGTCATCAACATTGCCCCCACAACCATCTACATCTGGTCTGAAAAGGAAGCATGAAGTACCTCTTAATGCCAGAGCAGCAAAGCAGCCACGCTATGAACCTATCCATAGCAGTTTTAATGCCCAACTTAGGGATTATCGGTTTGTATCAGAGCCAAGATGTGGCATTAACAATTTTTTGAACAGTGTAAATCCTGATCTGCAGGCAATTCTAAATGCACAAAATGGCTCTTATAAGCTCTCCCTCAAATTGTATACTCAATATAAGAAACCAAATGGCACAAAATTTACACAGCCCCACATAACAGAAACTGTATCTGTATATTCAAATGCAAATTCAGATACAATAATAAGCAGTTTGATAGATCAATTAAACATTAAACACTCTGAATTTGCGGCAAAAGAGTCTGGATGGAGCCTATGTGGCTCTTCACACAAGTTATATGTTAATATTTCTGAATTCAGCCCATTACAAGGATCTACATATCTTCCATTACCTGCCAATATTAAAAACATAAAAGCCGTGGTTAATATAAAAAATACCGACCAGAAATGCTTTTTGTGGTGTATTTTAGCTGCTTTGTATCCAGTTTCAAGAAATCCTCAGAGAATAAATTATTACAAACAACATGAACATGATTTTGACGATGCAATGGAGGGTTTAGAATATCCAATGTCTGTACAGAATATTGATAAATTTGAAAAAAAGGCCAGGCATATCAATGGCAAACAATTATCTATTAATGTATTTATTTGTTCCACTGGCAATTGCCCGATAGAACCTCTCAGAATCAGTACAATTGATGATGAATCTGCTATTCCAATTGATTTGCTCTTAATTGAAGGGGATGGCAAATATCATTACACTCTGATACATAATCTTCAAGCTTTAGTGAGAACACAACTAGACAAATCCAATAGAATATTCAAGTTGTGCAGAAGATGTTTAACTGTATTTGATTGTCAAAAAATGGCAAAAAGGGTTCGGGAAGAGAATGCAGAAATTGCTAAGAACAAATTAATTGAGCATCTGAAATACTGTAAAAATCATAAACCCGTTCATATGGTGATGCCCAATCCAAGTGAAAATTGCAAATTCAAAAAATTTGAAGCCTTGTTGGAACACCCAGCATATATTGTCTGGGATTCTGAATCAAATCTCAAATCTCTTGCATTCTGCAATTCAGATCCTGAAGAATCTTCTATTACACCATACCAGCTACATGAACCTTCCAGCTTTTGTTATGTGGTTGTACAGGATGGTGTTGTTACTAAAGAATATTCATACATGGGGCCAGATGCCATCAAAATATTTGCACATAGAATAGAAAATGAGTGCCGTGACATAGCATCTAACATCTTATTAAAATCAAAACCCATGTTGCCTTTAACAGAGAAACAGATTGAGGATTTCAACAATGCAGAAAAATGCCCGGTATGTGATTCTGAATTTTCAGATACAAATATCAAGGTGAAACACCATTCTCATACAGATGGTCGATATAAACAGGCACTGTGTAATAGCTGTAATATTAAGATCAAGAGACCAAAATTTATCCCCATATTTTGCCATGGAGCATCCAATTATGATTTCCATCATTTGATCAGGTACGAGGGGTTTGAGAAGCAGAATTTAAATATTTTAGCTGAAAATGATGAGAAATATATATCTATTAGCAAAATAATTAAAGTTAATGGAGTTCCTATTCACATAAGATTTCTTGATTCTTACAGAATTTTATCTGCTAGCCTGGCTACACTGGCCACTCAATTATCTGATGATCAATTCAAAATCACACGTGCATTGTTTCCAAATCAGGACCTGAAATTAATTAGGCGGAAGGGTGTATATCCATATGATTATGTTACAGATTTTTCTAAATTTGATGAGTGTTCCCTGCCTCCACAACATGAGTTTTACAGCAAAATCAGAGGTTCTGGAATCACAGATGAAGATTATCACCATGCCCAATTGGTGTGGAACAATTTAAAATGCCGGACATTTGGTGATTATCACATGGCATATTTGAAACTTGATGTGACCATCTTAGCAGATATAATGCAGATATTCAGAAAATCTTCTATGCAAAATTATGGACTGGACCCAGTGTATTTTTACAGTGCCCCGGGCCTAGCATGGGATCCAATGTTTTTAAATACCAAAATGCCATTGGATCTGATCCAGGATCAAGATATGTATCTGTTTATGGAGCAAGGTATAAGAGGGGGGATGGTGCAATGTTCTCAGAGATATGCCAGAGCAAATAACAAATATATGCGTGATTATAATCCAGAATTGCCATCAAATTATATACAGTATGTAGATGCAAACAGCCTCTATGGTCATGCCATGATGCAAAAACTGCCATATGCAGGGCTTGAATGGGTTGAAAATTTTAATATTGAGGATCTTCAGGGTTTTGATGATAGTGAGTGTGGCCTATTCTTAGAGGTTGATCTGGCAATTCCTAATCATTTACATAAGAAATTTTCTGATTTGCCCCCAATTCCTGAGGTTAAGTGCTCACCTGGCTCTAAACAGAAGAAGCTCATGATGACACTGGAGTCAAAACAGGGCTATGTCATACATTACAAGTACCTCCAGTTCCTGATGAAACATGGTGTTCAAGTGACCAAAGTTAGAAAAGTTTTGAGGTTTAGGCACTCAGAATGGTTGAAACCATACATTGATACAAATACAGAGCTTCGAACATCTGCAAAGAGCCAATTTGATAAGGCCTTATTTAAATTGATGGTTAATTCTGTATATGGCAAAACAATTGAAAATGTCAGAAAACATACCGATGTTAAAATAATTACTGACCCCAGCCTGAGCAAAAAATTGGTTGCAAAGCCTAATTTCAATTATAGAAGAATTTATGATGAAAATATGGCACTTTTCAACATGAAAAAAACAAAGATTAAGTTTGATAAACCTATTTATGTAGGGGCTGCAATATTGGATTTGGCCAAATTACATATGTTAACATTGTATTATGATGTGTTGAAACCTTTTTATAAGGATCGTGTAAAATTGATGTACATGGACACGGATAGTTTTGTTCTTGATATTCAAACAGAAGATGTTTATCAAGATATTGCACAGCCTGAATTGTTTCAATATTTTGATACCAGTGAACATAAAGAGATTCAACAACACCACAACAAAAAAGTGCCTGGCAAGTTAAAAGATGAGACACTTGGTGATGTTATTGTGGAATTTGCTGGGTTAAGTGCCAAGATGTACAGTTTTAAAACATGTAATGCTGTTGTCAAAAAGGCCAAGGGCATTGGCAGAGTAACTGTGGAAAAAGAGCTTAAATTTGAGGATTATAAAAATTGCCTCAAATCCCAGAGCTTAATCAAAACATCAGAATCCAGAATCCAGAGTGTGGATCACTTATTGACTTCAA
The DNA here is from genome assembly GCF_977018435.1 of Lepisma saccharinum. Classification (NCBI taxonomy): domain Eukaryota; kingdom Metazoa; phylum Arthropoda; class Insecta; order Zygentoma; family Lepismatidae; genus Lepisma; species Lepisma saccharinum. The sequence continues at coordinate 20,284,796 of NC_139255.1, forward strand.
ATGTTGTAAGAAAAGTGGCTCTGGACCCACATGATGATAAGAGATGCATTTTATCATGTGGCATACATACTTTACCATGGGGTCATTGTGATTTGAAAAATGGGAATCAATGCACAAGCACAGAGCATGATTTGAAATAAATAAACATGCCTATGAACTTATTTGGGTTCAAAAAACAAGGTATTATGGACCTGCCAACCCCACAACCCTCTTCTGATATGCTGTCTAAACTGAGTGGCTTGTTAATTATTCATCTGAACAGCATATTTACAGATGTTGATGAGGAGACAGGCAAAATATTGTACATATTTAACAATAATTTAAATCATTACCAATTACCTGTAGGTGGGCAATTGCAATTTATTACAACCCCTGAGGGTGATGTTAAAATTTCAGTAGGGAGAAATATTTACAGAATTAAGCACTCAAACATGGTTTCTGGCACTGTATATACTGTTTCTGCTGGTGATTGCGTATATATTGAGGTCCCTGGATCTTATGATAAGCTTATACCCTTTTTTATAGAATTAAGAATCAGATACTCTATAATAAATAACTACTAAATCAAAAATGCCTAATGATATTTTTGGCCACACAAGACATGAAGATCACAGTGATGAGATTCTGATGCTTGATGTCAGAGTCAAGAAATTAAGAAGTGATTTACAAGCTTTACAAACTACACTCAATGCCAGTCTTCAATTAGAAATTACAAATTTGCAATCACAATGCATGGACCCTCTTCTTAAAATTGACTCAGAACTCAAATTGCTGCTTCAGAAATATACCGACCTGGCCACATTAGATAATTTTCAAAGTTTGGAAGAAGCTGTTGCAGCTCTTCAAGCCAAATTTAAGACCCAGGCCACCAATTCTGAGCAATTGAAACAGCAATTAGAAGAGCAGATAAATAATGTCCAGGCACAGCTCCAAACAATTGTCAAAAGCATAAAATCACAAGAAGATTTTGATCTAGTGATTTCCACTCTAAAAGAACAGATTCAGTCACTCCAAATACCTAATCTGGACCCTCTGAACAATGCCATAGCCGAGGTTAAAGAAAAAATTGAGACACTTGAAAATTTTATGAACAATTTGCCATCTTCTGATGCTTTGAATGCAATAACTCGAAGTGTTGAAAATATTAAGTTGCAACTTGAAACATATGAAGATTTTGGAAAAATTCAAAGTTCCATAACTCATCTTGAAGGTACAATAGCAGCAGTGCAAAGTGATTTGGCAAATGTACTAGAATCCAGATTGCCTGGGATTGTAGATACCCTTGTCAGTGTCCAGCAACAAATCACAAAGCTTGAAAACCTCAACACTGAATCTGAACTGTCTCATTTTCATCACTTGATAGATGATATCCAAACAAAACTTGAAATTTTACAACAATCCACACCCTCTCAGGCAGATATAGCCCTGCTCCAAAATGCTATGCAAAATGTGGCTGATGCTTCTGAATTACACAATGTGAAATTGGCACTTGAATCTTTGCAAAATACAGTGTCAAATCTTCCTACATCACAGGAACTTAAAAATATTAAGAGAGCAGTGAATAGGATATTGAAATCAGAAGATATCAAGAATATCCAGGCAGAGATCAAACATCTCACCCAGACAGTGGCCACTCTACCAACCAATCAACATATTAATGAACTGCATGCCTTGTTTGAGGATATCAGAAGACAGGTCCATGATCTTACAGCTCAAAATTCAAAATTGGCAATTGTTGAAAATTTGCAACAAATTGTAGCTAATATCAAGCAACAGCTAGGGACCATGGAATCCAATCAAGCAAATGCTCTGTCTGTTTTTGCCACCCAGCTACAAGAAATTGTGCAACAATACAAAAAACTTGCTGTTGACATAAGAATCAAGCCTGGGCACGATGAGATTGTAAGAACCATCAATGAGCACCTTGAATCTGTAACAAGCAGATTGCTTACAGCAGAAAAGGAAATAACAGGCATAATCGAGAATCCAAAACATTCAGTAATTCTTGAATTGTACAGCATCCCCAACAAAGAATATGATTCTCCATTTACACCAGGTGGCAAAATATATATGCTGTCCCCTGCACAATTTTATTACCAGTTCTTTGTTGGGGGCACATTGAGACCAATCAAGATCAAATATTGGCTTCAACCCCAGGCACACCACTACCCTACCTTATCAATAACAAATGCTGATAACAAAGTGAAAATTACCAGTGTAGAATTAGAGGATTTTACAGATCCCAATACATTAGAAACAGCATATGTTGAAGATGATGGCACTCTGGAATTTAAAATACAAATAGGGGACAAATTATATTTAGAAAATCCTGCAGTCTCAGCTGCTGAACACACTATAGTTGCAATATTCTTGTTTACATATTATGTCTAGACAAATTATTGTTGATGAATTACACAGACAAGCCCGACATAATTTTAAGAGACTCCCAGTAGTCACAAAGGGCATAGATGATTTATGGCAAAGCGACTTGATTGAAATGGCAAGTGGGCAGTTGAAAAACTTAGACAAAATCAACAAGGGCTACAAGTATCTACTCACTGTAATAGACACATTTTCAAAATTTGCCTGGGCTGTGCCACTCAAATCCAAGACTGGAAAATGTGTTACAGAAGCCCTCAGGACAATCATCAATCAGAGTGGAAGATCCCCGCGCTATATGCAAACAGATAATGGCAAAGAATTTTATAATTCAGTGTTTCTACAATTTATTAAAAGCCAGGCAATACAACATTATTCGAGTTACAGTGACCTCAAGGCCTCAATTGTAGAGAGATTCAACAGAACCTTAAAAAATTTTATGTATAAGCAATTTACACTGCAGGGTAATTGTGAATGGATTAATATTCTTCCAGAACTTCTACATAAATATAACAACTCAGTCCATTCCACAATCAACATGAAACCCTCTGAAGTAACTTCATCTGATGAGCAAAAATTGATCAGCACTGTTTATTATCCTAGATACCAGCCAACAACAAGAAAGGCCAAATACAAGATTGGTGATCAAGTAAGAATCAGCAAATATAAGCACTTATTCAAGAGAGGTTTTACAAGAAACTGGAGCACTGAATTATTTACAGTGGTTCAAGTTAAACCCGGGACCCTTAACACATATATAATAAAGGATCACCGAGGAGAAATTCTCAAAGGCAGGTTCTATGAACAAGAGCTCAGCAAAACTAAACAGCCTGACACATATCTCATAGAAAAAAATATCCGCAGAAAAGGCAACAAGTTACTTGTCAAATGGCTAGGACTCCCAGAACACAGCTGGATCGATGCAAACAAAATAATAATATGAACACCTGGGATGTTATAAAAAGGCTGCCAGAACCTGAACAACAAAATAAGAGAAATGGGAAGTTGCTACCTGATAATATTAGGTGTCTTATTGTTGGGCCATCTGCTTGTGGTAAAACTACACTAATGGTTGATAATTTTTTATTGGCACCCAACTGGTTAGACTGGAAAAACAGGCACTTGTATATCTTCTCTAAGAGCTTGGAACAATTAAAATATCAGCAGCTGATGAAGCTATATGATGGATTGGATATTGCCACTTTTGAACCAGATGTTAAGCCACTTCATGAATGTCTCGATAATTCTGTTGTTGTGTTTGATGACATTATATTGGATAATCAAAACAAGGTTAGAAATTTCTTTACACAGGGCCGGCACAAAAACATTGATTGCTTCTACCTGGCACAGACTTTTTCAAAAATACCCAAGCAGCTGATCCGAGACAATAGCAATTTTATATGTGTGTTTCATCAAGACCATACCAACCTCAAACACATACATGATGAATATGTAGGTGGGGACTTGAGCTACAATGATTTTTCCAAGATTTGCAGCAAGTGCTGGAACCAGGACAGTTATGGGTTTGTCACAATTGATATGACAAGAACACCCAATAGTGGCAAATACAGAAATAAAATCAACAATTTTCTAGACGTAGAGACGTATATAAATAAACATGAAAAGGCCAATCATTGATGATCTTAAATTAAGAGATTATCTTGTAAAAAGATTTAAGGGATGGAAATCAGAGAACCGTGGAATTTATGAAAAACACAAACAAACAGAACAGCCTGTAATTGATGCTATTAATAATTTAGGTAAGAATATCAAAACTGTTACAGAGCAAAATCAAAATTTGCTCACAGAGCTTGTACCTGTAGCTGCTAGGAACATATTAGATTATCCATTCACCCCACTTTCAAGTATTCATACACCTAGTCCTATTGCTCCTAGAAGAATTGAGGCTAGTCAGGATCCTATTGAATTGGGTCTTCTTGCTCAAAAATATTTAACCACACCTAAAGACAATAAAGATGAGGTGTTTGGCTTATATGCTGACACAGAGCTTGATGGCAGCATCATACATAGAATTGGCAATTTCAGAGTAACATTTATGGGAGATGATATAATTGTTTATTCAGAATCTCGACTTGGAGAAAAAGGTGCTTTTGTTAAATACACCGGCACACCTGGATTGTGGGAACTGATGACTAGGAAAAGGCCTGGCAGCTATACAGATCAGGATTATGAGGATTACAAAGAAATATTAATAAAATCAGATGCTCTATACCAGAACAATGATCCCACACAAAAAAGAGTCAAGTCGAGCAGTGGGGCAAAATACAATAATTTAATCAAGCCCATATGGTCACAGATCAAGACTGGCAGTGGAATCAAACAATACAACACCCTGCCTAAAGAATTTGTGTGGGTTGATGATGTCAGGAAACTTGTAGATAGGCTATTGGTGATAGCTGGGGAGGAAAATGCTGGGAACCACAATTTTTACAATGAAAAGGTTGGAATTATGGACATGATAAGCACCAAATTGTCTAATTTTATTGTGAATGACACTAAGGGGATAGGATATCTCATAAAAATTATTAATACTCTACCACCTAAATTTTGGAATATTTCTGAGGGTCGGGGGCTTGTTAATGACATTATAAACAAACTGCCATTTGAACTACACATTCCAGGCTATCAATATTGTGGTCCAGGCACAAAATTGGATCATAGATTAAACAGAGGGGATCCTGGTATTAATCCCTTAGATGCTGCTTGTAGAGACCATGATATTGCATACAACACACATTCTGATCTTGATAAGAGACATGTTGCAGACAAGAAATTAGAAGAGGCTGCATTTGGCAGATTTGTAAGCAAAGATGCATCTTTGAGTGAAAAAATAGCAGCATTGGGAACCACCATAGCTATGAGCACCAAACAAAAACTGGGGTGGGGGTTGTGAATATGTATATAATAAACCTACAATGAAGGCCAAGGGTGTTATGTATCAAATACCTTATGCAGGTCTCAAATCTCTTAAAACTATTGATAGTCTCTTAACCAAAAAACAGCGCAAGAGAAAAAATTCATGTATTGCAAAGGGGCATGGTATGAAATTGTTGCTTAGTACCCCCCAATTAAAAAAATTACAGCAATCAAGAAAAAAATCACATGTGGGGGGATTTATATTTACCATCCCTGCCATCTTAGCTGCTCTCGGGGCTGTGGGGAGCTTGGCTGGGGGTTCAGCCGCCATAGCAAAAACAGTAATAGATGCCAAGAAAAATAGGGCAGAATTAGATGAGCAGAAGCGCCATAACCTGGCCATGGAGAAACAGGGCAAAGGTGCTAAAAGAGCCATGAATAAGTTTAAAAAAAACAAGAGCCGCTTACAAACCAAGATATTGAAGCTTTAATCAAGCCATTGGGCATCAAACATTTTAGAGGTGTGTACATGTCTGATTCTTTGCCAGAACAACCACTCAACAAAGAGTGTGGCATTGTTAATTTGGATGAGTACAAAAATCAGGGCACTCACTGGATCTGTTATCTTAAATATTTAAACAATGAGGCATTTGTGTTTGATTCATTTGGAGGTGTTCCACCTGAAAATTTAATAAAATATCTAAAATCAGCTAATCTTTATTACAATAATGCCCGTGTTCAAAACTTCAAAGATGTTAATTGTGGACATTTGTGTTTATCTGTTCTTAGATATATGTCTCAAATAAATAAACCATCAATTGAAAATTTTCAAAAAGCCTTGTGGTATCTGAAACATCATGGGGGTATTTCATCTCACCAGCCAAAATTCAATATTGAAACTCAAATTGCATGATGACATAGTGTATCCCAAAACAATAGCTCTCAGGGCATTTTATGGCATGTACCTAATTCCCAATATTACACACCACAACAATACAATTGCAGTAGGGGATGAAAAAATTGTCATCACTCCAGGGCAATATAATCTGTCCACTCTAAATGCTCAATTACCCAGAGGTGTAGTGTTAAGTCAAAATTCTGTCACTCACAGAGTAGAAATTGTATCTGCTACAGAAACAGTGGATCTGGGTACTATAGGAGAGCTGTTAGGCTTTGAGAACAACACAAAACTTGAACCAGGCATCAAACACACTGCTATGAATATACCCAAATTCTTAGCCATAGAGACTCTGAATATTCACTGTAATGTGGCTGAGGGTATGATCACCAAATCAAATGGCATAGGCACTCACAAACAAACAGGCATCATTGCAACATTCAAACCTAATTCTGAATTTATGGAGCCCATCATTTACAATCCATCCCCAACATTATATTTTCCTGTGTGTCATAATAGAATAGATAATATTGAATTGATGGTCACTAATGAAAAAGAAGAATTAGTTGATTTTGCTGGAGCCACAACAACTGCAATCATAGAGATTAACATTTAAATAAAAATACATACAAGAAGAAAATGGAAAATATTGAGAGTTATGAGTAGGGAACGGAACTTTAGGTAAATAAATGTTTTTTCTGCGATAAGATAGAGACCCTCGTTTTTGCCAAAATTCTGATCATAGCCTTATATGTCAACACAGCAAATTTTATTTTACATAAAAACACATATTTTCCAGTTTTCCGTATGTAAATACATATTTTGCGAATTTTTATTTTAAATACATAAAATCGCTCATTGACTTCAGCTACCTCGATATCCTCGAAGGAAAAATGTTTATTCTCGCACCTCTTTCAATATCGAGAGTGTTAGGTTTGCTTTGTCTTTGAACACGCTCGCTGACAGGCTTCTGGCGCCTCGCCTACGATCCTATTGGGGGAAAATATTACCCCACTGGATCTAACGCACAAGTTCTAATATCTAAATGTAACACCATTAAGCCTTGTTTCCATGATTATGAAAAACTCAAATATGCTGACCAAGGCAGTAATTTATTTTATAAAAAAACATAAACTAACGTAACGTTTCAACCTTCTAGCAAGGTCTTCTTCAGACTCTGTATCAAGTACAAAAGTAACCAGATACCACAAAAGACCATTATATATACACAAACATTACTCCCTCCAGACTATTTAGAAAGTTGTTTGGAACTTTCTAGCAGATGACTTTCACTTTGCCAACTTCACTTTCACCTAAAAGGCTAAACACAATAACTTCCATATAGAATGTGGTTGGGCTTTTAATCTCACACTCTTTTCCCTTCATTTTTCTTCCTTCTCCTTTCCTCTTTCTCTCTTGTCCTTTCCACTCTTTCCAACATCTTCTTCCATTCTTTGTTTAACTTCAGTCCCCCATTCCAGTTCATTGTGTCTTCTTCACCTTTCTTCTCTATTTCCTTGGCTTCCTTCCATTTTCTCACTAGCATTCTCTTCTCCCTTCCTATCTGCTTAGGAGCCCTATCTGTTTTGCAGATATGTGGACGACTGCTTTGGCATATGGAAGGGAACCAAGAGGCAGCTTGACATTTTTGTCAAAGAAATTCAAGATGAAGAAAGAGGGATATTATTGGAACTTGAAATAGAAGAAGAAGACAAGATAAGCTATCTAGATATATTGATGAAAAGGAAAAGAGGACAAGAAATTTTAAACCGCTTGGCATCAGAAGAAGTGTGCAGCAGGGGTATTCTGCCACAAAAGAAGTGATGTAAGTGAGGTGACAAAAAGAAATTTTATAAAGAATATGGAGGACAGAATCAAGAAAATATGCATGAAAGAATGTGAAAAAGAAGGCAAAATAAATAGCCTATGGAAACAGCTGGAAAAGAATGGCTATGAGAAGCAGGATAGACTGGACATAAACAGAAGAAGTAAGAAAACGGGCAGGGGAGAATTGGAAGAGAAAGAAAAAGAGGAGAAAAGGTTTGGAATAAGGAGTATGGGGAAGACCACAGAAAAGATATGCAAAGTGCTTAGGAAAGCGGGAGTTAAAACATACAGGAAGGGAGGGAGAAGCATCTTAGGAATTGCGAGGAATGCTAACAAGAAAAAAGAAAACAGAGAAGAGGAAGAGGAAGGGATTATCTACGAAGTGAAATGTAAAGAATGTCAGAGTGTGTACATAGGAGAAACGAAAAACAGGCTGAAAGACAGGTTGAAACAACATAGGGATGATGTACGACTTAAGAGAGAGAGAAATGCAATATTTAAACACACGAGAGAAACAGGACATGACATAGAGTGGGATGAGGCTAAGCAGATAGGAAGGGAGAAGAGAATGCTAGTGAGAAAATGGAAGGAAGCCAAGGAAATAGAGAAGAAAGGTGAAGAAGACACAATGAACTGGAATGGGGGACTGAAGTTAAACAAAGAATGGAAGAAGATGTTGGAAAGAGTGGAAAGGACAAGAGAGAAAGAGGAAAGGAGAAGGAAGAAAAATGAAGGGAAAAGAGTGTGAGATTAAAGGCCCAACCACATTCTATATGGAAGTTATTGTGTTTAGCCTTTTAGGTGAAAGTGAAGTTGGCAAAGTGAAAGTCATCTGCTAGAAAGTTCCAAACAACTTTCTAAATAGTCTGGAGGGAGTAATGTTTGTGTATATATAATGGTCTTTTGTGGTATCTGGTTACTTTTGTACTTGATACAGAATCTAAATGTACAGATTTTTTGGGGGGGAAACCAAGGTTTTCAAACTTTGTGCCAAATCTCACGTGTTTTGGAAGCTGAAGTAGAGGAAGCTTTTGAAAACTTCAGCGTTAGTGGCATTCGTGCTTCAAATATGCAAGAATTGTTTCTTGTGACGTGGAGCGATCTTTCTCACAATATAAGATGCTTTTTAGAGACAATCGTCACAGATTTACAGCGGAGAATTTGGAGAAAACTATGGTGATTCACTGCAACTCTTCCAAAAAATAGCTCGCTAAGAGGTAAGCATATAGAAACTGATTTTAGGTGTTTAAAATGCATGTAATATTTTGTTTTTGTTACCAAATGTTTTTCATTTTTATCACATATTTTCCTGTTTTTATCACATATTTTCAACATTTATGACACATAAAAAATAAATATTTCTGAGTTTTTTAGCACATAAAGTTCCGTTCCCTAGTTATGAGCTACAATCATTCCCCCCAAACAGGAGGACATTTGCAAATTTAAATCAACCCAACACAGAGGTTGAGGTTGATCTTGATGTGGGGGATGGCTTTATACACCCTCACAGAGCAGATCTATACATCAAATTTGATGTTGTAAAACTCGATGGAACAGATTATCCGGCAAATACAAATATAAGACTTGTAGACAATTTTGTGCCGCATCTATTCTCTGAAATTGAGATCAGAAAGCATGGCGTTGTTATAAACAGAATAGATTATCCCGGCATTACCTCCACAGCTTTGGCCACATTGAAATTATCCAAAACCGAGGCTTCATACTACAAAATCGGTGGATTTGAGGCTGGTGATAAGATATTATCTAAGAACCACACAGTGCTGTTCCCTATGCGCCTATTGCCAGGATTCTTCTCAGATTACAAAGAAATTATGTGGAAGGGTGGTTTAAGAATTACATTTAGAAGAGCTGCCAATGATAATAATGCCTTGATGAGGTACAGTGCATTAAACCCTGCAGGGGAAGCTCTGCCTAATACCCTACCTGATGCAGGCAAATGCATTATTCAGACTATGGAGCTAAGAATCCCTGTTGTTGAGTATGAGGCCAGTTATGCTCTTAAATACAAAGCTGATATAATAAAAAATCCACAGATTCCTCTACAATTTTATACATATCAATGTGTACAGAAGCCTGCATCTGGTACCTATTATGAGTTTGATGCTACAAATTCATTCTCCAGCATACAATATGACATGCCTGATTTTGTAGTAGTACTGTTTCAGACTGGGAGACACAACAATCAAGAAAAAAATTCAAGTAAATTTGATAGCTGCAACATCAAGAACATATATCTTAAAAATGGCAGAAATGAGGTCTTTCCTAGAGAAAATTATAATTTAGACATGTCCAAGGATGATTTCCTCAAATTATATGAGGCTTTTACATCATTCAAGAGGGTCACTACTGGCAATACTGACATGTATTACACACCAGATGAATTCAAAGCACAGAGACCCATGTTTGTAATCAATGCTTCAAAAAGGAAACAAGTTGTGGTGAATGACAGAACAAATATTAAAATTATCTGTGAATTCCATGAGGCATTACCTGATGACACCATATGTAGTGTTATTCTCATAGGAGAAAAATCATATGTTTATGATGCAAGAAATGAGAGAGTCACAGAGCAATTCTAGAGGGTCTCTGCATATTGCATTGTTTTAATATTGGATATGCAAGTTGAGGCTGGGGTCCAATTAAACTTAAACTGGAAGTAAATATGTGTGTATATAGGTGGGTGTAGGTGTGTGTGTGTGTGTGTATCTTGGCATACTTTTATGTGTGGGCAAAAAAAAAAATATCAAGAGGGGCATATTTTTGACAAGTTTATGGACAACAATCTCACAGAAGTGCCTTTTGTAAGTATAGGCACATCAATCTGAGGGGGCTCATACTTTCTGAGAAATTCCAGAGGGCATTTTACAAAAATCTTGGATTAGACAGGGTTCCACACTTGAGGAATAAGCTCATATGGGCATGTTGAGCTAGTTTTAAGTGTAGCAAATCTGCTTCAGAGGGGTTCATACTTTCTACACTTGTAAGTGGTGCTTATCCTATCATAAATACAACTACTCTCTGGTATTATCTCCTTGGACTTTACCACAAGGCCTCTTTATTACCCATTTTACTGCTCTTCTTATACGTTTATCTTCGTCACTAGCTTTGTTACTTTGCATTGCAAATAGTGTTTGCATGCTACTTTTCTTTTAAGGTGGAGCTAAATATGGTTTATGGTTGTTCCATGTTATTGTCCCAAAGATTTGTACTCGGTGATATCTGTGCAATTTTAGCTCATTAACTACGCAATTCAGGAAGTTCTATTCTTCATTCAGCTACTATGCTTAGTTCACAGGAGTAATATGCAGGTATAAGAGAATTAATTCAACATTAATTATAACATGTGCATCCATAGGCTTGCAAGTGAGTTGTGGGTTTATATTTATCTATCCATAATGGCATTCTTATCACCTGAACTTCTGCTAAAGCCTTTCTGTGTAAAAACTCATACTTGAATCAAAACATGACAGGCCTCCTTGGCGGAGTGGTTAGAGCTACGCGCTAAGACGCCAGGGGTCCCGGGTTCGAATCCCTGCCTGGGCATGGATGTTTGTGAGTGTCATTTTATCAATTTCAACATATAATCACCGATCCCCATCTTCGCATAAAAGAAAAGTGAAGTAAACTAAAGCAATCAATCAATTAAATGCGATAGTACTGTCTGTCAAAGTACACTATTTATTATTTAGTATACACGGTGGACTAAAAGTACAGAGAAAACCGAATAATAGTTCAAAGACAAACTGTTCATAAAAAATAACACTGTGTGTTTGTAATAGGGGTAGGGGGAAATGTTATAGGGCGTATGACAATGACGACCACCATCTTGAAATTCACCATCTTGAATTCAACTTCAAACTTTTAGAAGAAACCCATAGCTGGTGACACCTCAATCAAATAGGAAATTTCCTCACCAGTTCAATTATACGCTGATTGTTCCTTTAGCAATAACCGTGATGAAGTTATTAACGTTTCTTTCTTTGTTTTATCGCTGCAGGTGACGTGACACAGCATGGCTTTGACGCAGGCAGAATGAATTGAGATCGAGTTTATCTGAGGCGATCGAGTTTAACTAAGGCCCATATGCACCTTAGTATCGTCAGTAAGGTGCTCGTCTAATTTCGGGAAACCGGGTCTGTGGATGATACCCAAATCAGGCAGGCCACGCTCGACGATGAAGCAACATCCACAGCATCGTTGGTTGCATTCTGCAAGAGTCGGAAACGAAGCGCTCGACATGTAGCCCAAGAAAGCTGTGTTAGTAGCACCGGATTTTGAGCGTGCATAAGTGGCACTCCTATAAGCAGCAACTTATCCATTAATCCATCACCTATCAGAAGTTGATCCTGATCATCGTGTGTAATTTACGGAGTGTTCCAAAGAGCAAATACGGCAAAACCCCGCGAAGCGCTGTTCACTTTTAAGGCAAACCTTCCTTGTCTTTTACCAGCACGACGGCGATCCCCTTCATTATTATGGCGTCAGGATCTGGATGTGAAATTTCCCAAATTTTGGATTGATCGCCAAGGTGCTCAGTCCGATATATTTCTACCTGTGGGGACATGTCAAGGCTACCGTGTACTTATTGAAATTTCGGGATGTGGAACATCTTAAGCAACGAATCGTTGACGCATTTGCCAGCAGGAACTTCAAGCATGGTTTTCCCCGAATAGGGATCGAGCCTGCCTTTGACAGTTCTTTGGGGATGGTCAGCACATGGAACACATCATTTAAACGTGACTGGTCTTGGGTTCATCACTAGGCTTGTTTGATATGACAACTAAGTAGTTGTATTTACGATAGGATGAGCACCACTTACAAGTGTAGAAAGGAAGAGCCCCCCTCAAGCAGAATTGTCTACACTTAAACCTAGCTCAACATGCCCATATGAGCTTTTTGCTCAAGTGTGGCACCCCCTCTAATCCAAGATTTTTGTAAAAATGCCCTCGGGAATTTCTCAGAAAGGAAGAGCCCCCTCAGATTGTTTTGCTCATAATTATAAAAGGCACTTTTGTGAGATTGTTGTCCATAAACTTGTCAAAAATTGATATTTTTTTGGCTATACCTGAAATTATGCTAAACCCATACCTACCCACACATATTTACTTCAGGTTTAAGTTCAATTGGATACCAGGTTCAAATTGTATATTAAAACAATGCAATATGCAGAGACCATCTAGAATTGCTCCGTGACTCTCTCATTTCTTACATCATAAACATATGATTTTTCACCTATGAGAATAACACTACATATGGTGTCATCAGGTAATGCGTCATGAAATTCACAGATAATTTTAATGTTTGTTCTGTCATTCACCACAACCTGTTTCCTTTTTGAAGTGTTAATTACAAACATGGGTCTCTGTGCCTTGAATTCATCAGGTGTGTAATACATGTCAGTATTGCCTGTAGTGAACCTCTTGAAAGCCGAAAAGGCCTCATATAATTTGAGGAAATCATTCTTGGACATGTCTAAATTATAATTTTCTCTAGGAAATACCTCATTTATGCCATTTTTAAGATATATGTTCTTGATGTTGCAGTTATCAAATTTACTTGAATTTTTTTCCTGATTATTGTTTCTTCCAGTCTGAAACAGTACCACTACAAAATCAGGCATGTCAAATTGTATGCTGGAGAATGAATTTGTGGCATCAAATTCATAATAAGTACCAGTTGCGGGCTTCTGTACACATTGATATGTATAAAATTGCAGAGGAACCTGTGGATTTTTTATTATATCAGCTTTGTATTTAAGAGCATAACTGGCCTCGTATTCAACAACAGGGATTCTTAGCTCCATAGTCTGAATAATGCATTTGCCTGCATCTGGTAGGGTATTAGGCAGAGCTTCCCCTGCAGGGTTTAATGCACTGTACCTCGTCAAAGCATTGTTATCATTTGCAGCTCTTCTAAATGTGATTCTTAAACCACCCTTCCACATAATATCTTTGTAATCTGAGAAGAATCCTGGCAATAGGCGCATGGGGAACAGCACAGTGTGGTTCTTAGATAATATCTTATCACCAGCCTCAAATCCACCGATTTTGTAGTAAGAAGCCTCGGTTTTGGATAATTTCAATGTGGCCAAAGCTGTGGAGGTAATGCCGGGATAATCTATTCTGTTTATAACAACGCCATGCTTTCTGATCTCAATTTCAGAGAATAGATGGGGCACAAAATTATCTACCAATCTTATATTAGAATTTGCCGGGTAATCTGTACCATCGAGCTTTACAACATCAAATTTGATGTATAGATCTGCTCTGTGAGGGTGTATAAATCCATCCCCTACATCAAGATCAACCTCAATCTCTGTATTGGGTTGATTTAAATTTGCAAATGTCCTCCTGTTTGGGGGGAATGATTGTAGCTCATAACTCTCAATATTTTCCATTTTCTTCTTGTATGTATTTTTATTTAAATATTAATCTCTATGATAGCAGTTGTTGTGGCTCCAGCAAAATCAACTAATTCTTCTTTTTCATTAGTGACCATCAATTCAATATTATCTATTCTATTATGACACACAGGAAAATATAATGTTGGGGATGGATTGTAGATGATGGGCTCCATGAATTCAGAATTAGGTTTGAATGTTGCAATGATGCCAGTTTGTTTGTGAGTGCCTATGCCATTTGATTTGGTGATCATACCCTCAGCCACATTACAGTGAATATTCAGAGTCTCTATGGCTAAGAATTTGGGTATATTCATAGCAGTGTGTTTGATGCCTGGTTCAAGTTTTGTGTTGTTCTCAAATCCCAACAGCTCTCCTACAGTAGCCAGATCCACTGTTTCTGTGGCAGATACAATCTCTACTCTGTGAGTGACAGAATTTTGACTTAATACTACACCTCTGGGTAATTGAGCATTTAGAGTGGAGAGATTATATTGCCCTGGAGTAATGACAATTTTTTCATCCCCTACTGCAATTGTGTTATTGTGGTGTGTAATATTGGGGATTAGGTACATGCCATAAAATGCTCTGAGAGCTATTGTTTTGGGATATACTATGTCATCATGCAATTTGAGTTTCAATATTGAATTTTGGCTGGTGAGATGAAATACCCCCATGATGTTTTAAATACCACAAGGCTTTTTGAAAATCTTCAATTGATGGTTTATTTATTTGAGACATATATCTAAGAACTGATAAACACAAATGTCCACAATTAACATCTTTGAAGTTTTGAACACGGGCATTATTGTAATAAAGATTAGCTGAATTTAGATGTTTTATTAAATTTTCAGGTGGAACACCTCCAAATGAATCAAACACAAATGCCTCATCTTTTAAATATTTAAGATAACAGATCCAGTGAGTGCCTTGATTTTTGTACTCATCCAAATTAACAATGCCACACTCTTTGTTGAGTGGTTGTTCTGGCAAAGAATCAGACATGTACACACCTCTAAAATTTTTGATGCCAAGTGGATTGATTAAAGCTTCAATATCTTGGTTTGTAAGCGGCTCTTGTTTTTTTTAAACTTATTCATGGCTCTCTTAACACCTTTGCCCTGTTTCTCCATTGCCAGGTTATGGCGCTTCTGCTCATCTAATTCTGCCCTATTTTTCTTGGCATCTATTACTGTTTTTGCTATTGCAGCTGAACCCCCGGCCAAGCTCCCAACAGCCCCGAGAGCAGCTAAGATGGCAGGGATGGTAAATATAAATCCCCCCACATGTGATTTTTTTCTTGATTGCTGTAATTTTTTTAATTGGGGGGTGCTAAGTAATAATTTCATACCATGCCCCTTTGCAATACAAGAATTTTTTTTCTTGCGCTGCTTTTTGGTCAAAAGACTGTCAATAGTTTTAAGAGATTTGAGACCTGCATAAGGTATTTGATACATAACACCCTTGGCCTTCATTGTAGGTTTATTATATACATATTCACAACCCCCACCCCAGTTTTTGTTTGGTGCTCATAGCTATGGTGGTTCCCAATGCTGCTATTTTTTCACTCAAAGAAGCATCTTTGCTTACAAATCTGCCAAATGCAGCCTCTTCTAATTTTTTGTCTGCAACATGTCTCTTATCAAGATCAGAATGTGTGTTGTATACTATGTCATGGTCTCTACAAGCAGCATCTAAGGGATTAACACCAGGATCACCTCTGTTTAATCTATGATCCAGTTTTGTGCCTGGACCACAATATTGATAGCCTGGAATGTGTAGTTCAAATGGCAGCTTGTTTATAATGTCATTAACAAGGCCCCGACCCTCAGAAATATTCCAAAATTTAGGTGGTAGAGTATTAATAATTTTTATAAGATACCCAATCCCCTTAGTGTCATTCACTATAAAATTAGACAATTTTGTGCTTATCATGTCCATAATTCCAACCTTTTCATTGTAAAAATTGTGGTTCCCAGCATTTTCCTCCCCAGCTATTACCAACAACCTATCTACAAGTTTCCTGACATCATCAACCCACACAAATTCTTTGGGCAGGGTGTTGTATTGTTTGATTCCACTGCCAGTCTTGATTTGTGACCATATGGGCTTGGTTAAATTATTGTATTTTGCCCCACTGCTCGACTTGACTCTTTTTTGTGTGGGATCATTGTTCTGGTATAGAGCATCTGATTTTATTAATATTTCTTTGTAATCCTCATAATCTTGATCTGTATAGCTGCCAGGCCTTTTCCTAGTCATCAGTTCCCATAATCCAGGTGTTGCGGAGTACTTAACAAAAGCACCTTTTTCTCCAAGTCGAGATTCTGAATATACAATTATATCATCTCCCATAAATGTTACTCTGAAATTGCCAATTCTATGTATGATGCTACCATCAAGCTCTGTGTCAGCATATAAGCCAAAAACCTCATCTTTATTGTCTTTAGGTGTGGTTAAATATTTTTGAGCAAGAAGACCCAATTCAATAGGATCCTGACTAGCCTCAATTCTTCTAGGAGCAATAGGACTAGGTGTGTGAATACTTGAAAGTGGGGTGAATGGATAATCTAATATGTTCCTAGCAGCTACAGGTACAAGCTCTGTGAGCAAATTTTGATTTTGCTCTGTAACAGTTTTGATATTCTTACCTAAATTATTAATAGCATCAATTACAGGCTGTTCTGTTTGTTTGTGTTTTTCATAAATTCCACGGTTCTCTGATTTCCATCCCTTAAATCTTTTTACAAGATAATCTCTTAACTTATGATCATCAATGATTGGCCTTTTCATGTTTATTTATATATGTTTCAATGTCTAAAAAATTGTTGATTTTATATCTATATTTGCCACTACTGGGTGTTCTTGTCATATCAATTGTGACAAACCCATAACTGTCCTGGTTCCAGCACTTGCTGCAAATCTTGGAAAAATCATTGTAGCTCAGGTCCCCACCTACATATTCATCATGTATGTGTTTGAGGTTGGTATGGTCTTGATGAAACACACATATAAAATTGCTATTGTCTCGGATCAGCTGCTTGGGTATTTTTGAAAAAGTCTGTGCCAGGTAGAAGCAATGAATGTTTTTGTGCCGGCCCTGTGTAAAAAAATTTCTAACCTTGCTTTGATTATCCAATATAATGTCATCAAACACAACAACAGAATTATCGAGACATTCATGAAGTGGCTTAACATCTGGTTCAAAAGTGGCAATATCCAATCCATCATATAGCTTCATCAGCTGCTGATATTTTAATTGTTCCAAGCTCTTAGAGAAGATATACAAGTGCCTGTTTTTCCAGTCTAACCAGTTGGGTGCCAAAAAAAAATTATCAACCATTAGTGTAGTTTTACCACAAGCAGATGGCCCAACAATAAGACACCTAATATTATCAGGTAGCAATTTTCCATTTCTCTTATTTTGTTGTTCAGGTTCTGGCAGCCTTTTTATAACATCCCAGGTGTTCATATTATTATTTTGTTTGCATCGATCCAGCTGTGTTCTGGAAGTCCCAGCCATTTGACAAGTAACTTGTTGCCTTTTCTGCGGATAATTTTTTCTATGAGATATGTGTCAGGCTGTTTAGTTTTGCTGAGCTCTTGTTCATAGAACCTGCCTTTGAGAATTTCTCCTCGGTGATCCTTTATTATATATGTGTTAAGGGTCCCGGGTTTAACTTGAACCACTGTAAATAATTCAGTGCTCCAGTTTCTTGTAAAGCCTCTCTTGAATAAGTGCTTATATTTGCTGATTCTTACTTGATCACCCACCCTGTATTTGGCCTTTCTTGTTGTTGGCTGATATTTAGGATAATAAACAGTGCTGATCAATTTTTGCTCATCAGATGAAGTTACTTCAGAGGGTTTCATGTTGATTGTGGAATGGACCGAGTTGTTATATTTTTGTAGAAGTTCTGGAAGAATATTAATCCATTTATAATTACCCTGCAGTGTAAATTGTTTATACATAAGATTTTTTAAGGTTCTGTTGAATCTCTCTACAATTGAGGCCTTGAGGTCACTGTAACTCGAATAATGTTTTATTGCCTGGCTTTTAATAAATTGTTGAAACACTGAATTATAAAATTCTTTGCCATTATCTGTATGCAAATAGCACGGGGATCTTCCACTCTGATTGATGATTGTCCTAAAAGCTTCTGTAGCACATTTTCAAGTCTTGGATTTGAGTGGCACAGCCCAGGCAAATTTTGAAAATGTATCTATAACAGTGAGTAGATACTTGTAGCCCTTGTTGATTTTGTCTAAGTTTTTCAACTGTCCACTTGCCATTTCAATCAAGTCGCTTTGCCATAAATCATCTATGCTTTTTGTGACTACTGGGAGTCTCTTAAAATTATGTCGGGCCTGTCTGTGTAATTCATCAACAATAATTTTTCTAGACATAATATGTAAACAAGAATATTGCAACTATGGGGTGTTCAGCAGCTGAGACTGCAGGATTTTCTAAATATAATTTATCCCCTATTTGTATTTTAAATTCCAAAGAGCCATCATCTTCAGTATAGGCTGTTTCCAATGTATTGGGATCTGTAAAATTCTCTAATTCTACACTCGTGATTTTTACTTTGTTATCAGCATTTGTTATTGATAAGGTAGGGTAGTGGTGTGCCTGTGGCTGAAGCCAATATTTGATCTTGATTGGTCTCAATGTGCCCCCAACAAAAAATTGGTAATAAAATTGTGCAGGGGACAGCATATATATTTTGCCACCTGGTGTAAATGGAGAATCATATTCTTTGTTGGGGATGCTGTACAATTCAAGAATTACTGAATGTTTTGGATTCTCGATTATGCCTGTTATTTCTTTTTCTGCTGTGAGCAATCTGTTTGTTACAGATTCAAGGTGCTCATTGATGGTCCTAACAACATCATCATGGCCTGGCTTGATTTTTATGTCCACAGCAAGTCTCTTGTATTGTTGCACAATATCTTGAAGCTGGGTGGCAAAAACAGACAAAGCATTTGCTTGATTGGATTCCATGGTCCCTAGCTGTTGCTTGATATTAGCTACAATTTGTTGCAAATTTTCAACAATTGCCAATTTTGAATTTTGAGCTGTAAGATCATGGACCTGTCTTCTGATATCCTCAAACAGGGCATGCAATTCATTAATATGTTGATTAGTTGGAAGAGTGGCCACTGCCTGAGTGAGTTGTTTGATCTCTGCCTGGATATTCTTGATATCTTCTGATTTCAATATCCTATTCACTGCCCTCTTAATATTTTTAAGTTCCTGTGATGTAGGCAAATTTGACACTGTATTTTGCAAAAATTCAAGTGCCAATTTTACATTGTTTAATTCAGAAGCATCAGCCACATTTTGCATAGCATTTTGGAGCAGAGCTATATCTGCCTGAGAGGGTGTGGATTGTTGTAAAATTTCAAGTTTTGTTTGGATATAATCTATCAAGTGATGAAAATGAGATAGTTCAGATTCAGTGTTGAGGTTTTCAAGCTTTGTGATTTGTTGCTGGACACTAACAAGGGTATCTACAATCCCAGGCAATCTGGATTCTAGTACATTTGCCAAATCACTTTGCACTGCTGCTATTGTACCTTCAAGATGGGTTATGGAACTTTGAATTTTTCCAAAATCTTCATATGTTTCAAGTTGCAGCTTAATATTTGCTACACTCCGAGTTATTGCATTCAAAGCATCAGAAGATGGCAAATTGTTCATAAAATTTTCAAGTGTCTCAATTTTTTCTTTAACCTCGGCTATGGCATTGTTCAGAGGGTCCAGATTAGGTATTTGGAGTGACTGAATCTGTTCCTTTAGAGTGGAAATCACTAGATCAAAATCTTCTTGTGATTTTATGCTTTTGACAATTGTTTGGAGCTGTGCCTGAACATTATTTATCTGCTCTTCCAATTGTTGTTTCAATTGCTCAGAATTGGTGGCCTGGGTCTTAAATTTGGCTTGAAGAGCTGCTACAGCTTCTTCCAAACTTTGAAAATTATCTAATGTGGCCAGGTCAGTATATTTCTGAAGCAACAATTTGAGTTCAGAATCAATTTTAAGAAGAGGGTCCATGCATTGTGATTGCAAATTTGTAATTTCTAATTGAAGACTGGCATTGAGTGTGGTTTGTAAAGCTTGTAAATCACTTCTTAATTTCTTGACTCTGACATCAAGCATCAAAATCTCATCACTTTGATCTTCATGTCTTGTATGGCCAAAAATATCATTAGGCATTTTGTTTAGTGGTTATTTATTATTGAATATCTGATTCTTAATTCTATAAAAAAGGGTATAAGCTTATCATAAGATCCAGGGACCTCAATATATAAGCAGTCACCAGCAGAAACAGTATAAACAGTGCCAGAAACCATGTTTGAGTGCTTAATTCTGTAAATATTTCTCCCTACTGAAATTTTAACATTACCCTCAGGGGTTGTAATAAATTGCAATTGCCCACCTACAGGTAATTGGTAATGATTTAAATTATTGTTAAATATGTACAATATTTTGCCTGTTTCATCATCAATATCTGTAAGTATGCTGTTCAGATGAATAATTAACAAGCCACTCAGTTTAGACAGCATATCAGGAGAGGCTTGTGGTGTTGGCAGGTCCATAATACCTTGTTTTTTGAACCCAAATAAGTTCATAGGCATGTTTATTTATTTCAAATCATGCTCTGTAATTGGGCATTGATTCCCATTTTTCAAATCACAATGACCCCATGGTAAAGTATGTATGCCACATGATAAAATACATCTCTTATCATCATGTGGGTCCAGAGCCACTTTACTTACAAAATTTGAAGTCAATAAGTGATCCACACTCTGAATTCTGGATTCTGATGTTCTGATTAAACTCTGGGATTTGAGGCAATTTTTATAAACTTCAAATTGGAGCTCTTTTTCAACAGTTACTTTGCCAATGCCCTTGGCTTTTTTGACAACAGCACTACATGTTTTAAAACTGTACATCTTGGCACTTAACCCAGCAAATTCCACAATAACATCACCAAGTGTCTCATCTTTTAACTTGCCAGGCACTTTTTTGTTGTGGTGGTGTTGAATCTTTGTATGTTCACTGGTGTCAAAATATTTAAACAATTCAGGCTGGGACATATCTTGATAAACATCTTCTGTTTTAATATCAAGAATAAAACTATCCGTGTCCATGTACATCAATTTTACATTATCACCATAAAAAGGTTTCAACACATCATAATAGAGCTTTAACATATGTAATTTGGCCAATTCCAATATCACAGCCCCTACATAAATAGGTTTATCAAACTTAATTTTTGTTTTTTTCATGTTGAAAAGTGCCATATTTTCATCATAAATTCTTCTGTAATTGAAATTAGGCTTTGCAACCAATTTTTTGCTCAGGCTGGGGTCAGTAATTATTTTAACATCGGTATGTTTTCTGACATTTTCAATTGTTTTGCCATATACAGAATTAACCATCAATTTAAACAAGGCCTTATCAAATTGGCTCTTTGCAGATGTTCGAAGCTCCGTGTTTGTATCAATATATGATTTCAACCATTTTGAGTGCTTGAACCTCAAAACTTTGCCAATTTTGGTCACTTGAACACCATGTTTCATCAGGAACTGGAGGTTTTTGTAATATATGACATAGCCTTGTTTTGAATCCAGTGTCATCATGAGCTTCTTCTGTTTAGAGCCAGGTGAGCACTGAACCTCAGGAATTGGGGGCATATTAGAAAATTTGTTGTGTAAATGATCTGGAATTGCCAGATCAACCTCTAAGATTAGGCCATATTCACGGTCATCATAGTTCTGAAGATCTTCAATATTAAAATCTTCAACCCATTCAAGCCCTGCATATGGCAATTTATCCATCATAGCGTGACCATAGAGGCTGTTGGCATCTACATACACTATATAATTTGATGGCAATTCTGGATTATAATCACGCATATATTTGTTATTTGCTCTGGCATATCTCTGAGAACATTGCACCATGCCTCCTCTTATACATTGCTCCATAAACAGATACATATCTTGATCTTGGATCAGATCCAATGGCTTTTTGGTGTTTAAAAACATTGCATCCCATGCTAGGCCCGGGGCACTGAAAAAATACACTGGGTCCATTCCATAATTTTGCATTGATGATTTTCTGAATGCCTGCAATATATCTGCTGAGAGGGTCACATCAAGTTTCAAATAAGCCATGTGATAATCACCAAATGTCTGGCATTTTAAATTGTTCCACATCAATTGGGCATGGTGATAATCATCATCACTAATTCCAGATCCTCTGATTTTGCTGTAAAACTCTTCTTGTGGAGGCAGGGAACACTCATCAAATTTAGAAAAATCTGTAACATAGTCATATGGATATACACCCTTCCGCCTAATTAATTTCAGGTCCTGATTTGGAAGCAATGCACGTGTGATTTTGAATTGATCATCAGATAATTGAGTGGCCAGTGTAGCCAGGCTAGCAGATAAAATTCTGTAAGAATCAAGAAATCTTATGTGAATAGGAACACCATTAACTTTAATTATTTTGCTAATAGATATATATTTCTCATCATTTTCAGCTAAAATATTTAAATTCTGCTTCTCAAACCCCTCGTATCTGATCAAATGATTAAAATCATAATTGGATGCTCCATGGCAAAATATGGGGATAAATTTTGGTCTCTTGATCTTAATATTACAGCTATTACACAGTGCCTGTTTATATCGACCATCTGTATGAGAATGGTGTTTCACCTTGATATTTGTATCTGAAAATTCAGAATCACATACCGGGCATTTTTCTGCATTGTTGAAATCTTCAATCTGATCCTCTGTTAAAGGCAACATGGGCCTTGATTTTAATAAGATGTTAGATGCTATGTCATGGCACTCATTTTCTATTCTATGTGCAAATATTTTGATGGCATCTGGCCCCATGTATGAATCTTTTTTGGTAACAACACCATCCTGTACAACCACATAACAAAAGCTGGAAGGTTCATGTAGCTGGTATGGTGTAATTGAAGATTCTTCAGGATCTGGATTGCAGGATGCAAGAGATTTGAGAATTGATTCAAAATCACAGACAATATATGCTGGGTGTTCCAACAAGGCTTCAAACTTTTTGAATTTTGCTTTTTCACTTGGATTGGGCATCACCATATGAACAGGTTTATGGTTCCCACAGTATTTCAGATGCTCAATTAACTTATTTTTTGCAATTTCTGTATTCTCTTCAGGAACCCTCTTCACCATTTTTTGACCATCAAATACAGTTAAACATCTTCTGCACAACTTAAATATTCTATTAGATTTGTCTAGTTGTGTTCTCACTAAAGCTTCAAGATTATGTATCAGAGTGTAATGATTTGTGCCATCCCCTTCAATTAAGAGCAAATCAATTGGAATAGCAAATTCATCATCAATTGTACTGATTCTGAGAGGTTCTATCGGGCAATTCCCACGGCCAGTGGAGCAAATAAATACATTAATAGATAATTGTTTATTATTGATATTCCTGGCCCTTTTTTCAAATTTATCAATATTCTGAACAGACATTGGATATTCTAAACCCTCCATTGCATCGTCAAAATCATGTTCATGTTGTTTGTAATAATTTATTCTCTGAGGATTTCTTGAATCTGGAAACAAAGCAGCTAATATACACCACAAAAAGCATTTCTGGTCGGTATTTTTTATATTAACCACGGCTCTTCTGTTTTTAATATTATCAGGTAATGGCAAATATGTAGAACCTTGTAATGGGCTGAATTCAGAAATATTAACATAGAGCCTGTGTGGAGAGCCGCATAGGCTCCATCCAGACTCTTTTGCCGCAAATTCAGAGTGTTTAATGTTCAATTGATCCATCAACCTGCTTATTATTTTGTCTGAATTTGCATTTGAATATACCGGTACAGTTTCTGTTATGTGGGGCTGTGTAAATTTTGTGCCATTTGGCTTCTTATATTGTGTATACAATTTGAGGGACAGCTTATAAGAACCATTTTGTGCATTAAGAATTGCCTGCAGATCAGAATTTATACTGTTCAAAAAATTGTTAATACCACATCTTGGCTCTGATACAAACCGGTAATCCCTAAGTTGGGCATTAAAACTGCTATGGATAGGTTCATAGCGTGGCTGCTTTGCTGCTCTGGCATTAAGAGGTGCTTCATGCTTCCTTTTCAGACCAGATGTAGATGCTTGTGGGGGCAATATTGATGACTGTGCAGAACAAGTATCTTTATGTTTATATGTAAAGTATTGCATGTTATATTTTCTATTGCATTTGGGGCAAATTTTTGTGGGAGTTCTGTATTTGTCTGGGTTACAAATCTTTTGGTGTCTAGCCCAATTAGAGCTAAATATATTTTTATTGCACTGATTGCAATATTTTTGATTTGGCATTTTTGCTGTTGTTTATTATTTACAATTTCCTGGGTTTCAATTCAAAACTTTATACTGAATAAAAAATATCAGTTGGGTTCAGCACTGTGCTTTGTGTGTGTGTGTATGTGTGTATGTGTGTATGTGTGTTAATATTTTTGGCTTTGGTATTTATATAAAATTTCCTGGGTTTTTAAATCAAATCTTTATGCCTATTATGACAGGTTGTAAGGCCAATAGCCCACAAGTGGAAAAAGAGAATAAATATTCATTCACACTGACCTTCCGCAAATACCTGCACGAACATGCTTATCTTGAATGGCAATGACCCAGCACTGAGTGTTATGTATTGATTTTTATATAACAAGCTGGGACAAATATAATCCTGACCCTAAATAAGAGTGGATTACAACAAACAAACTAGATGTAACAAATATCAGGCAACAATATATATTTAATTAAATCAAACAGGCCTATAAATATGAGAAGCACTGTTAACAACACATCTGTTCTCCTCAGCCACTCTCACAATACTGGCTGATGTAATATTGCATCAAAGCTTTAAATGCTCGGGAATTTCTGTAAATACTGGCGCTGGGGAGAACATGCAAAGCAAAAATCAATACCACCGTCTCGGGAATTGCACACACTGACACAGAGGAGAATTACTTGACATATAATGTAAGAAATGAGAGAGTCACGGAGCAATTCTAGAGAGTCTCTGCATATTGCATTGTTTTAATATTAGATTGAAGCTGGTATCCAATTAAACTTAAACCGGAAGTAAATATGTGTATATATGGGTGTGTATGTGTGTGTGTATTGGCTTAATTTCTGGTATGGCCAAAAAAATATCAATTTTTGACAAGTTTATGAACAAAAATTTGGCTGATGCAACTTTTGTAAGTATGAGCAAATCAATCTGAGGGGGCTCTTCCTTTCTGAGAAATTCCCGAGGGCATTTTTACAAAAATCTTGGATTAGAGGGGGTGCCACACTTGAGCAAAAAGCTCATATGGGCATGTTGAGCTAGGTTTAAGTGTAGACAATTCTGCTTGAGGGGGGCTCTTCCTTTCTACACTTGTAAGTGGTGCTCATCCTATCGTAAATACAACTACTCAACTACAAATATGCATTAATAACTTCGTCAAGGTTGGTGCTAGAAAAACAATAAGCATAAGACTGAACCCGTGAGAATATGTCCTATTCAGTTAAGGTGTTACAAGCCATGGTTTCTATTTAAACTTTTGAAGTTGAATTGAAGATGGCAGGTTTTAAGACTCCATGAACCGAAAGGCTCATCTGGATTTGTCCTCCAATTTAAAATAATAGGATCCAAACCACATTAAGACAAATAACTTTTCTTAGAACAATTTATCTCATCTCGAAGTTATAAGATTTCAGAAAATGACATAAGTGCGGACTTTATGCAAAACTCTATCTTGTCCAGTTAAGGTGATTTTTGTTGAGTAGCTATGTAGATTCCACAAAGCAAAGGTAGGCAGGTAAATTTCCTGGTTGAAGGCCTTAAATTTACAGAAACTATGCCATTTCTGGAGGTGATGTGATCAACATCACTCTTAGGCAGCCTTCGCCTTAGAGGTTGCTCAAGTGTAACATTTTATTAGTGGCTGGGTGAATCGAAGAGCTGTTTTGAGCAGGGACAAACTCACCAACTCCTGTAATGTAACTTGTGTCATTCCCATACAGTCTGGACGACAGAGATTCCCCAAAACACATACTTTACTAATTCCTCTCTAGTCACTCATATTACTGTATACATTACATGTTGTTTATGCCCCATTTGTCAAACTGGACGCACATTGAATAGTGGTTCGGATCCCACTTTAAGATGTATAAGCTTTTCAAATAACCGAACTTATACACATGTTCCTCTTCATCCAATACAACATGCAGACATTTTCAAAGTCATTAAGATCTATGAAGAACCCCATCTGTAATATGATTACGCTCACAACATGACCGAAGGTCACGCATGCGAGCGTACAAGACGTTGCCAGAGGCCACGTCGAAAGTACGCGTGTCCAATAGATATATAGACCCAATCCCACTCACTGACATATGTTCTCCATGGAGGAAGCCCCGGAGGCAAAAAATGCCCGATTAGGACTCCCCATGAAATCATCGGAAAATTAAAAAATCGCTCAATCTGCCCTTCCTTAAGGGTAAATGACCTTTCTTCACGTCCTTAGCAACCGTGCCTACGGGCATTTCTTGCAGCAGACATTGTTCCCTTCAATTCTTAATTGTCGAGATACATTATATTTCTCACAGATCAATAGCACACAGATGAATGAACTCATGGTTTTGAAAAAGTCCCTGAAACAAGTGTGACATCTACGTAATAAGGAGTTTCAGCCCGGATACAATTACGTATATACTTCTATACTCAATGCCAAAATACGTATCTACATCGTGCTTGTTTTAACAAAATATTTAGATGCATAATAACAAACAATTATTAACAGCTTGGAAACCATGGAAACGGACGTTGCTAGGGAACTTAAAGAAAGTTTATTTTCACCTCGAAAACTACTGAAAGTGCATTATGCTAGACTTTTGGAATTTCAAAATATGAGCGTCAGAATTTATTACAGAGGAGAGGTAGGAATTTGAGGGGAATGACGGAAAACAATTATTTTTCAATTACATTAAAGATGTCAACAGAAGTAAACGTTGCTCTTTCAATTTATTGTCGCTATTGAGTTCATATGTATAAAATATCTACTTAACTATTTTGAAACGGATATTACTTACTCAATTTATTATTAAGAAAATAGACAATAATATTTTCAATATTTGTTCAATATTAGAGCCCGTACGCACGTAACGTTATGTTCCAAACTTTTTTAATAAGCGAACCACGTCGGCGAACGTACGGGCCACGTCGAAAGTGCGCGAGTCTGGTGTATGTTGCTACATGACCTGTACCCAGGATGTTTAAATATGTGGAGCGGGAGGGGGTAGATTCGAAAATATGCAACAAAGATAAGATCAGAAAATCAGTGAGATTTAGTGAATTAGGTTATATGACGTTGCTTTCCTGCCAAGTTTGCCTAATCATGACTATGAGGATGAGCGATGATATGAAGAAACTGATGAAGGAACACACAAAGAACACCTATGCCCAGGCTGGGAATCTATTTTGAGAAACCGAACCCGAAACCCTTTTCTTCTTAGCACGCTCTGCTAACCACTCCACCAAGGAGACCGGCTGAAATTTTATGATTCTTGTTGTGTAGAGATAGGCTTCAGACGTCTTTAGAGTGATAATTTTAGTTTTTTAACCATTGATGTAAGGCTATTGAATCTCTCGATTCATCCCTGTCCGACTTTTTCTCTCGAACTGCAGTTGCGATGATAATCATAGCCATCAACGATTTGATTTGCAAGGACAAAGAAAATTACAGATTCGTTATTTTCATAGTTTTTTAGAGCTTCACATTTTAATATTTTATAGTTCGAAAGGGGGTGGCCATGGCCCGATGACCTCTTCCCTGGGTAAGGCCTGATTCCTAAATTGAAGATTAATTTAATGTGTATTCGTTTCGTAGACTTCTGTTTGGGTGATCAGATGGATGTTCGAAATAACAGTTGATCAATGCTTGCTAGTAATTCTGCTTCAAATTAAGACATAAAGCATTGTTGGCATTCACATTTGCTTTATCTCCAAAATTATCCAGTATCTCATTGTGAGCCTTACATGATTTTGTGATGGGGTAGTATCCATCGAAGGGGAAATATCTAGATAACTATTACGTTGTTTTGGGTGTAGGTTTGGTAGGTTTGAGGAACATTTACTGATAAAGAAAATCATAAATTGGCCCTTTTTTCTTCCTTTCTCTATTGGTTTTTGTCCTATTCGAGTAATTCAACTTTTGAGGATGGATGATGAGTACTTGAAATGTTTTTGGGACAAGTACCCAGAGTTGAAACCTGGGACATCTGGTTTAGTAGACCATTACAAACCCCACAACGCTACGGAGGCTGACCAAATTTAAGGGTCGGGGGGAAAACTAGGTAGTCAATATTCTGGCGTAAGCGAGGTAGTGTTGTAATTGGATCCAATATGAAGAGAGGCATAGTTCAGGCATTGTGTCATAAGAAGCATTCATTCTTCGAAGCATACGATTTTGTAGCTTTTCACTTGCATGTCCAGTAAGGTTTTGCATTTTCGGAGTACTTTTACAATGTTTTGTATTGCACACTATTAAAATTTCATTTTTCTGGTGTTTGACGAACGTTGATTTTCCTGTTTTCTTTCCTTCGACTTTTCAATTGGTGTTTTTCATAAACATTTTGGGGAGACATGTGAACATTTTAAGGGAGGTGTTAGCGGTAGGTGGACAAGTCGTTGATCTACTCCTCCGTCCAGTGACAACGCCTCTAAGCAGCAATTCCAGCTTCTCTACTAAATGTGCTGAGCTTTATAGGACCACAGCTTCACCTTAAAACTAATGGAAAAGGAGCGAATCTCTGAGTTGGTATGGGGAATTGGCGTCTACTTCAAGTCATAAAATGGCGCAAAACTTTCCTCGCATCACAGTCCCCTACCGTTATGAATAATAAACTAAGAAGCGGGTTCAACTTTCAAAAGACTGAAGCCATGTTCCCAGGTTTAGATTAAAGCAATTTTTTTCCTTTAAGAAGCCAAAACTTTCCTCCACATTTGGCTGAACAAGAGCGTCCGAAACTTCGACGGCTCTTGGCTGTGTTGCTTGCGATCGCCCACGTGTGACTAACAGGAGAACCACCAGCGCTCTTGAAGAGGTACGCGTTTGTCTTCTCTTTCTTGTGCAACGTGAGACAAGGACGAACGAATGACGCCTACATGTGAATAATTTAAAAGTAGCTTCATAAAACTTTGAGGGCCATCATGGAGCAAATATGCACTTCATCTTCTAGCAAACGGCATGAAGACCATGCTCTGAGAGGCTACGTTTTGTCTCAGGATCACGTTACAACGTTGTCGTCGAGTATGAAGGTGCCTAAGTCCAAGACGCCAGAGACTGAAAATGTAAATACTAGGCAAGGTCTACTTGGATGTTTCGGAGCATTATGTAATTTTAATTTAATTTTAAAGAAATGAAATATATACAATTATTTTCAGATTATAGTTTAACATTCTAATAGTAATGTGAGAACAATTTTTTGATCAATTAACACGAGGAAAAGTAATAGATTGATTAATTGATTGATTGAATTGGTGTTTTAAGTTTACTTTATGCACAGTAAGGCTAATCGGGATTGAACCTACAGTTTAAAGTGGGATCCGAACCACTATGTGCCTCAACCGGGTATCGAACTCGGACCCCTTGATTACAAGGCGAGTACGTTACCACTGTGCCATCGACGAGATAATATAAAACAGACACGATATCATCACTTGCAGAAAATAAATGCAAAAGACCAGGTGATGCAGACTTAACAAACATATATTCTGAACATTGAGTTATTTTATGTGAAGAATTGTGCATTCTTTTTTGTTACGATTGGAAAATAATGTACTAGAAATAGACCGTACCAATAAGATGAAAACATTGTCTCACTGTCCATGTTTTTTCAATATTATCCACGCTCGTACGTCACTAATAAGGAAATGAAGCATTTCGAAACCTATCCTCATTTTGTGTAATTATTCGTCATTGGCATCCGATACAGACGTACACAGTTTCACAAAACGCCAATAAACAAATGAAAGTTGGAGGCGGTAATGGTGAATTATTATCCATCTTCGATATTCAGCTCAAATTCCTATCTCATTGACAGCACCGCAATTCCATATTGAACTTGATGGCGATTGGACACAAAATGCCTCGCAGATAAATAAAGCTGCGTGATGTATTTCAGCTTATTCCTTATATTTTCCATTACCTTGGTTTGATCGATATATCAACCATGAGTGGACATTTGGAGTGTTTGTGCACTTTTATTCAGGTTTGTCATTCCTTTCTGAATGTCTCACACTTGCGAAATAAGGGCTAAATAACGTGAGTCCAGTTACTAGTAATTTGTATTTTCGTTGCTTCACTCTCTTATACCTCTCATGGCTAATCCCGACGATAAATGTATGAATGGTAAATCGTTGCTGGTAAATCCTAATCTCGAATCTGGTGGATCTGTCGTTGAGGTGCCATTCCTCACTTTCTCTCTCTGTGTGTATATAAACATATACATAAATGCATATACATAGATTGATTGATCTGCTTTATTTTACTTCGCTTTTTGTGCCACTTTTGGCTAATTTGCGATGACGGTGAGTGGTTTTATGATGAAATCGATCAATGATCACTCACAAGCATCCTTGCCCAGGCGGGTATTCGAAACCGGGACCCCTGGCGTCGTAGTGCGATGTGCTAACAACTCCGCCACGGTGGCCGGCATAAATGCATGTACATATATATGAGTGTGTGTGTTTATTTGTTTGTTTCGTTTCATCACATTGAAGTGTAATTTACTAGATTTCGAATTTCCTCCCTCCTGTAATGTGCTGTGAAATAACTTATAAAAAAAACAGAATACTTTAAGAAAAGATATTCTCGCCATAAAACTAGATAAATTTTGACAAATAATCAGTAAAAACGATAATATTCAATGGATAACGACAGTGATGCGCGCGACTATCGCAGTGTTAAACTGTATAGTCATGGATATTTCTGGGTTGTAATAATTCAACTGAAACTTGATGGGAGGGTTACAACTTAGAAGTTTCCGTGGCTATACATCCAGATCAAATTAGCCTATCTGAGCGCAAATTGAACTGAAAACAAACTTTAATTACTTTTCCAAACCTGGGAAGTGCATGGACGTTTCACTGTGTTTGTTGCTTGAGATATTTGCGGGGAGTGGAGTGGGTAAGGTGATCAAAGAAATGGAACAGCAAAGCGCAGTCTGTTATCAGTTATGCCTTGACCACATAGATGGATGATGCGATAACAACAACATGGAATCACATGTTTTTGTTCTGCGGCAATTTTCATTGCCGCACAGTGTAATTGTACTTTACAACAATGTAGAAAGTTTAGATTTTCATCTTAAGTCCTGTATAAAGCGAACGAAACATTTACACTATATAAGCTGGACTCAATACGGCCTACATAGAAATATATCGCAAAGAACATGTCCAAATGTAACATTTGTTACTCTTATGTTAACGTAGAATGTCTTGGAGTCACTAAGGATAATGAAGAACCTTTCATTTGCCAGGACTAAGATGTGTATGTAATCCATGTTGTTCTGGTGACAAGTTATGACACGTCATTTCCTTGATTATTGGTTTGTTAACAATGTTTTCTCTTTGTAGAATCTCATTATGTCGTTATGTAAATGATTACATAAGTGTATCAATATACATATCTACCTATAAAAATAACATTCTGGTATTTTATTTACAATTTCTCTTGCATTTCTTGATGTGAAAGAACAAAATATATTACTAGGCCATATTGCGTACAACGTTACTTTTTAACAAAATCTTCCCTGCTCGCATGTTATTACTTGAAATTGGCTCCAATTTTCAGTATAGGTCCAAAAATGTTCTCTCTTTTGAATCTTGAGATTAGTTTTTCCTTTCTGACTTTGTACACCATTAGAAACAATCGCAAATGATAGGTAGACCATATTGGGTTCAGGTACCTTAGTTAGAGTTAAAGCTAGCACACATGTATAAACATACCGTGAACGCACATGGGTTTGGATGTGCAGGTAAGACAAACATTCACAGTCCACCTGCCATTACCTAACAAGTTGCTCATTTAATAGGGACTGAATTAACCAAAAGCAACACCATACATACATATTTCTGGAAAAAAAATTACCACCAGAAATCACACACTCTGAGAATCGAACCCAAGTCACTTTCGTGACAATGAGACACTCTCCGACTTGGCCACGGTTACCCATTTGTCATTGATATAGTGTGAAATGTTCAAGGTGAGTTATCTATGGTAGGAATTTCCCCAACCTTTCTCCTGCATGGAGCGACATTGGAGAGTAGAGTAAAAAAGCCGGTTCTGCGCCCTCTTGTTGGCCTCAGTGCGCTCGCAGTGTTGCCAACCCACCCCACGAAAATTTTACCATATGATATTTTACAGGCGAAGCTAACCTACAAATAGGAGTTGGCAACACTGACTACGATCTATGATGTATATTTTAGCTTTTTTGTAGCCTTCTAAGATGATAAGTATGCAGTAAGATGGAGAATTGGAGACAATGAGTACGATCTAACACATGCTAACTGGCAATAGTGGCGCAGGGGTGAACTTTATTTTTTTTGTTCGGGTAGGTTGTAAGGTGAGTGAATATGTAGGAAAAACAATGGTATATACATAAACCAAAGTAACATGGTTCTAGGTCCCATAGGAGCCTAGAACATTAATGTCCTGGAAAACATCTTAAGACAAATATGTTAATTTTTAAGATAGTCGAATTCCGGTGTGTCAAGATGTTACTTCCCGTCTGTCAAGAAAATTTTCTTAAGACAAATATTAAGATGTTTTCCAAGACATTGATTTTCTTGGCTCCTAATTGAGCTAGGATGATGATTTTAGGTTTGTTGGATTGGATTCGACGAGAACTATTTGACTAGCAAATAAAATCGATTCCACCCACTCAAGTTTCGGAAATACAGACAATTTTTTTAAATTTTTTGAGAAACTTGATTTGCTGGCTTAATTTTTACCCTAATTCGAAAATGTTAATAGCATTCGATAAAAAATTAGAAGAACTCTACAACCTATTGGAGAGATGATGATTAGTGCTTGCTGTTTCCGAGTTATTTTGAATTAAACTTTCAAGATGTAATTTCTAAGATGTTTTGTAATTCTTAAATTATGGGTTGTAGAAAACCCATTCTTGTTTTATCTGCTATTGCTCGACGAATAGTATAAACATAAATACACTAGACTCTTGCTAATCCGGCCCTCAATAGTTCGCCCCTCTCAGTAGTCTGGCCCACATCTGGCCTGTAGTTACTCAAGCAGAAATTACGCAAACAACAATGAATTTTTGTGTTGAACAATGTTGTTAGTTAAAAATGTTAAACTATGCTATACTTACATACAATATTTGAAATTTCCGGCTTTCTTACAGTAAAGTTTAGTACATACTATGGATTCTAAAAGGAAACATGTTACGCTTGACATGATGACATGACATAAAGTGGGCTGATTCCTCCGATTGCGATATTAAAACCTTCAACGATTATTCTCATGGGTTCTTTGCCAAGGTGGATCTTGAGTTCTCCGAGAAGCTGCAGGATTTGTTCTGCGACCTCCCGCCAGCCCCGGAATTCAAGTGCCCGCCTGGATCGAACCAACCAAAGCTCGTCATGGACTTCGACATCCTCGTCGTACTGGGTCAGAATGCTGGATTGGCACTTCCTGAAGACAAACAGGTTCATAGGCATAGTTATTTTATATGCTTGTATTATAGAAACATTGCCATGTGTACGATTAATTGGCCCCCTTCCCCCAAATCGCATTTTTTTTCATTACATACATGTGGGGGACAGAGGTATGCATATTTCCGTCCGTGGCATTACAAGAGAAGAGCCTGCCTCCCAATATTGCTTAAGGTTTGGTTAGCATGCAATAGATCGTGGGAACAGTATGCTAGAAAAGACAGACGGGGAAGGTTAATAACAGCATTAACACTGCACCACTATTGCCAGTTAGTATGTGTTAGATCGTAGTCATTGTCACCAACTCTCCATCTTACTGCATACTTATCATATTAGAAGGCTACAAAAAAATCTAAAATATACATCATAGATCGTAGTCAGTGTTTCCAACTCCTAATTGTAGGTTAGCTTCGCCTGTGAAATATCATATGGCAAAATTTTCGTGGGGTTGATTGGCAACACTGAGTTCAAAAAAAGGTTTGTGAAGCGACTTTCTGGTACTAGTCAGTGTTGCTAACTCCTATTTGTAGGTTAGCTTCGCCTGTAAAATATCATATGGTAAAATTTTATTGGGGTGGGTTGGTAACACTGCGAGCCCACTGAGCCCAAAAAGAGAGCGTAGAACAGGATTTTTTACTCTACTTTGGGGTTAACTCAAATAAATGGATACCTACAGCAACCCTGCGGATCGTGGTGCTGATCTCATTACTTCCAAAAATAAAAAAGTCGTGAATGTGTGGAGCCTAATCTCCACATTTCCCAAAGCGCCTT
Source organism: Lepisma saccharinum (assembly GCF_977018435.1). NCBI lineage: Eukaryota > Metazoa > Arthropoda > Insecta > Zygentoma > Lepismatidae > Lepisma > Lepisma saccharinum. The sequence continues at coordinate 20,319,755 of NC_139255.1, forward strand.
CGCGGTACGGTGAAATACTTGACATTTTTGTACTATCAAGGGATCCCTTACGCTACGTTGATATTCGTTACTCTGTTGCACGAGGACGTGGGATAGATAGTAACTACTATACTCTATCCAGAAAATCTCTGGAACAAGGCCGCTCATAACGGCAGAGAAGGGGTGAAAACGAGTGGGCGGAGCGAAGCAGTGCGCTGCTGCTAGGCTGGAAACTGCAGTCGCTCTTCCTTCTTCACGCGATCCTACTCCCTCGCACGTGTCCGTTGGTCGAGCAATCTCGAGTCATTATTTGCGCAATCTAAAGCTTAACGCACACTGAGACGCGAAGAAACGCGGCAACAGACCCGTATAGGGAGTTGGCAGGGAAATTCCCACTTCGGTTCCGGGCGTTTCCATGAGTGCCGTCCTAAATGCGAACAGTCCTATTTTCGAACAGTCCTAATTGCGAACACTTGTTAAGTGAACACGAATAACGCTATTATTAATGGAGAGGCCGCTTCCTAATTGCGAGCAACTTTTTTGTACTTTGGGAACTAAAGGTTTCTCACACTTCTCGACTCTTTTTAACTCAGTTGCAGACTTGATACTGGTCAGTGCCTTACGGATGTGTGACTGTTGGTTTAAAATGTTTCAGTTCACATTGAAACATATCTGTTAAAATACATAGAAAAACTGCCATGATTAAAGTCGTCGTCGAAGAATATACAATTTAGTAATGAAAATGTCATTTTGTTTGTCTGTACGAATAAATTCGGAACAATTCGCAACTGAAAAGAGTTAATATAATTATTGTCTTTGCAAATTAACAATATAAATTTGAACTTTAAGCTAAGTTCAAAACATGTATCGCTGTTATGACAAAGCTGTTAGTGCTGCCAATCAGGTAGGCTACAGTTGTTACAGTTGTTCAACTACCTCTTTCCCTGAGTCAATGCCCTAATTTGTTTTTGAAAACAGGGTTTTCAATTCCATGTGTTCGCAATTAGGACATGGAATTATTTCTCATTTTCATGTGCTCGCAATTAGGAATGTTTAGAGACGTTGTTCGCAATTAGAACACAATTAGAACACATGCCGTTTCCCTGTAGTGCCCGTTACATCATTTGATGTCAACAGAAGCAGACAACAAAAATTCAAAATTTCTTCGCGTTTCCCCGTGTCTCAGTGGGCGATATGCTAGCTTCACTTTAGCTCGCGTGCTCCAGAGATTCTAGGGACAGAGTATAGCTACAAATCTTAAAGGGAAAGTAGCAGTCCTGCACAACTTTTGACAGGGTGATGTTTTCAATAAAATACTTCCATCTTAAGTAACTAAAGTAGGACAGTGGAAGTTAAAGTTGTCTTCAATGACTGACATGCTATCACATACCATAAACAATCCAGAATTTCTAACTTCCTTGCCTTCCTCATAGACTACATTATTGTTATCATATCTTAACAGTATTTCGCAACTTCAATCATGCATTGACTGAAACTAGAGACCTTGGAAATCTAAAGAAATGATGTCGAAACACAGAAGGTTGAAGGTGAATTTTTTTAGTGGGGCAATGACCTGAGAAGGGTTGAAGAAAACACAAGATAGAAGGCGCTTTCATCTGTCAAAATGACACGATGTTCGTCTGCGTCGTTCCATCATCCAAGTCCTTCTGTAGGTCAATGTAGATGCTCTGGAAACAAATCTCTTTCATCTGTCACATGGAAAAGAAAGATTTTATGTGTGTTTCTGGAGACATGTTTCATGTTCGGTCCCTGACTTCTTGCCATTTGCTTCTGGAGCTACGAGAACCTATCAAATCCCCTTTCTTGACCTGCAAAGGCCTCATCAATAATGTTGCCTTCTACGTTGAGGAAGCGACGATGCAGACAACAAAGGAGCAGACAAACAGAAAACATTATTAATATTGTAAGTTTGTATTCACAGCACAGAGAATATCCGTCTTTTCGCACCTACTGCGTCTTTTCAAATGTGTTTCTAAACATATTAATATGTATAGAACTTAAAAAAATTAAGAAATATTATCCATAATATCTTATTGATTTTGATACTTTAGCTTCGTTTGCTGACAATTTTGGCTAATCGCCATAATGAAGATGAATAATGACCATGTGAATGATTAAGTTAGATTTGCCAAGTGCTTCAACACGTATAGTTATTTCACACCCTTCATAGTGTACAAGGAAAATCCACTTATCTAAAATTCTTTGATTGACTGATTGAGTGATTTGTTGTTTTAAATCCACTTTATGCACAGAAAGCTAATCAGGACTGGCCTACAGTTTTTAGGGGAACAACTATGTGCCTCCACCGGGAATCGTACCCGGGACCCCTTAATTACAAGGCGACGACGTTACCACTATGCCTTCGGGGAGGCCTATCTAAAATTCTTACGTGATATTGAATAAGGGGTGTAAAAATTCCCTTACTACAATAAGAACTTGCTCGTAGACGGTGTCAAAGTCTCAGAAGTCTCAAAACGCTAAGCTGTAACATTGTGCATCTGTGACTGTGTAATTGTGAACACATTCACATCGACTTTTTGACGGGTCTCTTTCATCAATTCACAGTAAGATTTACCGTTGTTAAAAAACCTAAATTCTCACAATTTTCTTAATGTTTTAATCTATCATTTTCCTTGCAAATAGCCATATCCCAATTACGAGGATTTGTTCAATTGTCATTTTATTTCGGATATACATCGGTCCATATTTCATCACTTTCCATTTGCAGTGGTGAGGTAATCGATACTAGTAAGAGACATTGAATAAAAGAAAAAAGATAACGCAGTTAGTAGTTGTGAGAAATTATTGAGTTTCTCTCCCCATCTTAGCTACTCTCTTTGATAAAAACCTGGGTAACGTATTCTTTAAGATATCTCTCTTCTTCCATCCAGTGGCACGTCCCCCGTTCCAGAAATAGGAAAGGAGAAGAGTTAGAAACCACGTTAGCGATATTTGCATCCCATTTGGAATGCCTTGGGGAACCTGCCACCTAACTTAATTCGCCGTTTCTTCGCTTGACACTTATCTTAAACGATGTTGTCAGGACTGCATGCATTTTAATCTTCCTCCAACGGGTTTTCCATTTTCTTTTTTTTTCTCGCTGGCTTTCCTCTCTCGCCACTTCTTTTATCTATTACTGCTTTTTCTTCAGATAAAGAAAGACGCCGTCGAAATTTGCATTTGAGAGAGAGGGAGCACTGCCTTCGCTCTCGGCATGTTATTCAAAGTATTGCTCCGGGAGCAGCCATATTTACAAATTGCACCGGAAATAGGTCAAACGGATTTGAAGGGGTAGTAGCAGAACGGTGGCTGCCTGCGCCAAATGTTTAGATAAAGTTTGTTTAAACTACAACTAAGCACAAATAGGGTAAACAAGATTAACTATACATTAGCCGCGTTAGTTTCTGCCACTAGTAAGGTGACCACAATTTTTATACTCAAAAAAGGAACATCCCAACCAGGTCAGTTCAACCCCATCCTGAAAAATTATTATTTGTTAAATTGTGGATCATATATATGATGCATCAAAAGCAATGAATAGAATATGATCTTCTGTTGTCAAAAGTATTAATTAATTTCAACGACATGACATTGTTGCAGGTCAGTATTGAAACTACATGTACGTTTCTTATTCACAGCTCTACAAATAACGGAACACACGCAAAGTAACACAACCCACTACACTAGCTAACACTGAAACACTAAATTGCTGTCTGCTAGAACGTTCTGGATAACAATGGAACATTTTGCTTGTTGTGAAATGTTTGAAGAAGGTTTACAATGACACTAATTTAAATATTTTCTCAAATTTTTAAGCACCAAATGTCTCTTAAATATAAACTTGGTTGCAAGCAAACGCCTAGATTTTCATAAAACGGGACAAATAGTGCTTTTAAGTAATAGAGACGGGACGACCGGGACACGTCTCTGAAATGGGACTGTCCCGGTCAAAACGAGACGCATGGTCATTCTAGCCACTAGGCAAGACCCAGGGGGAGGGCGCACGAGAAGGAGACGATGGAGGGGAAGAAGTAACAAAGTCCATCGACTATTAAAAATCCTTAATATTGTGATAATAGAAAAAAAAATAACATTTTAATTTTACTTGTTTATTTCATGAAAGAAGGTAGCGTTTATGAAACTTCTTTATATCATAACCCTAATTTCAAAGGTCGCAGAACAGTGATGGAATATTAACGATTGTTCCTCGAAGAAACGATTGTAAACATTTTGAATGCTAACTGTTGATAGTGAAGTGGAGGGATATTGACGTTATAAATCAACACAATTTTTCTCATTTCGTGGTCAGTGTTGTCAGTGTGATAATGAAGTGTCGGTTTCTTTTCCTTTTGTGAGTGTTCTGTGGCGAAATGCATACATAAAGAGTGAGGCTTATAAACCAGAACGACGTTTAAGGAATATTTTTTAATCGGACGTGCATATTTTAAAATTTCCAAGTGTTATGAATGCTAAGCATGAAATTAGTGTAAGTGAAGTACCATGATAACTAAACTAATAATTATCATCATCATCACCAGAAGAAGAATACAATATCGCCTGTACCCAAAGGATAGCCTAGGGATCCAAATGTATAAATCCGCCCCTGAATTTCTGTCAAATAGGTGTGTTGGGTACACTTACCACAACCCTTTAACTATCGTCAGAAAATCGGGAATTATACTCCGCATGCATACTGGACGTTCTTTCTCTGTCTATCTTATAAGATCATAAACAATTTTCCAACGCACTTTCTAAGCGACGTAATGATACAAAGCTAACGTTAGTCCTATGGTTGGAAGGTAATCGTCCTCCACGTGCATAAATACGTAACAATGTAAGGAGTATCATGTTCACTTTCGTCAATAACACATACTTATTATCCTCCCCTTCCTCACTAACCCATCGGAATCCGCTGTGTGCTCTGTTTTCCTCGAATTGATATTTTTCGTGTTACAGAATTAGTCCTCGAAGCATTAGACTCACATTATCTTTATAATATTACGTGGCTTAGAATGCAACAGAACAACATAGCTGAGCATAGAACAAAGATAAAGGAAGAACGTTCAGCTACACGAAAGTACATATTTTCAGTATAGTTCACAGTGTTGCAATCCCGCAATAACTACCGATGGACACCTAACGGAAGGTGATTAGTGTCCCATATGGGATGCAGCTTCAAACCACATCCATAACTTTCATCGTAAGTTCATTCTACAGTAATGAATGAATAAATTAATTTTTTTCACTCTTTAAAGTAAGCAAGGAAATTTCCCCTTAGCTAAATCTTTACCTGAAAGTTCAAAAAGAGTGTTAAAAGCCCCTGCAGAAAGTTTAAAATTGGAAGATTGAAAAGAGACCTGCACAGGACACACAAAAAATGTTTAATGTGGTTCAATGGGTGTGCAATTCCTGCAGATAATGGAGGATATACAGATCATTCAGTGCCTACACCACTTTCTACATGGAGGATATACTGTTTATTCAGTGCCTACCCACTTTTTACATGGAGGATATACTGTTCATCCAGTGTCTAAACCAATTTGTACATGGAGGATATATTGCTCATCCAGTGCCTACACCACTTTCTACATGGAGGATATACCTTTCATACAGTTCCTACACCACTTTCTACATGGAGGATAGACTGTTCATCCAGTGCCTACACCACTTTCTACATGGAGAATATACTGTTCATCCAGTGCCTACACCACTTCCTACATTTATATTACGTACATATTACGACAATACATACATGTAATTTGAATCAATGTAAAAATTGTTACGGAAGGTTAAGACAACAGACAAACTTTAAAAAAATATATTTTTATTATATTATACATTATATTATAATCATATATGAAAATACACTGTTACTACAAAAATTACGATATTGTTAAATTACCATTACCAGTCGTCATTTGCAGGAAGCAAATTCTTCTGCTAGTTTGGTCAAATCCAGTTTTCGATCACGATCACTTTCGATGCTTAACAGCGCCAGTCCACTAACTCTTGCCATTGTGCTTCTCAAGTAATTTTTGACCAATTTTAATTTGAAAAACGACCTCTCAGCTGATGAAGAAGTCACAGGTATAGGACAAATACAGCTTATAAGCAATGCATACGTCAGAAATGCTTCTTTCAAGAATTTTGTTTTCTACCAACTTCGCTGATGTTCGACATTTTTATTCTTTTGATTTTAGTTGACACTACATTCCAAAAATAAACAATTTCGTTAACTGTAGTGCAAGATATTAGTACCGGATTCCAATAACTGACTATCGGTGTGTTACGTTTGCGCGGTGGGACTTAAATAGGTGAATCTTTCTTTGATTTGTTTCAACAAACTCTTAAATCTATTGCTTACTTGATGTATTAGAATAGCTAACGCACGGCAGAAAATAACATTTTCTTGACTGTCGTCGACCCTTCGGCGACATAATCAATGACTAGAACTTTTCAGCTAATGAAGGTTGTCTTCTCATCTGGTAATTCACTTTCTACTTTTCTATTGATTAACATTTTTCGAGGCATAAAAATATACATAATATATTTTATTGAAAATATATTTTTAACGCCGAAAGGAAAACTTTTGTGAACTATCGGTCTTTCTTAATTTATCATTCTTACTGCGCCCCCGAAGCTCCTGCGCACCTTCCCCCCGCACCGCTGGGGTTGCGGGGGTGTTATTTACTTTCTACAATTTTCCTTGATAATAGAAAAGGTGAGACGATACTAAAAAGCATTGTTTCCTTTTCTTATTGTGTTGTTTTTTGCGTGTGTTTTCCTAAAATTAGTGATTTTTATGGTGGAATAACTGTAATGTAAGGTGACATCAGTGGCGTTCTAACTGCCGGTAGTTTCGCAGAGATTATGGTCATTATTTTACTGACAGCGATTGAATCACTTGTATTATTCATACTACAAAGTTAGGGAAAAGAAAGTAAAACAGACTAAATACAACTTCAATGTTTGAAACAACAGGATTGTGAACGTTTGTATTGTAGAACTTCAATCTTTACTTTCAAACTGACCACAATTATTTTTCTCCTTACAAGTTTGGCATCAATGTGACATTGTTCAACATCAAAGAACGGACATTCATTAAAAATCTGGAGATACTACTGTCATATTGATTCGCAGAAATCTTTAGGCAGTCTATGCTGACAACACAATGGAGAGAGCAGTTATGTGCATTGTTGGAGATAATGTTCACTTTACTTTGCCCGTAAAAAGCACATTCCACAGAATACAAAATTCAATACTCGTTTTCCAGGAGAGTGAGGGAGTGTTCCCATTGACTCCGCGCCGGATACGCCCATGGAAACATAACTCTCAATTATCGTGTGCAACCTGTTCGCACAGAATGGCACAGTCCCCAGTAATAATATCACTTCCTGCATATATAAATGTGACTCTTTTGTGTATTATATTTTACCGCTTGTATTAAAATTTAACACCTTAAATAGTCAAGTGTTAATTACATGTTATCCAAATTCTTAGAAACAGTTTTTGACTGACCTAATTAATTGAAGCTGTACTTCGAGATTGAGAGGGATTAGAAAACTTGACTGTGAACAAATGTATCCATAAAACAAATGATAACTCTTAATTAATACTCAGAAATAGGGTTACGCTTTGTCAATATCAAGTTTGGACAATTTTCATCTGTTTTTGTTTTTCTAAACGTTATAATACAAGAAGGAGGTAATAATTACATTTTGTGTATTACTTTGAAACTTAAAAGTTTAGTCTCCAAAGGAATGTTCTTGCCCCTTACACATCAGAAAAAGTCCTATTACGCAATCCAACCAGATTCCACGATTTTTGAGTAGGTCGAATCGTTCGTCACAATGGCCTGAGTGTCAATATGACTAATTTTTATGAACGTATGATTTTTCTGATGATAACTCGGTGCATGAATTGAAGTATGAATTTCAGTAAAGGGTCGGTAAATATATTTTAGTGTTGTATCTTGGTTATATACAATGAAAGATAGTTGTAGTGTTGGTCAGTTGAATCAACACATGAATTACTGATTGAGTGATTTGTGACATTTCATTTTAGCTAGCTTTTCTGGCATTTTGGGTTAATTGCGAAGATGAGAATAAATGATGATAACATTAAGCGGATGAAAAAACGAAGACTCACGGAACACACGAAATAAGTCATTCAGAGGATTATACTGGCTGTGACTCCAGACGCCAGATCTTCATTAAAGCTCTTGCCTACTCATACGCTCTTGTAGGCCTCTCGCCGTAAGAATGGTCAAGAATTATAGTTAGCAAGACACAGCCCAGCCCGTACTCCATGGAAGGGAGGTTGACATTTACGTGTTTTTAGTACATCCCTTACACTCCAAAAGGTGATGATTAAATTGGTGAAAGGACAATCACAAGAACATGTGGGCAGGACACAACACGAACCCTCTCAGAGGTTCATACTCACTGAGAATCCTGGAACGAGTTCATCGACAGTGTATACAATCAAGCGCGCCTGCAGGATTTTTTCTCAGGGACGGCAGAGTCTTAGAAATATTTATTATTTATAGTTACTACTACTACTACTTTACAAATCATAAAATTCAATTGAATTGAAAATTCTTTGGCGTTTTATACAAGTTTAAACTTGGGTCTATTATTTCCATTAAAACTGGATTCGCCTTTCTTTATTTAAGAAGAAGGCTACTTCTTTGTTGATGAACACATTATTTTTTGTACTTTTTCACAATGCACAGATGCAGAGACCACTTAACCTACTGTCTCTCATGGTACCTCTGCTTCATGTTTTTACATGCCGAAGTGTAATGTAAAATAATAACAACAATAAAAATAATGAAAGAAAAGTAATAATAATACTAATAGTTATCTGTAACGTACGGCCTGTAAGTCACAGAAAACAATATTTTCTTTTTAAAATATCACTACAATTTCACCGTTTGAATTGCATAATCTATTTGCAGAAATATAAGGGAGGGACAAGTGACCCCTGCGGGTCTCCATATATACAATATAATGGAAGTTAAGGGTTCAATATGAGTGTAAGTTCCGCGACAGGTTACGTTTGCAGCAGGATTTATGTATTAATACACGCTCAGCATCTCCCGTGCCAGTCTTGCCTCAACAGCCAAACTGTTCATATCACAGACTGTGAGAAATTCGGCAGTATTATCAGGACTATATTCTGCGTTCACGTTTCGGTCTACGTATGCGAAAAGGTGCAGCAAACTTAACCTGATACATTCGCGCACGGACCTTTCCGCTCACGATCAATTAAGCACAATTTCTCCAATCTTGCGGGTAGGGGAAAGCTAGATAATACACAGTTTTCCGGATACGGACTTACCCACAACCGTATGGACTAATAAACGAGACTGAAGTTGTAAGACTTCATGTCCGAATGTGTGCCGCGTTGTCTCCTGCCTTTCCACAGAGTTGATGGTTGTTGGGTGCGCATTCAAGAAGATGCTCCTGACAATGAAAAACTTACACTCATATTTTATTATGTTGTTGATCAGTGGCATGATAATAACATTATAAGGTAGGGGAACAAATACCTTCCCCTAGTCACTTTTGTGTGCCTGGAGACCATATCAAATGACGGAAGAGCTCCAAAATTTCATATTACCTTCGTCAACTATATTGTCACCTGGAAACGAAGCTAAAGCGCTTGTATAATATATATTTAATATCAAAACAAATTAATTTCGTAAGTACTCACATATTGCAAAACCAAGATAATCGTGCATAATGTTCTCTCACTAAACAAGGTTGGAGAAAAGAGGGTAATAATGATTTGCCAAGGTATTCATGTTACTTACAAAAGATCATTACGATAGTGAACATAATGAACATAGTTAGTCGATTGTAGCAAAAGGAAAATATAAATTTAGCAAAACTCAGAAACAATATTATGTATACTTAAAAAAAAAACAACTTAAATTATTATTTATTTCTAAGATGAGCTTTTGGCCTTTCAAGCACGAATCACAAATGTATTGCACGCAGTTTTTGGCGCCGGAGTATGTTTCGTGGAACCATATGAAACATTTGTGTAGCAGATCCCGTGGATGAAATTAGGAACATGACGGGGGACGAAACATGGCGGTTACTACCTTTTCAACAAGTGATCTTAACGGAACACAACGCACACACCCTTCTATATTGACAACGTACCTGTGCCAATAACATGCACCGAATATAAAACCTACACTCATACTGGGCGTAAATGACTGCTAATAATGATAATGATATTGCAAAACCTCACCTGACCACTAAACCGAAACTTCTTAGTTACACCGGACCTAAATTGTCTTGAGCCACAAATTTTCACAACTGGCTCTGTTTCCCTTCCCCAACCCTACCGTGCTGGCGCCGACTGAGTTCCTGGCTACAGGGCCGAGATACCGAGTGGGAAGAAATTCGGGTTCCTTACCTTACATATAGGGACGCACAACTGGTCTAGCGAGCAGCATAAGACCAACAGCAGGGTTGGAACACAGACTAAATATTGCTGTCAATAAAGGACACACCAACGTATATATACTAACATTCATGTACTGACAGAATATGCTGAATTCCAGAACTTTTGTTGCAACAGAACAACACTAACCGCGAAAGGAAAGAATAAAAAATTAGCACAATTAAGATTGGTGACAGAAAATCTCCGAGAAACCGGAAATTGAAATAAGTATCTGAGGCACTTGACTTACATTCAGAAATTGCATCACACTTGGAATACTGATATCGAAACGAAAAATGGTCGATTTAAGACGGATTCAGATTTAAAGTAAACTTGTACAAAGTGCTAGAAATGAAAAAAAAGTTTTAAAAAAATGAAATACAGAAACAGCAACAACTAAAAAAGGAAACTATTACGGAAACAGCAGCGAAGGGTCACTCTGCTCGCGAGTGTCCATGAGGGAAAGCCGAACCTGACAGGGGAGAGGAAAAGCCTTCACTTACACCCCTTCATTCCCATTCCTGCGAGAGGCATGTAAGGGGTGACCTTTCACGTAGTACACAAAATTGTCAACCCCACGTCCAGGTAGTACACCCTGGACTGCGTTTTGCAGACAAACGAGGCTTCGGCGACTAGTCCTATGGCCAGTATAATTCTGTGTGTGGTCATGTTTTTTGTCCTTATACAGGGTTAGTCAAAAGTATCGGGACAGGCCAGTAATAACGAGAGGACTGAGGAAAATCACATGTTTGCAAGTGGGTATTGATGCGGAAACTGCATTGAATGGGGATGTGACCATCATGGCAGTTATCTTGGATTCCGCCATATTGGATATCACGCAATATTTTCAAATGGAAAGGGGTATGTATGACACATGTATTTAGGCTAGAATCGTCCCACAAACAACAATCCCAACTCATTTTGGACCTATCGCGATTCGTGGAAGAGATAGGGTGTGCTATGTTTGACTGCAAAAGATGACATTTGTCTGAAATAATTGTTTACTGTTATCCTGTGAGTAACTGTACACTGTACACAGAGAGCATGAACAAGAAAACATGACATTGACTTACAGAATGCCTCAAACAAGTGCTGAAACTGCTTGCCGTCGACTGTCTGACAATATGCCAACCGATCGTAAAAACTGCAAGGTGCAAGTTGTAGCATATCCCGAGAAGTCCTCTTGTTATCCAATATGGTGGAATAGAAGATGGCTGCCATGATGGCCACACCCCCATTCGTTGCAGTTTCCACACCAATACCCAATTACAACATGTGATTGTCTTCAGTCCACGCGTCTCTTTCAGACAAATATCATTTTCTGCAGTTAAACGTAGCACACCCTATCTCTTCCACGAATGGCGTTAGGTCCAAAATGAGTTCGGATTGTCGTTTGTGGGACGATTCTAGCCTAAATTGATGTCATACATACACCCCTTTCCATTTGAAAATATTGTGTGATATCCAATATGGCGGAATCCAAGATGGCTGCCATGATGGCCACACCTCCATTCAATGCAGTTTCCGCACCAATACCCACTTGCAACATGTGATTTTCCTCCGTATACGCGTTTCGTTATTACTGGCCTGTCCCGATACTTTTGACTAACCCTTTATGCGCTGAGTGCTCGTTTAGAGTCTCAGCTTTTAACGGAAGTCAGAATATTTTAAGATTTAACTTATGCAACGTTAGAGTTGTTATTCGTAACTGTAAGCGGCTCCACCCCGTATAATGTGACGGGTGCAAAATAGCCTAAGTGTTGACACACAAAATTTTAAAAGCAAATTCAAATTCAAATCCCTGTGCGCAAGACTTCGTATTTTTAACATGTCCGGAAATGTTCTGCATGGAACTTGTGTATTTCAACACACGCAGATTGAACTCAAAGTATTTGAGTTTATTTTGAAACATATGCGTCGTATAATCCATTATTTTTTTAACAGCAATTTGCCATCACTATAAACTTAATTGATTGATTTGGTGCTTTAAGTCCACTGTATGCACAGTAAGGCTAATCGAAACTGGAACTACGGTTTAAAGTGGGATCCTAAAAAATATGTTCCTCCACCGGGTATCGAACCCGGGACCCCTTGATTACAAGGCGACGACGCTACCACTGCACCATCGGGAAGGCGCAATATGAACTTAAATTTTAATATAATTCGGTTAGTTATGCGCACTATAGTCGAATCTTTACTACGACCACGTTCACTACATCAAGAATTAACTGTAGTAAGAAGCAAAATTTAATAAAAATACCATTTCTAGAATCTCATGCGGCGTCTGGTCTGTCGGTTCTGACGCCTTGTTACCATCAGGTATCAATTTCTAGTGTTATTACGGCAACGAGGCTACTATTAATGAAGACAACTAAGCCAAGGAAATTCCCACTATACACACCAGGCATGTAGTAATCTTAAAGTTGATGAGCTGAGAAAAAGAGGGAGAAGGAAAGGGGGGGGCTGTTGCCTAATTTCCCACATTTCTTCTCCTGCGCCTCTGTTTTACGCTTCGTTGCCCGTTTAATCTTCCCTCCTCCACCAGTTGGTCAGTAATTAACCGGCTGATGGAGATCAGCAGATGCCAGTGACGGGGAAGAAGGCTCGGGGGCCCTGTCTTTAAGTAAAGAGCAGCCCTGCGTATATACTGTACATTTCGTCAGAAGCGGCTTTCTGGAACCATGATTGGCTTTGAGTGTTATGAACCTCTAAAGGTCGCTCAGCCAGTGAACCTTCATGGGATAATGTTGCAAATATACTGGCATTGTGTGCCTGATATAAAGAAGGACACTTCTCACTCGAAAATAGAAACGTAAGACAGAGCGTGGTTTCCACTTACAGTGTGTACAATCTCCACATCAAGCAAGAAAACAAAATACACTTTAAAAAGCACAACCACAAATGATTTCAGGATGCTAAATACCAGAGCTGAAAAATAGCACTGGAGTTTCATGGTTTTCTAAATACAATTTGGAATTTAATAAATTCAAATGGTGATATTGCATTTGAACTGTCAGTCAACTGTATAAAACTAAAACTGCATTTTATATATATATACATATGTATACACACATATATAGCCATATATATATATATATATATATATATATATATATATTACATCCATTACATACATACATACATACATATATGCAGGGTGAGTCACCAAAAATTACCACCGGATATATTTCGTGAACAACAATATATATTGAAAAACTACTTTTACAGACATAAAATATTAGAGGGGCTCATGAAATTAGTGGACACAATACGTTCAAATACGTAAGGAAGTATGATTTTCAACATACTTTAAATGGAAACTCAATATTATTAGTGTTATTAAAAGTAAGAAAAATTACATTAAGAATGGTGTTTGTTACATTGTAATATAGCAAGAAAGTAATTGCAACGTTAAGTTGACGCTTCAAGCAAACATCTCAGAAGTTGATCCATGGGTCTTAACAAATATATCCTCTTTTGACGTAATTCGTGTGCCCAAACAAACATGTATCCCCTTATGAATGTAAATTGGTATAGTCAAAAGGGGAAACATGTTTGTTCAAACACAATAATGAACAGTCAAAAGAGAAAACTGGTTTGTTATTACCACGATTTACGTTGATTTAAGGACTACCTAAATCACCACTAAGCCCACAACTTAATAATATTTTGAGGAGGATTTGCAGAAGATGACGCCACGTTGGCGATTTCTATTCGTTTTTGGTTTGGTTTGAGTTGGTGTTTTAAGTCCACTTTATGCACAGTATGGCTAATCGGGACTGAACCTAGAGTTTAAAGTGGGATCCGAACCACTTGTGCCTCCACCGGGTATGGAACCCGAGACCCCTTGATTACAAGGCAATGACGCAACCACTGCGCCATGAGGGAGGCATTCTATTCGTTTTTGTTCAGTAGGAAGATTGGTTTGTCAAGTTAAGTATTGTCTTTAAAAATGCAAACTGAATTTGTAAGGGATTATTACAAGTTAAATAATATCTTACGAACTATAAACTATGTTCAATTTCATACAACGTATGAAAAACACATTTTCCACAATCATATGCATATTCTATGAACTCAGTGTAATGTTCAGTTCCAGTATACTGTCTGTCTTTTACGCGGGCGACATTTTATTTACACCCTGTGTATAGATATTTAATACAAAGTTTTTTAATACATTTTTAATTTTCCTTAGCTAATTTCGCTGGGAAAATTTTCTGGCATTTCCGAGATGGAATAAATGTCGAGCACATATTTAGAAAGTATTTCAGAGTTCACTTAACAAGCGTTCCATCAGACGAAAATATTCCCGATTAGTTCATTGCCACAAAATTTCCATTCAATTATTCCAAGTTTGTACAGAACTCGCAAACTTCATTGCATTTTTCCATCAGAAATACAAAGAAACTAATGCAACAGCACAGAACAAGGCCATAAAAATGGTTTGTAAATGTTTCAAAGAGAGAGAAATGTTACCATTTTCATTGCATGAATTATAGCATAAGTCCGCTTGATAAAGCCATGTGAATAATTCTATTGAATGTGAACAGATAGGGGGAATTTTTCTGAAGAGCAAACGCCAGAATAAATTCGCCTAAATTGTCTTTCATGATATGGAAAAGTAACTTGCAACCTGAACAATAATAGAGCCTCCTTCCTTCATATTCCAAATGCTGCGGTGACGACAATTCTGCTCTATTTCTTTGCTCCACAATGTCTCGTATTACAAGTATTTCTGAAAAGTTGTAGGATGGATGGTAGATATTTGATGTGGATTGTACATCAGGGTTTGTGGATGACTGTAATATGCTCAAAAGTGGAGCACAACCACTCACTTGATCAATAGATTCATGTAATTCTTGTAATGTATCTAAATTCTTGTAGTGTTGGGGAATTGTCATAAAACTAACCAAAACACTTCTGTATAAAGTATCGTATATTAAACTTATGTATATCCAGAAAAATAATATAATTCTCAATGCATTTCCTCTTGGCTCATCTACAGACAATTCCAGGAGAACGCAGATCAATAAAAATGATATTTCTACCAAACTTCTGGGTTTTTCTTTTGTTAAGGAAAACTTTGATACAAAACCATTGGAATCAGAGTAATGAGTAATATGCCTAAAACTGAGAGCCAAGTTGTAAGCTCAAATGAAGGAAAAAGTGACATCCAATGGTGAACCTGCTGACCACTTTTGACCATCTTGCCAATTTATTATCTCTTTGTCTTTGTTGGTAATGAAAAATCCATTAACTCCTTGAAGAAGTAAGAATAATACACAAGGAAGAGCCAACATTCTGCTGTACCTATACCCTGAAAAGAAGAAAACGAGATTTATGAAATTGCATGGCAGGTGTTGTTCTGGAAAGACAAGAGTATGTTAAGAAGGCTTGAGGAGAATGTAAGATACATGCAGAGGCGCAACCACGAATGTCAATGACATGTCAATGGCGCAGTGGTAGCATCGTTGCCTTGTAATCTAGGAGTCCCGGGTTCGATACCCGATGGAGGCACATAGTTGTTCCGATCCCACTATAAACTGTAGGTCCAGTCCCGATTAGCCTTACTGTGCACAAAGTGAACTTAAAACACCAAATCAAACCAAACCAGTATGACATGTGTAATTTTCAAGTAGTGCATTTGTCTTACACATGTGCAACATGGAACGACGTAACATTATAAAATACATATGCATCATGTTAACACTAATTTGTGCACATATACAATGTTTATTCAATGCATATAAATGTTATTTAAATACATTACATAATAAATTCATTCCCCTTGCAACAAACCATCAGCAAAAATAATATAAATTTTCTCTCACGTGTGTGTGTGCCTTTTCCTCAAAACAATTGTTCATGCATTTAAGACAAAACTGTTAAACAGCAGACTTCGAAAGTCTGAAGTATATAGTCGGTCTTGCTTCTCTCTCTCTGGAAATTTACAATCCATTACAGAAGAGAACCATATTGCGAGCGAAGCGATCAAGAAAATTGTTAGATCCAATTGTTGCAAACTCAAAACAATATTAATTTATTAGGGCGCAAATTATTTCACGAGGCACCATGACATCCTCTTTTACAACTTTATTGATTGAGATCGTTCGGTGTTCAGGTCCGACTCCTGCCGCCCCCTAGGTACTGCTCTGAACTTGAATATCCAACAATATTGCCTCCGACGAATAAATTCATGTTTACAATGTCTTCCACGCTTTCGATGCGTGGATACATTTTGGGTTCTGTAACGAAACCGTAGAGAGATGATAGATAAAGTGTACTTAGTATAAGATAAGAGAATACACATAAGACAAAAGTGCATCTAATTGGAAATTATGGAGGGGCAAACGTGAGGATACTGACAGGAGAATAGAAAACCCTGAGATAATTAGAAATTCAAACTGAATTCTACCCTGCCGACGAATTACAAAGACCATTTCAAAGAGGAAGAAAATTAAATTACAGATCCACAGCTGCGGTTGAAAAAAACCCAAAGAAACCAGATGTATCCACTGGGGATATAATCTAGGGTTTGGAACAACCAACAAGGAATACTTGTTTGGCTGTATGACCAGATAGTCATATCTTGCGTACAGAAAAGTTATTGGTCTTATAAATATGATATAACCATCAACCAGCATGTGCCTTATTTCCAGAATACTATTCTGTTATCTCTTATGTTAAAGTGTAATACAGAATATTGCTCAATAACATACCATCGGAATGAGTTGCATTATCTACGCGCATATTAGCTAACTCCAAAGTAAAATTCATCGTATCAGCAACAGTTGACACCAAGCTTTCAAACACTCAAGACTAAACTGACCAGTCTACTCTCAGAGAGATATAATGGTTAGACGTATTCTTTGAGTTTTACGGGACATCTGTGCATAATTTCTAATTTGTTGGGAAAAAGATTTTTTTTAAGATGGAAATTGTAGTTCCTCCAAATGTCCACACTTCTGGAAAACTGACTCTGTGAACGGATAGTAGGTAAACAACGAGACTCACACTTTACCTCTGTCAACTTCCATTTCTAACTATGATGAACCTTGAAGTTATGGTACAGCAATTACGATGTTTACTATAAGCTGTTTCACTGCATACTCGAACAGATTGTACGTTTCATCTGAGGAAACCTCTCCAGTGAGAGCAATTAAATATCTTAATTCAATCTTCCAGAGTGTACTTTGCGAAGATCTTGTAATATTTTTGTGCTGCGAGAGCCTTGATAAGAAGAAACAAGTTGGTCATTTCGTTTCTCCCTGTAAATCACACGCATTTCCATTTTCTTCTAATGGTGTTCATAAAACCAATATAGATTGCAGTTATTGGTCTCTCATAACTCTGCAGCACAAGGTTAACAGTGTCAAGTGTTTCGTCTTCTAAAGAACTGTTGTGCCACTTGTGTAAGCTGTGTGAAAGTTCTGTTCCAGGATTTGGATGACTCGTTGCGAGAGAGTTTAAATTCTGTTCCATGGGCTTGTTATTGATGGAATGGAACATTCCATTACTACGCACAATTGCATTATTCACAGCAGCATGACGTTAAATTTATGGATAACTGTAGCACAGAAAATTTCCTTAAAGGATAAAAATCAATAAGTTAAAGTATGTACAGTGAACAAAATTTCGTGTATATTTGTGATGGCAGTATGCTATTCTCAAACTGTTAACAGATCAATTGCCATAATATGAATAATACATCTACTAGTCTTGTTGGAGGAAATTGTGTGTTATTCCCTTCAACCTGCCATATCAAGCAAATGCATGTCATCTAGAGAAATCTCGGTGAAAATTGCGCCACGAAAAATGTGTAATGTTTACACAACTGCAAGCTTCTACTAACGAGACATAATATAAAGCACATTTAGAAACTAATTATAATATTACCAAAATATTTCCAAGTTCATTACACAAATAATCTGTTGTCCCATCAACTTGGGCGAAATGCCACTCTTCTTTGAAAGTGCTAACGATAGAAGAAAGGTACTTTGAAGCAATATTGCATACAAAAAACATTATTTTTTCATTGCAGAAAAGGTATCTTAATATTTTGATGAAATTAGTGAATATTTTCAAACAAAATCTTGTAATTTGATACTTAAAAATTGAAGTTTATTTAGTATTTTGAAAAAAGTTAGTTGCCACAATTTAAAAGCATCGGGTGGGAATCCTAAAGAGTACACAGGCCTGTGATGAAAAAAATACAAGGGGAGTGATAGGTGAACTTTATGTATTTTGTCGTGCTGAGTTAAAAAAAATTAAAGAAAACTGTCTATCACGTCACGTTTTCTTGAAAAATTTAATTGTACGTGGATTTGTATGAACATTTACCATAAATATGTTGTTTCGGAGTGGAATAGCTTTCCTCCCTGCCTGACCATTACAAACTATGTAAGAAAACTTTATCTTGCGTATTTTGGCATGAAACTCTGAGACCAGAACAAATCGTGGGCTCCTCATAAAGTGTGTGTGCAGTGTCTCAATGATCTACGCTTATGGTTCAACGGAAAGAACACTGCTTTACGCTTTGGAATTCCTATGACATGGAGGGAGCCGAGAAACCACTGTGATGATTGTTACTTTTGTGCATGCCATGTCCGTGGGTATAACCGAAAAAATCACAAGCTAATCTCTTATCCTGAGAACATTATATCGGTCATACGCCCCGTTCCTCATGTACCTGATGTGCTAGTGCCTTTGCCTCCAACTGAATTACCAGTCATTTCTTCAGAGTCTCCAGACTCGGAACATCCAGACGGTCAAGGCTCCGATACCGAATATAAGCCCTCTGGAGACGATTCACCTCAGCCCTTCTCTCAGGTTGAACTTAATGATCTGACTAGAGATTTGGGCCTTTCGAAAGAGGTAGCTGAATTGTTGAGCTCCGGATTGAAAGAAAAACATTTATTGGCCAAAGGAACCACGTTTTATTGGTACAGGAATCGAGAAAATGACTTTGTTCAGTACTTTGAGAAAGCGGAGAACCTGGTCTATTGTTCTGATGTTCCCGGATTGATGAGCAAATTTAATATCACCTACGATAAAGATGAATGGAGGCTGTTTATAGATTCATCGACAAGGAGCCTGAAAGCTGTCCTTCTTCATCACGGAAGCCAGTATGCATCTGTACCAGTTTCACACTCGGTACATTTACAAGAACGCTATGAAAACCTGGCTCTCGTCCTCAACAAAATAAAATATGCCGACCACGGTTGGACCATTTGCGGTGATTTGAAAGTTATCTCCATGCTTCTTGGTCAACAAGACGAATATACAAAGTTCCCATGTTTCATTTGTGAGTGGGACAGCCGTGCAAAGACTCAACATTGGGTCAAGAAAGAATGGCTAAAAGACAAAATCTTGAACCAGGCACCAAGAATGTGATTCGGAACAGCTTAGTTGACCCAAAAAAGTATTGTTACCCCCGTTGCATATCAAATTAGGTGTAATGAAGCAATTTGTCAAGGCTATTCCAAAAGATGGCGATTGTTTCAAATACCTGTGCAAAAAGTTTCCAGGTTTATCTGCAACCAAGTTGACAGAGGGAATCTTTGTTGGTCCAGATATCCGCAAGCTCATGAAGGATAAAGACTTTGAGACTAGCATGACAACAACGGAGAAAGAAGCTTGGGTTGCCTTGAAAGATGTGGTCAGTAAATTTCTGGGAAATTACAAGGATCCTGACTATAAAGCAATTGTTATGAATATGCTGGACAAATTTCAAGCGTTGGGTTGCTCCATGAGTGTCAAACTACATTTCCTTCACTCACATGTGGACTATTTCCCCGAAAATTTAGGAGCAGTCAGCGAAGAACAGGGTGAAAGGTTCCACCAAGATATTAAAGATATGGAGTGCAAATATCACGGACAACGAAACAAAAACATCCTCGCCGACTACTATTGGATGTTAACACGAGAGAGGCCTGAGATTGCACATAAAAGAAGAACGTCAAAAAGAAGTTTCAAAGGCAAAAGGGTACGTACGTAAATATAAACTTTGTTTGTGTTTGGTTTTGTTGTTTGTTCAGTTTACAATTTGTGTCAAACGTTCATGTACACATACATTGCTCCTCGTGGTCAATCGTCGTGGTACGTTCCTTAATAAACACAAATGAACATAATACGTTGGTGCTTTTTTTCTAGAAACTTCACCATAATGGGATGTTAAAAGTGTAAACGCAAGAGAACTTTGTGTTTTTCTCTCGACCAGAGGTGGCTCGTGCGATCTTGCAACAGTGGTTTTCTTCCATTTAAACCTATACAAAATAAAATCAATTGCTAATAAATCAATTTGCATCACCAAGCATCAATTTTACATAGATTTAAATGGATCAAAACCACTGTTGCCAGATAGTGCATGCAAAATTGTTCGCGAAAATTCCTTTTTACATAGGATTTTAGCAAAAATATCGATATCGATTGTACAAAAAATCCTGACGTGATGGAAAAAAATGGAGGTCATTTTCGAAATCAGCACACCCAATAACATAATACTCAGCGTACACGTCTCTTGTATTTTTCAACAACTTCAATTTCGCAGGCCTGTGGTATCGCTATCAGTAAGGGTATCGATTCAAAATTGTATCGGCTCAGCCCTAGAAACAAAACACCTAAAGTGGAATGTGATCACAAGAGATGAGCAGTTACAGGTTTCCTGCCATATGTGGGAATGATGGGCAAAAGAATAGAAAGGGAATGGGGACGTTGTCGCCTTGCAATTAAGTTATTCTGGGCTCGATATCCGGTGGAGGAACATTGGACCTCAGAAAGATCTTCGTCTCTGAAATGAAAAATCATCTGTCTCAAATTGCTGCACTTGTTCCTAAAAAGCTAATGCTAGCAAATGCTGTGCTTTAACAGTTGTAGGCCTTGAAGTTTTCTCTCTTATGTTAAAGTGTAAGTTAGAGACCTGCCGGATTTTAGAGTTTTCGCAGCAACTGGTTTGCAACCAAATGAAGGTGATTGCAACATCTGCCCCATATTAACAGTATTTTGTTCGTGTGCCGCCGTATATTGTAGCCACGAAGGCCGTAGCATCAATTATTAAAATCATCTACTCGTATGTCACAATCATGCTTCCATACAGTTTGAGAGAAGTATATCGTTCTGATAAAATGCTGACAATATGGTAATTCATAAACGAAAACATATAATGTCAAACGTTTAGAATTATGACTAATCTAATTTTATGATATATTACCAAATGTTATATTTGTAGAACATTGTACCTATGTATTGCATTTTAATGGGTTCCGATTTGTACTGTTCTTTGCCTTTGCGTGTTTGACTTGTTTGCGCGTTTTGATAAAATCTATTCAGCCTTTGGCTACATCGTAAAAACTCCTTTCTATTGATTGACGAGAGGGTTTCAATACAAAGACAAGAAGAAGAGGAAGACCAATGGCGAGATTTATGGGTGATGTCCTGGATATCTGCATCACTTGAAGATGAAAATATAGTGGGAGATTGCAGAGGACAGGGACAGATGGAGGCGCTTATTTGAGGAGGCCAGAGCCCAAGAGGAGCTGTAGCGCCATATGGTAAGTTAAGGTAAATTAATATATCAATTTCCTTTATTTTGGGTTTAATACTCTTATTTATTTTGCGATAAAGGTAATTGGACAATTGATAATTCCACAATGTATAGCTCTAATTACTACTGCTTCCCAGTTGTAGTCATTTGGTGTGATACCTGGTTGAGGTGCATTGACTAGTGTTTCGGATCCTAGTATAAACTATAGGTCAAGTCACAATCACCCTCACTGAGCATTAAGTGGACTTAAGAGTAGGAGTAACAATTTCGCACCAGCTGTGCATTTATTTCAATATCGTCGAAAAAGGCACTGCTATTAAAGGGGAAAAAACGTATTATAAGAGAGTATAAACTTCTCCCCATGTTGTAAGTTGAAGCGTCATTTCATGTTGATTATTAAGCTAGACAAAATGTTTGAAAATTATGATGAATTAGAATGTTCAGAATCCTATGTATTCTTTGTGAGGAATTCTTAAGGAAGGGGGGATGCAACGGGTGCAGAACTCGCACCCATTGGTTCAGTAAATTTATCCAGATTATTTGTTTTATCCCCTACTCATAAAAAAATATTCACAATCATATTCATTATTCAAAATTAGAGACGTGCAGGACGGAGGAATAAGGACGGGAAAAAAAATACTTCAAGACACCCTGGATGGGAAATACCTGCGATTTCATTCCTTATGTTTCAATTTCCTGACAAATAGAAATTTCCTGACTTGTTGTCATTTTCCAAAGGGTGGTTCCATAGGAGAAATTTTCTCTTCAATTTGTTCCCATTGAAGATATGGCTGCATCTGTTTTAGCTTTAGCTATTACCTCTATTCTCTCTGCGGTGAGTGTGGATTTAGAAAAAAAGTTTGTCAAAGATACGATGGTGCTGCTGTAATGAGTGGTGGAATTAAGAGGTAAGATCAATGATTTCAGAGATATAGTCAAAACTATTTTTGTGCATTGTGCAGTATACACTTTAAATCTATCTGTTGCACATTCATGTGGACTTTTTGTTACGAGAATCTGCATTGGGACTGTTAAATCAGTTATCAGTCTTTTCAGAAAATTTTTGTTTCAAGAAACACAGTGCATGAAAGCCAGGATATGAGTGAGATACCCTAAAGTTATGTGACATAGGATGGACAGAAAAGTATCAGTCAGAAGCTCGATTAGTGGAATTGTATTCACTAATTAAAGAAACTTCACAAATTACCAGTACAGGAGAAACATATCGCCGACCACTTTCTTCACTGTGTAACCTATGGGGAGTTTGTGCTATCTCTACTTGTTATAAAGCAAGTGTTTTCATGTGACATTAGTAAGGTGAACTATGACTTTTTTCAGTGCTACGAACATGCCAGTATTCTAATTGTGATATTAAATCAACTGAGAAAAGTACAGAAAATCTCAATGATATTTATTCACAAGGAGGGAAACTACTACTTTAAAAATCTAGAACTGCCACACACTCAGTATGCAAAACTGCAACAAAACGTATTATTCAATGGAACAAAGGGTAAACATATTTGATGGCGTGGTTTATAATTTTTACACTTTCAAATCTGAATTACCAACGTGGCAAAGAAGTGGTAAACTGTAGGTCCAGGGACTGCATTGGAGCCAGTAGAAAAATGTAAGCAGCTTATTTTCCCAAATACATGTATACACAAATTGTTTGTAATCTTAGCTACTCTGTCAGTTTCAACTGCAACAAAAGATAATGTTTTCAATACTAAATATTAAATTTAATCATTAAGTAACTATTAAATTTAAATATTGCGTATTGAATCATGGCATCGAAATTCAACGGGAGACACTCAACTAACTGGCCATGTTCTGTAAATTGTATAGTCACCGGAAATAAAAAATGGGACACCTAGATCCTGAAATACTCGTTTCCCTGCAAGGAGTTGTGTGTGTTGCCTAACTCTACACCAATACGTGTATCTTAATAGAAAATTTTCAATGGAAACTTCTACCAGCCCCGTAGAGTTAGGCAACATACACAAATCCTTGCAGGCAAGCGCGTATATCAAGGTGTCCAATTTTTATTGCCGCCGACTGTACATAGGAATATTAAAATCAACCCCTTTCATGTCATTTTCTTTCTTGAAGCCAGGAAGAAAATACTAATTCCAGAATTGCAATTCTTATTGAAATGGAGGCGGAAATAGCTACCTCTTTAAAAATACTTTTCGGTTCATTTTATGTAAGGGCGGTAGAAGTTCGTAGATAGACGTAATGTTTCTTAAAATTGTTGCCTTCCGTGTGGTGGCAGATTGGATTTTGATACTCTGATGATGCGAACAGTCCCACCTTAAGTAACGTATATATACGCACTTGGTTGTACTTCTTCTTTTGTGTGGAAGGAAGTATAAGGACTTTTTAACATGCTATTGGATTTGTAGGATTAAAAAAAATGTTTATAACACGTGGAAAACCAAATGTTTATAGCTTTATGAACATACCTAACGCAATTGTAGTAGCAGTCAAAGCGTAATTCGAAAGATTTGCTTCCTGTCAAAGGCTTCAACACTGAACTGCCATGCTAGAAGCAGCAATATTTGTACCCTTGGCAAAAACGAATTTTCATGTATTTAGAATTAAATTACATATAATTAGAACTTATTTACATATAATTAGGATAATTTACATTTACGTATATGCATATTTATAAGTTTTATGTATGTATAAATATTAATTGATGAACAATATGTAAATTACTTTGAATATATGTAAATTATTTCCAAATATATGAAAATTAGTTCTAAACACTTAACGCCCTAGGACACAAACATCCGATAAATCATACACCATCTACTGATGCTCCCTT